>NC_080432.1:22960088-23290373 GCF_028018845.1 Melospiza georgiana | reverse complement strand
AGTCATTTACTATATCCCAAGGCCAAACATCTCAAATTCTTCTAAAGAAGTGCCCCATGGATCTCACTGCTTAACAATCTTAGTAAAATATAGTTCTTTCCAAACATGCAAATATCATTTATCTTTACAGACTTCAAGGGCCACACATTCCAGTCAATACCCAGGCTGTATTTTTGGTAACTTTCTTGTAGGTTAAAGCAGAGGGTATTCAGACATACTGGATTTCAAAAAAGTTATTTTTATAAACAAAATGACAAGAACAGCTAAAAAGACACAATAGAGCACATAACAAGCTACGTCTGTTTTGGCAGAAAATCAGAATAAATGTTACCTTATCTGAACCCCTGAGTACATGTGATTATAGATGTCATTGTCTTCTAACACGCCATGTCCATTGTCATAAAAATAAACTCCAACCTAACACATCAAGAATTATATTATTAGTTCCAAATTAATGAGGCATAAAACCACAGGACTTCCTTTTCTATGGCCCCCTTGTAACCACAGAGCAAAACTCACTTGTTTCCCACTGTGTATTCTGTTTCTCCTCAAGACTGGAGTGCTCCCTGTTGTCACCCAGACTCCAGCCAATGTATTGCTGTAAACTTCATTTTCCTCAATCACACCTTGTCCTTTTTCATGCTAAATACAAGATGGTTTAAGAGTTAAGAAAACCTGCTAAACACCAATACTCTTTTTGCTGCTGTATCCATCCCTCCCACCCCTGGTTTCTTTACTGCAGCAAAATAATTCCTTTCCATTTGAGTAAGCTTTTTCAACATTAAAAAAAAAAGCAGCATATCTTGCTTTTGAATATTTGCCATGAGACAAAGAACAGCCTGCATGTAAATCATTCTGTTTCAAGGCTCTGCAATGGTGTTTGTGAATGTCTGCTGGCTGTTGGTAGGAGAGGTGCCTCCCCAGTGCTGTGCACTCACATGAAAGCCCTGGCTTGTGGTTCTTAAACCTACACCCAGCTCCGTCCCCAAGATGGACAAAAAGCTGGCATGGCTCTCAAGGTCACCACCTGTCTGGGCTCAGAGGTCAAACAACAGTTTTGTCAGTCAGGGCAAGAAGCTGTTCTGGTTAAATTTACTCAATGAGGAGATGAAGCTGCACACTTGCAGCGTTAGCTGGACCTTAGGTAACCTCTGGCAGAAAGACAGACACATATTTCTGAAAATCTGGTATTGCTTAAGGGAACCTGACAGCTCTTTCAGTTCAGTTAGCAGAGCTTTGCACACTTTGGGAATTGGGCTTTATTTCCCATTTTTTCAATACAGCAATTCCAATTTCTATCATCCTGAAGGCAGTAAAAAAAAAAAATCTTCTCTGAGCTTAGTGGTAAACACATTACACTTCAAAACAGCTGAACAGACTTTTTTTTTTAAATGATGACATATTACTATAAAAACTAAATCTTTTCAAAAAGCTTTCAACCATGCAACGATAAAATTCTGTAATCTATTCCATTTAAATATTTTACTCTGTAATAAGAATAATTTAGTGGCATTTATAAAAACAGTCTTTTAAATAGCAGCACCAGCTTCAGTTGCTTACCATGAACCTGGTTTCTAACATAAGAAGCTCAAGCATTGTAAGCACAAACATTTCACATAGGGTACTTTCCCCTTTACATTTCTAAAACAGAACATAAGTCTGTGCCTGTCCTAGGCTGCACTTACAACATAAATTCCTCCATGCTGACCATCATGAATCTTGTTGTGTCGAACGATGGGACAGCTGTTTGTTCGGATCTGTATTCCTGCTAATGCATTACCTGCCAACAAAAGTGGTATTTAATACAACTTACACATTCATTTTTCTCAGAAATCAATATGCAGCAAGCAAATCAGCTTACCATAAATGTCATTTCCTTCAATAAGGCCTCTTCCATCACCAAAGATATAAACACCACCTTGATTCCCATTAAAAATTGCATTCCCCCTAAAAAAAAAAAAATCAACATTATGGAGTTATTCTTGTACATTGTACATTACCAGATATGTATGCAGTGGCCAGGACTGTACCCCACTCAGATTTAAAATAAAGTATTTATGTTCTGTTGCTTTGAGAAAGACCCACCTCTGAGTGCACGTGTAAATTAAAAATGCATTAAACTGAGCACAGACAGAAATTTAATTTCTACAGATACAGGAACATTTACAGCTCCCCATAATTAAATAAATTAACATGCACTTATCCCATCTCTATCAAATCTCTTCTTCTTCTACATACTGAAATAATAATGAGGAAAACAATACCTTATTGTTGGGTCACTGTTTGAGGTAATCCAAACACCTGCAAAATTGTTTGCATAGATTTTGTTCTCTATGAATTGTCCTCTTCCTTTTTCATGCACATAGATTCCTCCAGTCTGGCCGTGATGGATTTCACACCGCACCACTGTTGGGTTGGCATATGCTTTCACTTCAAAGCCTGCTATCCTGTTTCTGTGGATGTTGCAGCTCTCAAAATAACCCTTAAGACACAAAACATGCAGTTTCCCGTTAAAGTCCTTTTTTTAAATGAAGGTTATTCCCTTCCCTTTAGATTCAATCCTCATTTAAAAGGAAACAGTACCAAATCTGACAACATGTAAGTGCTTATATAGCTAATTAAAACAGCTACTGACACTATATAATTTCATTTTTCCAAAAATAAAATACTGTTTCAAAGACACTGTGTTTGCACTGCTATTTATGACTACTCATGGAATACCAAGAAAAAATGGCAACTCTAGATATAGCACATTGAATAGGACTCAGTATCAGGTTTCCTCAGCAGCTACAAGGATCAGACTCCTTTCAAAGGCCAGAAAGCCCAAAGGACAGTGGTATGGAGAAAACTACCTGCTTGTTTTCAGGCCAGGAACTACAGACATTTGGCAAAAATTTGGTTCCTTTAGGAAGAAGTGTGCTAAATTTCTTTGAAACAACTGATCAAAATAAATAATACGAATGTGGGAAGTCAGTAATTTTTCCAGGGTCTGAGTGGCCAAGTGGTACAATTTTTTCCTTTTTCTCTTGTTTAAAATGGTGTACACTGAGACACTGACAGTAGCAGCAGACCTACGACACAACTGTATTTAAACAAGAGCATTATAAACAGTATTGCTGTGGGCACTGCACAAAGCCATGCCAGGCATGCTCCCTCCATGCCAACCATGGAGCAGCACCTGAAAATTCATCTGGCAAAAGAATTGTTTCCTGCCTGATGATCTCTCCAATTCTACTTCCAGGGCCATGCTAAGTAACTGTGTCAGCCCTTCCACAGCATTTTCCTGACATGGTCCTGGAACATATTAATATTCAAATTCAACCTATTCTTAAGGTGAACCTCAATGGTATTTCATGTCCATTTTGTCCAAGCAGAAGAACAGAAACTAAACTGAAAGACAGGAAGCATTTCTTATTGGAGAGGGAAAACAAGCACCAAGTGATGTGCTGTAATTTGTGGATGGCTTAGATGCAAGTTCCTGAAAGCTCTAACCCAAGCCTGTCTCCAGCAGCACCATATTTCCTGTAGCCACCTAAGTTAGTTATTTAGACCTGCTCAGCATGAGACTTGTTATAATTGTGCACAAAAAAACCAAAAAAAAACAAACAAAAAAAAAACCAAACCCAAACAACAAACAAACCCCAAAATCAAACCAATAAAAAAACCCAAAACAAACACCCCCGCCTTCAAATTCCTGCTACGCTCAGAGTAACTGGATTCCATGCTCACATGATCTACTACCAGGAATGCCTCAGGCCTGGAGTTGCTACTACCTATCACGTGGAAATTACTCAATTCACTGCCAGCCTGGGCAGTCAGCACCCTGTTTCACTGTGCTGTGAATTGCTGTGGGACTCCATCAAGCACTGATTACAAAAAATCAGAAATACATCCAGCTTAACAAGGAAATCACGGCAGGATGCTCTTCTCCCTGCTCTGAGGATTGCAGTCAGGAAAGGCAGTGAATGGATTAAAGATCCTCCAAAAAAGTGCCAGCCATGTGTACAGCCTGGGTCCTCAGACTCCTCTGGGTAACAAATGAAGTCAAATGGAAGATGCTTAGACATTCTGTAGATATTCAGAGCAGAATTATGTTTTTTTCAAGAACTTTGAAGAAATCCAATCCTAAGGTTTCAGAGTTCTCAAGGAAGCAACACACTAACAGACAGGGAAATCCAAAGATCTCCTCAGAAATATGCCTTCATGCCAACAGGAAGTCTTTTGACTTCTCATCCTGAAAGGAATCACTTCTTTTCCTCCTAATTTTTACTTAAAATGAAGCTTTAAGAGAAACTTATCTAAAATGACAATTTGTTATATAAAGGCAAGCCTGATGCTCCTGATGGAATACACAATTTCAATAAAAATATTACTAAACATGGTCTGACATATTTTTTATTGCTTCACACATTATTCTTCCCCTGAGTGCCAAATGTTTTTGACTACAGCACCATGATGAAAGAAGAGGGGTATTTCAGGTGTGCTTCATCACAGTCATTTTGGATTCCAGGTAGAAGCTGCAAACAAACAGAGTCTTTCTCATGTGACCTGCAGGATCTCCATAAGCTTCAGCAAGCAGCAGTATTTAACTTGGAAAACTTGAATTCTGATTCAGAAGAAAGTGGGAATTTGCTGTAAGACTCTGTGAAGGAAATGCTCCTTCAAAGGGGGGGAATAAAACAAACCTGTATCTGAGATTCCTTTATAAGCCTGACCAGTGGGTTGGAAGGTCAAAAATTTCTGCTGAGCAAGATCCTGTAACATTCAATATCCATGAAGAGAAACTGCATTAAAGAGCCCAGCCCACTTTAATCTGAGCCAGCTTAAGCTGAAGGGCTGGCTTTGAGTTGATGCAGTTAAACCCAGTGGGTTTCTTCATCTGTTGAGAACAAATCTGACCATCACATGTGTCAGCTAGACCAACAGAGCTGCTGTTTGTCAGAAACACATTCTGAGCAACCGCCTCATCCCAGACTTCCTATTTCCTATGCTTCTGTTTCCTAGGACATTCTCTGTTAATACCAACAACTTTTTTGGCCCAAATTCACCCCCTAGAAAGGGCTAATACTGGCTTGAGTCTTTAAGATGCCCCCAGCAAGCCCTGGTACCTTTTTAGCCACACCCTTCAAAAGGCATTACTGTGCCTTTGAACTCCAGTCTGTCAAAAAGGTCTGGTGATGAACTTGTGGATCCCAAAAATATCACATATGGCTTCAGACAACAGTTTTTCTTTGGAACATTAGGGATTTTTTTAAAACAGAAATTGTGTTTCCAAGTATGGAGTTCCATGACCTGTTATCCACAGGCTCCAGCAACACTGCTAACACAAAGCTCACTGTCAGCTCCAGTACAACCAGGTACCACCATCAGACACACTCCAGCTGCACAACCCTTATGCTCTGTCCAACTGTTGGGCAGCTCAAGCTACTGAGGTCAGGAAGTCTGCACAGAGGGACTGCAAGCCTTATATTGCCTCCACTTCCTTCAAAGAATGGTTTTCAAGTGTGCTGGGTGTTTGACTTGGGCTTTGTGGGGGTTTCTGGTTATAATTCAGCAGCTAATGGAAGAAGAACCTGGAGGGGACAGCACCAGACTAAGGAAAAGAGGCCCCAATGATTAGTAAGAAGGAATAGAGGATGCATGTGGAAAAAGTATTACAATCTTACAAAAACTACCAAGTAGCTTTCTGCTTGAAAATCCTAAATATTAACAAGCAGGTCTGTACATCAAATTTATTTACAATCCCAGGCAGAGCATTAGCTGTGGACACAAAATGACAGCTACACTGACAGCATGTGTGGGCAAGAACACTGCTGCAGCCTGGCAAGCTCTGAGCAGGTGAAGGAATCAGAAACAAACACCACAGCAAGGATAATGCTGACATTGCCACCTGGCATACACTGCACAGAAAAGATGTGATCACAAAGATGGGATCCTGCACAGCTGAAACAATTCAGAAGACTTTTTACATCAAGACTAATTCAGTGATTGAACTTGGGTGCTTTTTTCTTTCTGCATGTTGTCCAGTCTAACAAACATGGCTCTCAAATGCTTTAGAGTTAAAACTTTTAACTGATGAGATTTTGTTGCTGCTTTTCTTCTCAGAGGATTTCTCCCTCCTTTATTTCTAAAAGGATTTTTTTTCCTTTCTCTGTCTTGAAGATTACAACATTATGGAAACAGAGGCATTTAGTATTATTGTTTGAACAACACATGTATTCCAAGAAAAGAGATATAATTGTGTAAGATTTAACATTTCCTAAATATTTATAGACTCAAGTATTCCCAATAGGGTAGGAAAGAAAAAAAAAAAAAAAAAAAGACAACAGGAAACCAATAATGAAAAAGAGTAACTGCCTATGCTTATAAAAATTTGTCTTCCAAACCCTGGAAGGGTTCTTATTTGAGAGTTAGTGCATTTCATGAAAATTCATATGCAACATAAAGAAAATCACATCCAAGATGCAAAACAAACCCTTTACTTTTATGCACAGCAAAAGGCAGTAAAGTTTTTAATGCAGTCTGTATAGAATCTGGCATATGCCTAATTTTTTTTTTTGACTTTATATACACATTTCTTTAAAGTGATCTGATTTGTAGTATTTAGAAGACAGAGAAGTAAACTAGGCATGATCACCCAACTTAGACACATGCTGTTATACTTTTATTTCATCAGAAAAAAAACCAAAAAACCAAGCTTCTCATTTAGGAGCAATGAAAATGAAAACTGTTTTGCCTAGAGCTCAGCTTTAAACTGTAAAATTAGGCTTATTTTTACATTAAACTGGAACTTCTCCATTGTGTACATGCAACTACAAAATACAATTTATGACAGATGCCTGGTAACTCATCTCAGGCACCTGAGAGGGCAGGGTAAGGCACCTAGAGCTGCCAATGCCACACTGCATTTTTAATGCCAGCTTGTTACATATCTGTCACAAGACTAAGGCAAACCTCAGGATATTGCCAGTTTGGAAATAAGAGGTTAAGTTTCTACAAGTATCAAAACACAAAGAACAGTTTGAAAACATGAAACTGAAAAACAAAGCATTCTTGAACCCTTTGGAGAGAGCACTCCAGCACAGAAACCCACAGGAAAAGAATGTGTAGGGTAGGAATTCAGCATTGGAATGCACTTATTCCACTTCACAGGCACAAGCAAAAAAAAAACTTAGAGAAAGTAACAGAAGTGAGAGAAGAAAAAATACAAAATCCATTGATTTGTTTAGGAATACAGGATTTGTATCTGAAGGATACCATGTCACTTTGTCACTTAAAGAGCATATAAACATTGCCAATGATGTAATTTCATTGACTCCATCACTAGACATGATGCAAAAGCAGAAGATGCTGCCAAAGCAGACTTTGAGACAGGGGGGGACTGAATCTTTCAAAGCAGTTTGTGACTATGAAATATTTCAATAATATTTGCAGCTGACATAAATATTATTCACACATTCTCTTTAATGTGCTTCTGATTGCCTTAAACAAAAGGGAAACATTTATTTCTACTCAATTTTGCTTGTGATACCACACTGATCACAGCTCTGAAACAGACATTTCATTGGTAAGAATAAAGATCAAATGCACTATTATTTAAAATTAATCAAGTGAATTCAGCCTGGCTTTTAATTTTTTTAATATTTCAGTACTCATATATTTAATATTTATACTTCAGTACTTAAACAAGAAGCAGCTCCTACCCAGACTTTCCAATTAACCCTCAAGCCTACACACAGACACCTCCCCTGCAGGAGTTGCTGAAGCACTTTCCTTTATCAGTTTTCCTAAAGCTGAAATCACTTCATTCCATGTTTCCAAGCCTGTTTAAGTCTTGAAGGGATGGATGTACCCACTGAAGTGGATCAGAAGTGCTTGTACAGTATGCTAAACACAGCTTAAAGTAGTCCAAACAATGAGATAATATAAACCAAAGACATCTGCCATCACTCTCTGCAAACCAGCCCAGCAACATCATCTCTAGAGGACAGAAAATGATGTAAAGCCATCCATCAGAAGAGGGCTGCCAGCAGGGCATTCTCAGTCTTCCCCAAAACAGAACAAGTACAGTCCTTAGGATGGAACTATCAGAGTGGAGAAGAGGCACCTACCAGCAGAATCCCACCATGTGGAGTGTTTCACCTTCTGGTGCCAGATTTTATGCTGGCAGCAAAAGCAGCAGCCCTGTGACCTGTCTGCCTTCTACTGAACCCAGAAAACCACAAATCCAATAGCTACAACTAGCACTGCCTCAATCCTTTATCTCTGCCCCTCAGCAACCTGGGCAAAGAGGAGAAAGGCCTCACTGGATTGTACCCACAGTGCATTTCCTGTTAGTGCTATTTACAGGCTGCCAACTCCATCAAAAACCTGAGTAGGTCAGGATTAGAACTTGCACTTGATCCCCTGTCTGTATCACTGATGAATGGTACTGGTCCCAGTACAGACCACTGAGGGACATGATTTAGCCACTGGCATCTACCCTCTGGATGCAACTATCCAAACAATTCCTCATCCACTCAACAGTCTAACCATCAAATCCACATCTTAGCCACTTAGGGAGCAGGATGTTGTAAGGGAATGCCTGGGGAGGTGGTGGAGTCACCATCCCTGGATGTGATTTAAAAAAGACTGGATGTGGCACTGGGTGCCAGGGTTTAGCTGAGGTGTTGGGGCATGGGCTAGACTCAAGGATCTCTAAGGTCTCTTCCAACCTGGTCATTCTGTGAATTCTGTGCACATGTCCAGGCCCTACAGGAGTCCACATAAATGACATCCATAGCCCTTCCTTTCCCCACTGAGGCTGGTCAGGCAGGACTTGTCCTTGGTGAAGCTGTGCTGGCTGTCCCCAGTCACCTCCCTGTGCTCTGTGATCCTCAGCACAGCTTCCAGGAGGAGCTGCTCCATGATCTTCCCAGGCACAGAGGTGAGGCTGACAGGTCAGTCCCTGCCAGGGTCCTTTCTGCCCTTTATTGAAAATGGGTGCAATGCTTCCCTTTTCCCAGTCACCTGACTGCCATGGCTTTGCCAGTGTCATGGAGAGTGGCTTGGACCCTATATCAGCCAACTCCCTCAGAACTCTGAGATGCATCTCACTGGGTTCCATAGACTTCTGTACATTCAGGTTCCTCAGGCAGTCACAAATGTGATCTCTTACAGTGGGAGTGACTTTGCTCCCACTGTCCCTGCCTTGAGGTCCACCCAATAAAGAGGTGTGGGAAGACTGCCAGTAAAAACTGAGGGAAAATGTTGAGTCCCTCAGCCTTCTCCTCATCTCTTGTCACTGCTGTTACTTATGGAGGGGCGAGAGGTAATATGCTTTTTTCCTGCCATTCCTTTTCTGAAATACACCTGTGGAATCCTTCCCCGTCCTTCCTTGCATGCATTGCCAAGTTCAGCTCCATCCATGCCCTGGCCTTCCTGACCCTACACAACTGGACAGTGTCTCTGGACTCTTCCCAGGTCACCTGTCCCTGCTTCCACTGCCTGTGCATTTCCATCCTGCCCTTTAATCCCAACCCAGCAGGTCTCTTCCCTTCCTTTCCTGATTTCTTACACCTGGGGATCAAGAGCTTTTGCACTCTGTGGAAAGCATCCTTAGAGATCTGCCATTTTAAGAGTGACTGAAAGAAAACTGCTTGTTTTGCCAGCTGGGCGTGGGGAACTGGGACTTTGTCATTCAAGCAGGAAAAACAATGATTTGGCACTCTTTGGAAGACATGCAGAATATTTTCCTAAAACAAGTCAGCAATCATCTTTTATTTTAGAGACAAAAATTTCTTCTATTTCAAGGGCTATGAATGCTGTTTCTCACTACTGTGCATGTACTTGGAAGTGATGAGCTTCATCCCACACAAATAAACATCTATGAAAGAAGGCTTGAACTCTGATATGAAATTCTGCGCTAAAATTCCACAACTAATTCCCTGCTACAAAAGCCCTCTTCCCAGAGAAGGTGTACATACCCCATTTCAGAGTTTTAACATTAAAATAAGGCTAAGTCTTCACAAAGCTTTTTTTTTTTCATTTCTAAATCACACTGCACATTATTTTTGTTCTTTTTCAAAGGGAAAAGAATGAAGTATAAATGTAAGCCTACAGTTTACATCCTGTTTCAAGAGGTATTTTGTCACTGCAACATAATACAATGTAACAGGCTGCCAATCAACTGCAAAAGCTTGCTTAAACCTCTTTCAGCTAAAATTGTCTTTAAAATAAAGTCTCCCACTTAAGGGCAAGAGAACAACAGCAGGCATATTTTAAACTACCTGCTCATGACTAAATGCACTTTAAAAAAAAAACATTTCTCCAATAACAGGCAAAATGGAAGATT
Source organism: Melospiza georgiana (assembly GCF_028018845.1). Lineage (NCBI taxonomy): Eukaryota > Metazoa > Chordata > Aves > Passeriformes > Passerellidae > Melospiza > Melospiza georgiana. The sequence continues at coordinate 23,280,040 of NC_080432.1, read as the reverse complement.
TCAGTTCTATAACATGTGTATTTTTTCCTTCAAAAGAAAACATATAGGTTACCATTCCATGGTCAAAAGTGAACACGCCAACATCGCGTCCGTGGTGAATGTGATTCCGTCTGATAATGGGATTCCCATGGTTTTTAACCCAAATCCCTGCTAATGCATTATTGGAGATCTCATTGTCCTCATATATTCCCTGGGAAAGAAAAATGTAAATTAAGACAGGAATCCAGAACAATGAACAACTTTATCAAAGTAAAGAAATGAATGTGGAAAATTACCTGTGCGTGGTCTGTAATATAAAGTCCAACATTTTCACAGTCGCTGATGTTACAGTGTTTAATAGTAGGACAAGCTCCCTGGCCACTAACACATACTGCAGAGCCAACTGGAAGAAAACAGTACAGTTACCATAGCTTCAAAGCATAGTGCATTTATAAATAGTCTGGCAGAGCAAGAAAAGTTAGTGTGAACTGATATTTTAAAAAGATTTGGTGTTCACAGAGCCAAAGCATTGCAAGCCACTGGCAGAAAAACACCAATGTCATCATTTTGCAGATGCAAAAAACCACGGTAGGAGTCACTTTAAAGTCATCTTGCCAAGGTTAAACAGCTGCCAGGACAATGGTTTATATAATAATTCATGCTTATGAAAGTCCTCACTCATTTATTTGCCTGTGTTAGGCCCACTGTATACTGACTGTTCACAGCAGAGCACAACAGAAATCTAACAAAATTCTCTAATTACTGCCTTGTTGCACTTCCCTTGAAATTTTCACAACTCAGTACATCAAAGAGGCCAAACAATAATTTTGTAGCATACAAAGACACTCTGTCTACCCAATACTCAGCAGGACACAGAAACACAATCTGGAGTACAGAATAAACATCATAAACCAACAGGTCTCTCCCCAGCTGAATTACAAAACTCCTTGAATGATTTCAGCTACCATACCATAACCCAGAAAATAAATATTTTCCAGGAAACTAGGACTCAAACTGCTCAGGACTTCAGCATACCAGCTCAATTCCCTGAACTCCATGAAGTGTGACAACATAAAATTCTGCAGGCACTAAAATCAACAGTGATTTCTGAAAGGTAAGAGCTCATCTCAGGGAACCTGGCCTACGTAACACATGTTCCCCACAATTAAACACCACTACATAGGCAAGCCAGTACCTGCTCTATTAGTCAGTTTTCATACATCCTTCTAGCAAAGCACCACAAAGACTATGCTTAAATAATTCACAGACTCATTTACAGAGAGCTTATTCTTTTTTAATTCCTAAAGAAATTATTTTGATTGTCTAGTCTGACCTTATGAATAATACAGGCTATACTAATTCCCTGAATTAAGTCCTGCTTCAATTCTAGCAGCAGGAACTTCAGCACATATCTTGTAGAAACATATTTAAATTTTGATAACTTTGACTTCCAGCAACTGAGAAACTAGCATTAAGCTTATTAGCTGGCTAGAGGGCTGTTGTCCTTTTAATTTACACTTTAATTGCTCATCTGAATTGCTCCAGCTTTGGCATCCAGCTCTCTTTATACCAGTGTATGCTGTATCCAATGCACACACACATTCAGGGCAAGCAATTTGCTCCTTCAGCCTTCTCCTTGATAAAGTAACAAATTACAGTCACTACAACCAAAGTTTTCTGCTTTACCTTATATGACTTTTCATTGAACAGTTCCTAAATTTTCCAACATGTTGCTATGGACACCAGAAAAGAGCACTTTATTCAGAGGCAGGACTAAGCAGAGGCATTAACAGTCTCTCTCTACTTCTACTTGGTGTTCCCACAGGTGTAACTAAGGATCACACCAGTTCTTTTGGCCATTTGACTACATGAGGGCTCACATTCAGCAGTTTATGCACAGTGACTCTGTAAGCTTTGCCCAGCATTCCAGGAGAGGGGTTTAGAAATAGGAACAAAAGCAAGTTGTGTGTGTCTAACTCTGCACTTTGTGAGATTAATGTAAGCGGTGTATGACAGTCCACCTACCAGGAAGGTCACAGCAACCCATCCTCCTGGTTATTTTTAAGACTGTAGTTATATTACATTCCTATTGTATCTATAATACTTTAAAGTCTATAGGTCTCATTAATATGGGTCTTATTTCTTCTCTTCAAGTCAAGAAGTCATCTTTGAAATAACCACCAAAAAAGCCAATACAGTTACCCTGAAGGTTATTTTTCATCTATTTGGTGCAGACTCTGGGCATTCTGTAGAACTCTAATATTTTCAGGCACTATGTGTTGATGTCAGTATCTTTCAAAGATCTGTGTAATTATACTGGGACTGCTGCATTCTTTTCATCAAATAAAGTAATCAAAAATGCCAACAGTGTAATGCAACCATTATAACTTTCTGTATATGCACTAAATTGATTCATCAGAAATTTTATATTCTTGATTGGCCACACCCCTGCATTTATACCTCATCATTTTAGCCAGGATCAACAGGCAGTACTCCTGCCATTCTTCACCCTGGGTAGTCTCTCCCCTCCCACCTCCCCCAGGGACAAAACCATCTCATCGAGGTTTCAAGTTACCATTGATACACAATAGGAAGTCAGAGAATTTCTTGGCCAGTTCTTTCTAAACTCCAGCATGATTTTAGAATGTCTATTTTCTCAGCTGTTTAACCTCATCCACAGTTACTGTCAAGAGTGGAACATGTTTCATTATCCCTCTAGGGGATAAGGGCATTTATCATTCCTGCCTATTCTCATTAAATATGGAACAAAAATTACACAACACTTTGCCATTCAAACTTTTCCATTCTATGATGGATCAGCATCACTGCTAAAACTCCCTTTGTTCCCCAAATTAAGACACAAGCACTGTCTCTTCTAGACAGAGGCTGCATCTTGTCCTGTTTATCAAGTTCTTTGTGGCAGTAAAGTGGTGTGTTTTTATTTTAGAGGGAGGTCCCCAGAGTTTCCTTCAATTGCTAATTTCCTATTTGTATTAACTGTTAATAATTTGTTCTTTCTTGCATTTCATAACTGCTTTCACTCCCCTTCCTCTATCTCTTTCTGACACTGAGGAGCTATGGATTTTTGGAACTTGGTGTGATGTTCTAAAAGCATACCTCTATCACATTTTGCTTATTTAAATGAAAGTAATCTTTATTCTGACTCTCTTCAATGGACTTGAGTATTGATTGTGTGAAATGGGTCCTTTTGGAGTACAAAGCACTTGTAGTACAGGTTTAAGCTTTATTTTGTTTACTCAGAATAAATGATTGCACACACTTCAGCAATATTAAATTTTTTGAAAAAAGGAACATTGCCATCCACTACTACTTTTATCCATCAAGGTGAGGGCTAGCCCAGATTTTTTCCACAATGGATGCAACAGAACCTCTAGACTCAGGATCTTGCCATTTACACTTTATTTGAAAATATTTCAAAAGATGCTTGGGACTGGCAGCAGGAACCTTCAGCTTAATGCATTTGCACTTACATAGCTCCCATCTTTACATATGACATACATTAAGAACTTTATATATGACATAATGTGGAAATATGCTTTAATGCAACTTGGAGATCTACAGAAAGGATATCAAGCATGGTCTAGGAAAGAGGTTCAGAGATGTCAATTATCTGCAAACAGTAAATGCCTTTTCTGGCAGACTGCCATTCCTCCTCCCTTTTTACACAAGCTCAGTACTTCCTGAGTAGGCTTGGTAGGATTAAAAAGCCAGTAAAACTTGATAATTGGTAAGTGATGATAGTACAGCCTACACAGAGCCTCCAAAACTGAACAGAATTTCAGAGAGAAGAATTTAATTTTGGAAAAGAGAATCAACAATTCAATACAGTAAAGATTCAGAAATCCAGAGTTTTGGAGGGAGCAAAACTTCAAAATTCTCAGAAATGGAAAGTGGTCATGAAAAAAAATAATGTAAACTTAATTTTCATAAACAACTTTCACAAAAATATCAGGATCTAGTAGCTTATCTATAAGCACGTTTCCATCTGAAATCATGCAGCTCTTCAAACTACTTTAATACTCAGGCTGAATGTGGTCTTATCTAATTTCACTCACTGGTTGTCAGGGTTCCCAGTATTGGTATATGGTAAGTTCCAGAATACTTGTTCTCTGTATATTTCAATTTCCTAGTGTTAGCATTAACACTGGGATAACTGGGATACTGGGAGCAGCTCACTGTCCTTTGCTCCTCTTCTGCCACTTTTAAAACCTCCAAGTATTCACTGATGTGTCTCCAATAAAAGAGATGGTGATGCAAAGCAGAGAACTGCCTTGACCAAGTGCAGTGGTTTATAGCCCAAAACCTTCAAGAAAGCTCATCTTCCTCTAGAAGGCACACACCAGGAATCCTTCCACCGTTCACATCATGGTTCCCTTCAGTATTCTTCACAGGCAGTACCAGAAAAACGTTGGTTTTATACCTAGTTGGAAGAACTCTTTTCTTTTTCCTGGCCTTTATGTTGAGCTGAGCAACCTCCATGCACAGCCTGCTGCACAGATCCATTCCCTCTCCCTAGCTGACCTTGTGGAACCTCACACATGGCCATTTCCACACGAAGACTCAATATCTTAATTCTCCTGAACCTCTTCTTTCTGACACTCCAACTCCACTCCATCTGGCTGTGTTCAAAGATGTTCAAGTTGCCATATCTTGTGTCCAGGGATTACAAACTGCCATGTCTTCCTGCTGGTGACTAAACTGCCATCCAGCTCCTCATTTCCAGACACTGACTCCTTCTTTCCTCAACCTAGACTACTGATTTTTCCCAAATCAGGTGGTATAAATTCCTCATTGTCTCTGATGACAAAATGAGTCTTTCAAAACTTCTGACCGTAGAGCTACTACTCATCCTCTGAACATGTCAAATCATTCCACTCAGAGAGCTGAGCTCAGCAGTTACATCTTGTGACTGTTTAATGCCATTGATCCCAACACTGAACATCAGAACAAACCCATGAACAACTCCCATGTGTAACCCTTTCAAATGCCCCATCCTGCCAGCTACAACTATACACCAAACCCAGGTATCTTTATTTAACTGTCACTTCTCAATTTCAAACCAACTGTCCAACGAGTCCAAACAGATTCAAACAGAAAACCAAGTACACATTATCACAGAGGTTTTGGACACAAAGAAGTCACTCTAACAGTGATGCTCCAAGGCAATTAAGGCTTGCAGACCTGTATTGAATACCTGCATCAAAAAATAAAGATATGCCATTTGTAATCATACTCAATTTGTAGAGTTTCTCAACCAATAAGAAGCCCACTAACCTGTACAAGTACTTCGGATAATACAGTGATCGATTATTGGACTGCAGTTCACGGTAATCTCTAAGCAGTGGTGTGCATTGTGGTGCTGAGCAGATTTGTCATCAGGGTTGAACTGAAAAGGAAGAAAACAAATATTCTATTTAACTGCTCAGACATTAAAATAAATTTTTTTAAAAGATCTGCTTTCAGGTGAGATTCTTACCCTGATTGTCATATATCCAACATAGGCATCTTCAGAACCCTCCATAAAAACGAAGGTGGAATCTCTAGTGTTTTCTATTATAACTTTATCTGCTACTTTTCCAGGTGCTGCAAAGAGAACAATTTAAAAGTCTTAGTTTATGCTGCTGAAAAAGAATCCTCAAAATACTTACAAAATTCAGTTTGAAGCAACAAAGGAAAATTAACACTATTGTTGGCAGATAAATAGTCCTCCTGTCAAAAGGATCTTAAAAAAGGAAGTTTCAAAGACAATGAAGAAGCTAGTCTTTAACTAAGACAATGTGGCACCAATTTAGTAATATCTAGTACTGTGAGAAAAATCTCCTCTGTTACAGAGCTGGTCTTTGACTACTACTTACAATGAACAGCTTAGACATGGGTACCAGGCTAGAGGCAGTTTAACTCTGTTCCAAGTATGATTTCTTCCGGTATTCCAAACTCTTTTATTAATGCTAAAAACATTAATTCCATCACTGACATGAACCACTACTTACTAATCTACTCATGACCTACAAGTGACCTCCCCACACTTCTCAAATGTAGGATGTAGGGTTTTGAATTGATATCCTCATTATTCTTTACGAAAAAATCCCCAACTTATTGAATTACATTGAACTATACTACTGGCAGCAGGTACAAAAGGTTATGAAGTGGTTCACTGGCAAAATGCTATAATGTGTCACTTGATTTCCTGTGTTACCAGTGAGGCTCTGCTCCATTCTTTACCCTTAATCCAAAGGCAGGTGATGCTTACATGGGGATGGCACAAGCCAGCAGAGGGAGCACCAGTTAACCTCAGCCACTGACTGCAATAAATTCACTGATGCTCATTCACAAGCAAGATCGTTTGTCTGATTCAAACCTGCACATTAAACATGCAAGCCAGAAGCAGCCCTCCCTCAACACACCAAATATAAAGGTGGATGTTTCACATATTATAGCAGATAACTTATCTGATAGCATTTTAAACCATTCCCAACTCAACACAAATGTGAGCAGGTATTTATCCTAAATTCTGTGTTTTACTGAAAAGCCTATGCACAGGATTTCTCATGAGCAGATCCTTTTCTGTTTGTTGACATTAGTACAGACAAGCAGTATGTCCTGTTCTTTATCACTCTGGCAGAAAGATGTCAGTCAGAATGAAGCAACATTTACATTATTATCCAGCTTGTTCTCACTATCTGAAAGCTCAATCTCTCCTTTCATTACTGCAGAGCTGCACATATTTTAAGGTAGTCTGGCTCTCCTCTACACCACTATTCACTTAGTACCAGATAACAACTAAAAGAGGCTTTGATGAGGAGTTGTCATCATACAAAACATATTTCTGTGCTTTGGTGACATTTCTATATATTCACCATGGTGCTGCAAATGCAGTGACATAAACAAATCTGTGTGTTTCAGCACACGGAAAGGAACAGTACCACAGGACTGCATGTGAACCAACCCAGGAAATAAACAGAGCCCCAAGGAGGATATGAGAGCCATAAATCAGTATCAGAACTTTCAGGGTAGCACAGAAAAATTGCACTTCACACTGGATGCTCTGAAACACTATCAAACAGATTTGTGGAATTGTTTGCAAAGCACTTGGACCATGTTCTCTACAGACACCTTCATCTTATCCCATGAGTTCCTACACAAGCAGTAACTTCTGAGTTGGGAAGGTCCCAGAGTGCCCATCACAGAACAGGCCAGTTAGTCAGATCACTGCACTTAGGTCTCCCTAGGAAAATAGTGAAGACTTCCTTAAGCATTAGTTTCATTCCAAATGCACCAATGAAATTCTCTGCAACATTCTGCTTAATCTTTGTGAAATCATCATTCAGAGAAATATCTCCATTTCAGTTTTTGGCTTAGACCACTTTAGAATAAAGAAACCAGTGTTAGAATTGGAAACGGAAGAAAAGGACCATTAATTTTGTAATCAAGCAAAACACAGCTCCCAAGAATTCAGTTTGCTGGAACCTAAGGGAGTCATGTTCCCCAGGATCAGAATTCATGCTCAGCTTAAGGACCATGGATAGACCATTTAGAAATAATGGAACAGAAAGCCTACAGTAAGGGACTGTCTAAAGAAATATACATTAACTGGATATTGCCTCAGAATTACTTAATTCCACTACATTCTGCAGGAACTAACTGTGACTCTGTCCAACTGTACCAAGCAAAAACCAGATACTCTTTTAGATCTTACAGTATACAAGATGTAAACCACAAAGGTCTAAACCAGTTCAAAGAAAGCTTTCAATTCAAAATGCAGAACAGGTATCTGAAGAAGAACTCAGGCATGTGAAAGTACTCTTGCACTCTAAAATAGAACAATACCCAATTATAATAGTTGTCTTACAATTTTAGATTTTTCCACCCTTAAAATGACAATGACCATTCCTATTGGTTTTAGTAATTTTTTTTCTTGACTGAAGGATCTTTTGATAATCCATTTTCATTTACTTGCATATTATTTAAGTCAAATGGAAAATGAAGGGAAAAAATGAAAGCTGTAGCTCTGAAAATACACATTAAGTGAAGATTCTCAGATCAGGATATGTCTGTACCACTGCTGAAACTCAGCAATTGTGAGATTTTGTGTCTTGAGTGAGATGAGCACTTCATGGAAGGGTCCTATTCCTGCAGCAAACACCCCCCTCTCCAACCCTGAAAAACAGAATCCTTTTTAAAAATCCAAAGGTATTTTTGTCTGCTGAACCAGATGCAACAATTTTCTTACAGAACCTCTCCTCTTGCTTCTTTTTTGGCAATTCAGATATGCCAGAGTACTAGTAATACTTCCAAAGCCTTCCTTTTCAACCAACTCCTTCCCTCAGATTTAGGGGAAGAAATAACCCCAAAATTAAATAGAACAAAAAGTACCCCAAAAAAATAAAAAAAAACCCCACCCACCAAAAAGCAATGGGCATTATTCTGTAAGCACATTTTGCTTATGTGACCAAGCAGAAGCTTCTTCCAAACTCAAGGTATGTTAAGCTGCCTTTCTAATAATGTTGTGCTTCTTCTGAAGCCAGAAGAATAAACTATTAAAGAAATTTGAGTAGAAATGCAGAGAGATTTGGTGCTGCCTTAATCCCACCATTCTGAAAAGCATGCCAGACTGAACAGTGAAGAGGTAGTTCTCCAAGGCTTAGCGGTTCACTTTAATTTGTTTTCTTTTCCAGTCAAATGAAAATTGACTCTCTCTACAATGTCACTCACCATTCAGAAAAGAAAGTCTGAGGAAGTGAAGTCAGCAATGCCAAAAACTGAAATATAAATACATCTAGCATTGCTGGATTCCTCTTAGAGGTTTTGTTCCCCAAGACAGCTATTCTGTTACAAAAATACACAATAAAGATCCCTGGCTTTTAAAGGGCTGTACTTAAGCTAACTGTTTTTCTGAATAACTTAGGTTAATTCCAGAGGAAGGGAAAGCAGATGGCTTTTCAAAACTTAAAAGGAGACAGAGAACATGCAGAAGTTTACCCAGAGAGTCAAGATATCATTTCAAGTGTCATGAAGTGACTGGGAAATTTTATATCTTAGGACAGTGCTGATCCAGTTTCTCTGGATTTTAAACACTTCATGAATATGACCTGCCCTATTTTTACTGTAATCCTCTCTTCTGTGAAACACAAGCCAAGGGTTATTTGTCTGTGGCCACATCTCCATTAGCAAGCATTGCAGCCTAACACAGGAGTGGTACCACAGAGGGAACCAGAGCTGAGGATCAGGCACCCCCAGCACATGCTGCAGGCAGGGAGGGGAGAAGGGACTGACTCTGCTCAAGTCCTCCCCAGGTCCCTCTGACCAAACACACACTGCCTACAGAAGGGCACTAGGAGTATTCCAGGAACATGTCTTGTAAATTAGTCTCATCCAAAAGGAATCCAGTTTGTCCTCCAAAAGCTCTCCACAACACAGACCAAAGCACTCTAAGTGGGCATGTTCAGAATGTTCACTCCAGAAATGCAGTCCCAAACTGACAAACTCACATACTAACACAGCCACATCTTGCAGATCTGTGGGGACAATTTTTCAGAATAACACTGGAACAATCTGCCTGCATTGCTCAAAGCCATTCTCCCTGCCAAGTTTGCAAAACGCAGGCAAGAAGTGCCAGAACAGTCTCACTCAAGAACAAAACAGTTGGTATGGAGAACAGTTAAATACCCAAAAAGAGAGACTTTGCAAAACAAAGGACATATCCATAGGAAATACACACACCAAAGCAAACAAAAACCCCCACCCTTACAAACAAACTAAAACCCCAAACCCATTACCCTTACTAAAACCCACAACCCAGTAAACCCAACCAGCCCAGAGAGACAGCATCTCAAAAAACACAGAACAGCAGGTAATTCCCTTCTAGATCACCACAGGAACAAGAGGTCTGAGACCCCTTAACCAAAATCTCTACCAGACAGTAATACAGCCTGAATTCCTACCAGTGACATGCCACTGGGAATTGGCATGCTCCTAGCAGTGACATGAAAAGCAAATAGCTCTACAAGTATCACAATGGGCAACCTGGTATATTATATTAATTTCCTAAACCTTTCCTATTCTCCAAGTCTTATTTCCTTCTCCATAAAGGTTCCTGTTCAGAGGAACAGTTGGCAGAGAACAGAGGAAGAACCTCCAGTCTCAGAATCTTTCTGCTGGATGCTCTCATTTCCTTCCTCAAGATGGAATTATGATACTGAAGAAAATGGGACAGATACTAATTTGGGCTTGTTGTCACTGCTGGTTTCTACTCTGGAGATGGGTTTTATATATATATGTATGTATGTATGAATGTAAAAGTTTCAACTGCAGTCCTATTACTGAATAAGCTTTCTGACAAATTCCATTTTTTTATCATAATGAAATAAAAAGATAAATGAAGTTATTCTGAGAGCTAGCAAGCAGACAACAGCACTTCAGTCTGAAGCATCAGCTACTTTTGAGTTAGTGATGCTTGTACAAAAGCTACATGTTTGCTAGGCAGATGAAGGGAGATGGGCATTTATACTGGATATTTAATGTACCTGAGTATCATGTTAATTAACATGGTAATTAATACAAGTTTGAGACAGTGATGCTCCCAGTTTACATACCTGCACCAATCATGGTGATTGGAGATTCTATATATATCCATTCATCAGTATATATACCAGAGTGAACAAAGATAAGTCCATCAAAATGAGCTTCTTGAACTCCACCAAGAGCATCCTCAATGGTGTCATAATACTAGAAGAAAAGGAACAAATTTAGAGTAATGTCCATTTCCATTTATGAGGATATAGAAATAGTTTTAAGAGCCACTTTATGAACATACCAGCATATTTTCTCTTCCTTTGTATCTTGCAGGATTACTGTAGAAGTGTTCAGCAAAGCCTGGCTTTACATGTGCTCCTTTGTACTAAAAGAAGGAAGAGAGTTTGTGAGAAGCTTGCAGACAGGTGGGCCTGAATGCACTGACAGGAGATCTACTAATTCCCTAATTAACAAGCCTTTTGCTGACATCAGTTTGTCCCAGGAAGTAAGGATCATATACTGACCTCCCACTCTAGGCACACAATTTGAAATGGCAGCACCAAAAAATGTCTGAGCCAAAGGGAATGATCAACTAAGCCAAGAGTCCAACTACTTACACAGCTATAAGCCTCAAAACTGACTGAAAAGCCTCATACACCTGAATCACTCCACAAGAGCTGTCCTTACTTCCATCTCTTGATTCTCTAGCAGCTTGCCAAAAAAACTGCATTTATATGGTGAGGAAAAGAGAATCCCATACCTTCAGTAGTGACTGAATACTAAACAAAGAAGCCAAGTCAAGCATTTGTCCTCAATGCACTTCAGAAATTCATTAACCAACAACACATGGCATTGTGTGGTACATTCACATTGATGTTTTTTCCCTTACTTATTTTTTCCTACAATCATGCCCAGCCATTTGTTCAATACCTTTGACATTTTGGATTAGAGGTGCAATCACATTCCTTAAAGGAAAGTTGTTTACCTCCAGTTAGGCCAGCTGTAAATCACTATTTAACCCAAGTGGCATTACCAATATGTGTTTGGTTCACCATACACATTGGTTTTGTAAGATATACAACAGCATCTTTCACACTGTGAGTCTCAGACCATGACAATCTTGTACACAAAATTTCAGTGATGCAAAACCCAACACAGCAGAGCTGGATACTCAAGGACTCCACTTTACCATGTGGTGTCTCCCTAAAGTAACCTCAAAACAGGAAATAACTTCTGAATTCCCTCTACTGCACAATACCACAAGGATTTTAAAGTCTAAACCCAAGGTAATTACTGTTTGTCAGCCACATTTCAGAAGTGTGTGTTTTTACTTTTAGAAATACCCATGAATTTGAATATAAATGAATAAAACTGTTACCAGCTGCTGGAAGCTTTCTTTCCAGGGATTTGGATGTTCATATTCTTCTGGATTAATCTGATAAAATTTACCAGGTTCAGGATGCATCATAGGACGAGTGTACTCAAATACTTCCATATACAATCTTTTCCTGAGCAGAAGAGAAAATTAATTTTAATTTTTCATTTTAATCTTCCATTTTAATATAAAACTAAAGGCTAAAACCTGGGGTTTTTCTGAGAAGAATTTGCCAGTGACTGTGAATACGACCAAGATCAGCATGTATCACTTAAAACCAATTTTTTTGCTGTACTGACTTTTGTTTTTCTGACTAAAATTTGTATGTGTTTTATAAGCCAAGAGAAAAAGTTCTCAACATGCAATTTTCATGAAGAAACTTAAGCACTTACATACACTATTTGTGAATCAAACTGTACATTAACTACAGCATTAACACTTACAAAAGCTAGTAGCACAAGGATAACAAAACTTAAGACCAAGCATGCCACCACCTCTTCCTCACCTTGCCAAAAAAAGACTGAGAAATGCATTCAGTGAGAACAAGTGATGCACTGTATTCCAAAAAGAGTTCATCAGTGAACAAATTACAGTGGTTTACAAAGAAGAAAACGGCACACAGCAGTTGGATTCCTTTCATTAGTGCCAGAATGCAAATAATTGCAGTGTCTGAGCCTGCTGATACTAAGCCCAGACTTACAGGATGACACTGAATCACAGAAGTTGTAATTCATCTGACAAGGCATCCCCAAAGCTGTCTTTAGGACAGGAAAAGGGGGTAGATCTGTGATGTTATTTTATTATTCTTCTTTTAGTCTAAATCTTTACTTTTAAATCAAAACAGCTTAAGAAATATGTTGGGGTTCTTCCCTCAGAGAAAAGTACAAATTTAGTTCCCATTTATTAAAACTCTCAATAACCCAGGGGTAAACCAGACTCATGTGAGAAAACAACCCAAGTATCCAACCATTAAACAAAACAAACAAAACTTAAACCAAACAAAAACCCCATTTAAGTAACACTAGACAAAGCTTGCATCTAAGCTGAAGAAATGTTTTGTTCCTTCTGTGTGAAGTAACACAATCCCCACAGTAGGCTAAAAAAGGTTAAAGGGAGAAGAAGGAATGGCCGAAGGAACTGATTTTTTTACAACAGGCATTGTTTAACTAGTATCTACACTACCAGAAAATCAAGTTTTACTGTTTAATACAAATAATACAAAAATAATGCTTAACTAAATCAGACATAATAAAATACAACTGGTTTTCCTTCAACTAATTGTAACCAGCATTTCAATTTTTCTCTTGTACTGGCATCTTGAGCAGCACACCTAGTATTTCTCAAGATAATGAGGAATAGCTTTTCACTTACCACAAAATTGGATCATTAGCCAGCTCACTGAAGCGTTTACACACACAGGCTGCTCTACAGAGATCCTGCTCCAGCAGGTAGGAGAAGATCTTTAGAACCACTTCATCTGGCAACTTCTCCTGAAGATACTGCTCTGCAGGTGCTGCTATTAAACAGTAATCAATACAAGGTTATTGACATATCTAGTGAGTTCAAATTCTGACTGCAAAAGATTACCAACTTGTCACTTGAAAGGTTCCCACTTAAAATGTCCATTATCTCAAGACAGTCTTTTTTTAAAGCTTGTTTCTTCTAAGACCAAAGGCAAAAATCTGTAACTTGAAGTTACAGACTTCAAGTCCTCTTTCCAAACTTCTAATTTCACCTTTTCTATTGGAGGAATCATTCTGCAAAGAAGTGCAGATGTTAAGCAGGCTACTGTGCATGTTCCAGAAATGCTGGCTTCTCACTGCTATTAGCTTCATTGTGGTTCAATTAACCCACATTATCTATACAATAATAATAATGCAGTCCCAAAGCCAAAATGTCTGCAAACGTTTTCAAACACAAAAGAATTTAATCAGAAATAGTCACTCTCTGGAAAAACTACTAGGAAGACTTCCTTGCTCTCCCACAACGAACACATTAGGGAAAGAGGACATCTGGGATGTAGGAAATCAGCAGCCATCAATAACTCCCAAGTCTCCTCCTTCAACTTACTCCCATTTATGCTCTTCCTTTTAAAATGAAAAATCTAAAGCAGAAGTATTAGTCTTGCCAGATGCATTTCTTCAGAGAGGCTGGAGAAAGTTGTATTCCCATGTCATTGTGTTAAACCCTGCTCATGGACACTCCACAAACAACAGTTCCTTTGGGAAAGCCCTGCCTGCAGTTTGTGTTCTCACCAGACCCTCCTGGGGTAGGAACCCTCAGAGCAGGTGAGTTCTGCTTGCAATGATCACTTTGGCTAATGCCTTCAGCATCCTCTCTATGATCCTAAAGGCACAACCACACAAAGCAGCTTCCAAAGTTTGGAGCATTTGTGTGCAAGGCATTCAGAGTTTGTGCCTGCTAAATTCACAGCACAATTACATCCATGTAATGCCCCCCACATCAGATTTTCTTAGCACACCTGAGCCTAAGGAGCAGCAGGACTGTCATTTTGGCTACTACAAGAAGCCTACTGAAGTGACCTTAAGGAAGATGACCTACTAAATATGAGACAATAACATTCTGAAAAATAATATCCATGTGAGATTTCACATACAAACAAAACAAACTGCCCCAGGATTCCCCTGAGCAAGACAGCACAACGAAATGTGTTATTTTCAGCTGTAAGATGGAGAAGACAGAAACTGCAGGCACCAAACCGTGACTTTTTTACCGCACCTTAAACTGGGACCTGCAGACCATATCACCAGAACCTGTGTGCTGTGACAGAAGTGATTTTTCCAGGGTGTCATGCTTACACCTCTGATCAGACCAGGTAGAAGAAATATTCCTGAGATTGTAGCACCTTCCCTGAAAGTGTTCCTTACAAAAATCTGTGCTGTGCCAAAGTGGTAAGTGCCACCACTCCACATGCCCACAGCTATGTGCTCCCACAGTATCCTATTCCTCCTCCAGTTTTTTTATGATCAGCTCCTTGCTTTAGTCCATTGCAAGCTACAAAACTGCTAGCATGGAACACAAGGAAAGAAACAGGAATGAATGCCCAGAAGTTGGCCAAGAGAGTTCTCTTCTGAAACAGCATTGATGGCAGACTACAAAATTATTTTTATTCAAGAAAAAATAAAACAAAACAAAGCCTTATGAGCTAAGCTGAATTCAGTAAGTTGGTAAAACTTATGAAATACAAGTAGTATGGAAAGGCCTTCTGCTCAAGAGTCACTTGGGGGGGCCTGAAGCCTGAAGAGCTTAAGAGCAGCCAATAAGGGAACATGGCTGTACATCACCAAAAAACGTTACATGCATTATCAATGCTGGTTTAAAAAAAAAATTATCAATGGTTTTTAAAAAGGTTTTTTTCCACTGGAAGTATAAAGGGTCAAACAGGCAGGAGCAGTTTGTTCTACAGTCCTAATTACTCTTGAAATGCATCACAGGATAATTGGACATTGCTTCTGAATTAATATTCTTCTGGTAGCTTTCCAGTTAGATGTAGTCTTCTGCCTCACTGAAAGCTGAAATCTTATACTGCAGATGCAAAACAGTAAATCTTCCCACGTTTTCCATGACCTGTCTTCTCCTTTTAACACAAATCCCTGAGGCATACAGTTACTTCCAGAAAAAAACTGCAGGGTTTTTTCTTCCTTTATCTATGTTAGGACCTTGAATAATTCTTTATTGAATGGAGAAGCTCATTAACACAGTGCCTTCCCACTGCTCCAAACTTCATGGTCCTGTTTTCCTCCCTATGCTTGATTTCAAATTCAAAATTGAAATCCAGATGTGCTTCCTTATTGCAAGGGACAAGGAGCAACTTTGAGAAAGTGTCAAAACACTTGAAATAAAAATAATAATAAAAGTTTTAAAACCTCAATTAACCTTCCTGCCCCTGCAATTTTTCAAGTTGCATTTACTTGGAAACCGAGGCACTGCATTCAAAATGAAGATGATGATTTTACAGGTGTTTGCTATCCTCACTCAGCTTTATTCCAAATCCTGCAGAAGTGAGCAATTTAATTTAAATTGCCCTTCTGCTCAATTAAGCAGGGGTTGATTTAAGATTTCTCCACTCAAATCACTGATACAGTGATTACCAGGTGAAATTCTCCAGTATAATTTGAAAAAGCTAATTTGCTTCTTAATGTGAAGACTTCTCTGTATCCAAGAGAGACCAACATGCTTTTGTTCTATAAATCCTCACTTCACATCCTGGGTATCTTTCAGTAATGTGTCAAAGCAAGGATGTAATCAATGTGCTCTTCCTCTCAGTTTACAAAAATGAGCCAAAACAGTTTTAAAAGGCTTGTCTGGCCACCAGATCAGAAGCATTTATATGTTCCTACTCCTGACACTTTCATGCCTATTGATGAAGTCAAGGTAATGGACAAAATGGATACTCATATTAAAAGAACCCCAACCAGTTTTTCAAATAAGTGTCAAAACCAGGCAAGAATAAAAATAAAAATGAATTGTGAGAGGTCATCATCAATCTTTATCTTTGCCCTACTGTAAGCTGACAATTGAACTATTTATAGTTTAGTAAGTATTACTGTACTGCACACCTGAAAGTTAGAAACATAGCTAATTATGTCATTCAGTTTCCACAGGATATTCACAAAGCTAATTCAGTTTCAGTTTTGATCATTTAGCTGATAGGGACTAGCAAAGTAATACCAAGACAAAGAGCAGGGAAAGCTGCCTGAAAGTGAATTTCCTTCTTTGTACAAAGACAAAGAATGCCATCCCAAGAATCCAAAATTGTAAATTATGTCTTATATGGTTGCCTTTTTTGTCCATTTTAGTGGAGAAGATGGAGACAAATAGCTTTTGCTCCACAGGGATGTATTTAGTAAACATCTTTTCTTGTTAAGAAGCAGAAATATGTCAGAAACATAGCATGTATTGTTCTTGGGAAAGGATCCTAGGAAATCAATGCGAAAAGAAAAAATCAATTTAAAAAGTCAGTAAGTTCTGTAAACTTATGCATGTTCCTAGTGTACAGAACAATCAGTGAGTGAGCCAGTAACCTCAAGTCTCAGAATGTACTGCAAATCTATAGTTCAGTGAAAAGAGAAATTTAAAATAGCAGCACTCCCAGCAGAACTAACTCTGAAATCTGTATTAAAATACATGTTTTTCCCACTCCTGGCTCCACTCCAGTTGGAAACTCTAGTTGACTGGCATTTCTCCTTTCAACTTCACTGAGTTTTCCTCCACTCAGAGTCTGTACAACAAGGAATGGATTTCCACCAAGGAATTTTCCTGTATTTCTAGTCCTTTGCCATCATTTCATCTATAGTTCTAAAATAAACACCTGTACAGCCCAGATGACAATACACAGTCACCACTCATGACAATCCAAGAGGTCTCAAACCTACAACTCAGTTACAACAGCTATCATTGTTGCCTATGCCAACAAAAAACGTGAGGTGAAAGGGACTGTGTGTTAAAATAAATCTCACCAGAATCAACATTTGTACAAATTCAGTGGAATCACTTAGAAATTCAACAGGGAGAGTAAAAAATAACTGTCACCCATACTAGGAAAGAGAGTAAAAGAAAATGGTTTGAGGAGGACACTCTTATATTGCAACTGGTTTGAACACAGTCTTCAAAGTAAAATTGTAAAAGCACTGTTTACAGTGGTTCCTCTGTCAATTCTATGCTGGAGAAGCCTCCACAATCCCCACATGAGCTCAAGAATCTAACAAATGGAATGCAGAGTGAAAGCAGGGAGAATTCCTCAGGAAATCAGTGTCATTCATGTTAGAAAGTTACAGACTTGCACTAAAGAAAGGGGGAGAGTAAAAGCACAATGACTAACACAGCAAAGAGTGAAAGAAATGGAAGAAAAACTAAGAATTGTCAAGAGAAACAGAGTCTGTGACAAGACAATTCTGCACAAGGCTCCAGAGAGCCAATCAGGAAATGAATCAATGCAAAATGACACAGGGTTATGTCCAATTGGTTCTGGCTATTTCAAAAATATAAATCTGAAGTTAAATGGTTCTTAAACAGCTGCTGAAATTAGAGAGTTGATCAAAGAGGGGGAGAATAAAACAAAGGGGGAAAAGGACAAAAAAAGACAACAAACTATGCAATGGAGAAAATGAGAAGCCAGAAAGAGCAGACCTCAACATAAGACACGAAAACAGACCAGAAGTCTTGTGCCAGCTGCTCAGCTTTAATTCACAATATTAAGGGAGACATGGACGAAAAAAAACAGAAGCAAGAAAAGCAGGAGAAACCACATCGAAGGGAGTTGGCAAGCGCTGGTGTTGATTTTCCAGGCAAAAGTGACAGCACATCTCCTGGAACTGAAGAGTGTGTCAGGAGACAAAAAATAATAGAAGCAGAGAGACTGAAAAACTACACAGAAAAGAGAACAAGAAGGGGGTGTGTGCCTGTATATACCTACAAAATGTGTGCACACAAATAAAATACACACAGTGCAGTTATATACACATGTACTGGATGTGTGTTTATTATACAATGTGCATTAACTGTAGAATTGTGCAAAAATCTCCATACATTATGTATGCAGGTGTATCTGGTTTTTATTTACAAACACACCAAGTCTCTCCCTCTCTCCACAATGAAGTGCTATGGTGACATACCCAAACTACCCCTAAAAATGCAATGGAACAATGCCATCAATATGAGAAATGGTAATTAAGCACTGCAGTATTATTGCTCTTAACAGCAGCTTAGATACAACTACACAGCACTATGAGAATAAAAAACCAAACCAAAACATACTTGCAGTGAAGCAGACAGAACAAAGAATCAGATTAAAAAAATTCTGATTAAAACCATGCTATCAAATTTGAAGATCAGAACAAGCTTGGAGTCTTGTTTTGGTATTTTTTCCCCACTACTGTTTCTTAGTTGGAGAATACACATAAAAACAGTTTAGGGACAATCTGTGAGAGAATGTGTGACATTAAAATGTCTCTGAACTCCATCTCCCCTGCCCTTTTCTTGTACAAAAGTTATTACCTGATAAATCCTGGGATTTCCCAGACACTCTAGCACGTTTTGCTCGGTGACCAAAGTTTTCAGTAGCTGAAGTAGAGGCACCCTTTGATAAAATAAATTAGAATTAGTGCAGTCATTAGAGAACTTAAGAAAAATACTAACTAGTTTCATACTCTTGAAACAGTAACATTTCCTGCACAATTAAACCCAAAGAAGTTACCTCCATACTGCTCTTTGTAGGACAAGCTGTTCTTTTAGGTAGAAGAGTTTTTCTGCGAAGTTGGTATGGGCTGTTTTGTGCACCAGGACCTGATTCTTCTGCAACCATATCTGCAGGTACATCATCATCTGCAAACAAAAAGAGAAATTTGATAATTGAAATTGTAGTTGTGCTTTATACCAGGAAAATGGTACAGAAATTTTTAGGTAAGTACATAATCAGAAGGGTGGGGAGGAAGTGCTAGAGAGCAGAGTACTTCTAGTAAAAAAAAAACTCAGAATATCACAGCATACAAATCTAAGTTCCTTCATGCCTACTTTCTCCATACACACACAGCAGCTACACCAAAAGCAGATTAACAAAAAGCAAAAACTGAGGCTTTTGGTTTCCCTGCAAGCATTTAATTACTATGCCAATTCATTACTTCAAATTTTTTACCTAATACAATCAGCAGAATGAGGAACACTGAAGTGTCAATTATTAACTAAATGTTATCAAGAAATCCTTTAGTAAACATAGCGCTTAGTACAAAACTCAGTCTTGAGTTTTCCTCAAACATTTTGGGAATAGCTTAGGCCAGCACATAAAACCTTCTGTAAAATGGAGGTAGCTTTAAACACATACATTCTCTTCACCTAAATTACACTTGAAAAAGTAAGAGCATATTTTCTCCATGCCCTTTAAATAAGAAGGGCAGAAAGTGTCACGAGTATAATTCTAAAGGCTTTGATTCATTAGTTTCAATTTTCCCTGTTCATATATTTATGGAACATACTTGAAACAAGCAAGAAATAATTACTCATCACTGCATGCCCTATAACTAACATTACATTATAAAGCGGCAAGAATTTTAAAAAGGCCAGAACAAAAAGCATCTAGAAAATAAATTAAACCAACTCCACTTAAGAAAAATATATACTTTCTGCAGATGCTTAACTGTGAGAAAACAATTCTGCATTTCCTTTCCATTTTAATTGCTTTTTTCTTCTTAAACTGGGCAAAATGAGATGTGAAAATAATAGCCATAAAACCAATGCCACAGAGCCAGCAGTTCTCCTGAATACATTAGGTTGAAGAGACTAATGTAAAAAAAATTAAACACAACACAAAAAAGAACCCAAGATACCACCAATAAATTCCCAATACTACAGCAGTCTGTTTAAAAAACAAAGCAATGCAATTCTGAAGTGACTCATTCGCATTTCAAAATCTTAATCTCATGATTTTCCTAAGGGTTTTTGGTTTGGGGTTTTTGATCATAAATTACAAAACATTGTGCTTATATTGGATTATACATACCATGCAACCTGAGCTGCTACATCAGTGAAAAAAGCCACCAAAACCCCAAACTATTTTTCCCCTTCCTTAGCAGGTATTTATAAATGGCAACCTTGCCATGAACCATTAGAGAAGACAACACTGCCACAACCTCCAAACAGAGGACAGAAGCTGTGCAAAGATGAAGTTCACTGGTGATGTGTACACATCCACACAGGCTCTGACAGCAATAGAGGAGAGCTTCATCAGCTCATTAATCCACCTGAAAATTAACCTCCAAGCACCTCCAGGATCAGCCTCCAGCCAGCCCAGCACAGGCA
Source organism: Melospiza georgiana (assembly GCF_028018845.1). Lineage (NCBI taxonomy): Eukaryota > Metazoa > Chordata > Aves > Passeriformes > Passerellidae > Melospiza > Melospiza georgiana. Next base: position 23,259,339 of record NC_080432.1, on the reverse strand, counting down.
CAAGACCACATATTTGGGAAGAACCACCAATAGCACAGGTTTTAAGGGCAGAAGTGAACTGTGAAATTTCTATCAAGACCCACCACTTCTTAAAAGACAGCCACCTCCAAAACTTCAGCTAGAAGCTGGTTCACACTCCCTGTCTGCTGCTTCCCAGGCACACCTCACATCTGACCACTCCACTCCCTAGGAAGGATAAGTATTTATGAATTATGCAGAAAGCCTAAAGGGCACTGATAGATGAACTGCAGTGAATTTCCCTGTGAAGGTGTGTCTGGCCCAGCGTGGGGATCACTGCCTGTGAGAGGGCAGTGACCTCAGAGCACACTCATGGCTCAGTCACTTGGTTTTACCCGTGTCTGTGCAGCTCTGATGGAAAACACCCTCTCAATTTAACAAGGCAGGCAGAAGACAGAAGCTGCTACAGGAGAGCTCCCAGCCCTCCCTGGCACACCAGAGCAGAAAAGCAGCCGTGGGTGTGAAGCAGCTCTGCCAGCAGGAATTCAGGCACCACCACCAGCCCCACAGCAAAACACCCAAATGTACTCAGACACTGCAGCAGGGACTCATTCTGCAGCCCTTGCTTCTATTTTAGATTTGATACAGTAACTATGATTACTGGCATTAATATCCCCCAGAAACTACCTGGGGACTTCAAACATGGTGTCTCAAGCCCCCCCCCCCGCTCCCCTATTTTGCATTGAAGACACAAGATGACTGTCAGAACAGCTGGGATTTTCCCCCAGCTCTGGATGGTCAGTACAATGGTTCAAAATTGCCACAGAAAACACAGCAACAGCATAATAAGCAAAAATAACAGGGGAAAAAAATAGAAAGCAAAGCAGAGAATTTTCATCTCTCAGTAGGTGATGGAAAGGGCACAGATAAAATCCAGTCAGGTCTTCAGAACACCACCCATGGAGGCCACAAAGGACAGAACACATTACTGCTGGAAAGAGACAGCAGAAGCCTGTGGGCTAAAATGGAAGGAAAGGTCAGTTTGGCTGAAACACTGAAGGACTGGCTAAGCAGAACAGAAGTATATTTATTTTCTGCAGTGTTTCCTACTAAAAGATTGCTCTTCCAGCACAGATGACAATAAGGGATAATGCACACACTCACTGCAGGTACCAGAAGAATTAAAATCTTCCTTTTTCCATCTGAACAAGGAGGACAAGGGAAGGGTACTGTGATGTCTCTCACCAGCACTTTTTGCCACACTTCTGAGGGGCTTCTGCAGGGATTTCTGACACTTCAGGAAAAACAACTGATCCTATTTTTCCAGATGCAGCCTGTGCAGTTACTGCCAAGTGAAACAGGGAACCTGAAGGCCTTGAGTGACCTCTCTGAGCAATAGCCTTGGTGCTTGGTTTTACCCTTCCAGATGCTCCCTGTAAGCCTGAGCAGACTAAAGCAGCTCCACTGGGAGCCTTCAGAGAGATGCTGCTCACAAAGTAATCCTTCAACACTGCACACTGCCCTTCCCTGAGCAAAAAACTCTTAAACCAGAGTGCCAGAACTCTCTTTTGAAAATCCTTCCCTAAAAAACACTTTAATACACATCTGCTTTAGAGCAGAAATATCTGTTTTAAAATACAGTGTCTCCAAAATATTTTGAAAAACCCTATTTTAAAATGTAACACTATCAGGCAGTAACACACATAAAAAGCATTATAATCACATTTGTTGATGATAGAAGCATAAAAGTCAATAAACAAATTTGGAAGAGTGTGTGTGTAATATTAATATCATCATACAAACACCTGCTGAAATGACTGCCAGATGCTGTCACAGTTTCAACTAAGTCAGTATGTTTGCAGTTTTTAAGAGATTAAATTAAGCTGAGTCTGCTCTCAAATAAAAATATTTACCCGAATATTTTACACCAATTATATTGGATAGTAAGATAAAATAATTTCAAATAAAATCATGTTTACTGAACTTTGTGATTCTGACAAGTCAAAATCTAAATTTAAATTAAGAATTATCTCATCTGATAGTTCAAAATGACTCATGAACCTGAACTGTAACACTATAAGCTTTAAGATCCACAAAAGACCAAAAATAACAAATACTTCCAGGAGAAAAAGAAGAAAAATCTGCCATTCTAGCAACTACTGTCAAGAGTGCTTTGTATTTCCACAGATGCTGTGGAAGGGAGTACATTAAAATAGAGAAAAATAAAATTACACAATTGATTTCTTTTGTTTCATGAAGACATAAGCTATAGAGAAGTAACAAAGTGTTGCCAAGAGCTATCTATTAAGAATATACAAACCTAGGTCACTTCTAGAAGAAATGTATCATGTTTCAAAACACGTGCATGGGCTTTCGTTTCTACCTTTTATGCGTTCAGATAATATCTCCAAAAAACATTGTTAATATAATTGACAGCTGTAAGGTTGATAAATTCTTCAAAATAAAAAGAAAAAAAGCTTTAAATTCCCCCAATAGACTCATCATAAAACAGACCAAGTGGGGAGAGGATCCCAAAGAAGCCAGCTCATACACTAACCTGGAGTGTTTGACCACTTAAGTGTTTACTTAACTTTTATTTTTTATTATGAAGTTTTATTCAACATCACATTTTTGTGCTGCTTTTCTCCACCTTCCCCGAACAGGGCAGGAGGAGCAAAACCAACCAACCAAAAAGATTTACAGTCAGGAGAAGAAGAGTCCTGGGGGTGGCAGGTATTTCCAAACAGACACAGCACTGAAATTGCTCCTGCAGGCTGGGGGAAAGTCTGGTGAGAAATCCAACCAACCCATTTTCAGACAGGAAAATTCATATCAAACTTAGAGTAGATCTAGAAGAGCAGCTCTGAAAAATGAAATTAATCCATACTGAACCTATTTGAATGAAGTCATTATTCATCTTGCCTATCAAACAAATTTTAACAGGAAGAGTTCATTAAACAGCGTTTTAAGTAGAACCAGTACAACTTCAGAACAAAATAATAAATAATTAAAACAAAAAAATCCCAAATTGTCCATCTTCATAACTAGAAAAAAACACAAACTAACCAACTAAAATGTTACAACTCATTTGCTCTGGATTGAGCTCATCTTGCCATAAATCTGGCAAAACCCATACCAACCATCCTGTCAGCCTGTGACATGACAGCCCCAACTACTTGATTGGATCCACTTCTAGATTAGCTCAAAATTCCAACAGAGAAGAGAGGATGACACAAATTTAAAAGGGAGTAGAGAGCAAGGAACCCCCAACAGAGCTAAGAATGAAGGCAAATAACTTCAGAGCAGAGATTCAAGGCAGTTCTGTATTTGCACTTCCAGCAACATCTCTGCAACAAACTGCTGCCCAAAAAAGCCAAGCAAGCACACCCACTCACCCTTTTCCTTTAAGGAGCAAGTCTCTGGGAGTGAGCTGTTAAATAAATGCATGTATCAGTGGTGTGACTGACACTCATCCTGTGTCCTTGAAAACATTCCTAACAAGTGGCTGACACCTGAAAGCAGATACAGCACCAGAACATGAAAGATACTGAATATGGAATTTGCACATACTACTCTGTATCTCAGAGCAAAGGTTTCTCACACTAGGAGAGGCTTACACGTTGATTCCAGGCAGCATTTAAGGATTAGTTTAAATTATGGATGGCTTACTGTTACTTTTGAAATGGAGACCATTTTCTTTTGAGAGCTATCTGAGGACCTCTCTGAAGATAAAAAAACCCACTAGCTAGGAATACCACAAAAAAAGCAAGTGCACCCCCAGAAACCCCCATCCAAAGCTAACAAAACCCCTACAAAACTGAGAAAGATGACAGGCAAAGTTCACAGAGCTCAGATCCAACACATCCTAGAGGCAGGAGCATTGTGGCGATCCTTCACAGTCAAATTTCACAGTGGACTTGGAAAAAAAAGGTCCATCAGGAACAGGAGGCATGTATACAGCTACTCCATTTTATGCTGAATGCCAAAAACATGATATTAAAAAAGCTGCAAACTCATTTGCTACTATTATCAGAGACTTTAATAAATACTGTGATACATTTTTAATTATTATAGAAAGAAACCCTGCAGTATTTTTCAAGCATTATCCGGAGCAGCTCAGCTCACAGAAAGGTAAAATCTACAAGGCAGTATTTTGTGTCAGGTTCTGGGGTCCCTGCTCAAGGAGAAGGATTAACCTCTGACTGCAGACAAAGCTGTTTGGAACTGAAGAGACCATGCAAGAAAAAGATTCTGAGTCAGAACTGCTACTCAGAGTAGCAGGCTCTCAGATTGGAAAGGGGACAGAGCTAACATTAAAAATGTATGTTTTCTTAAAGACTACAGAAAGATCAGACTTCCTGAACGCCATATGGAATAAAGAGATTCTGCCTTCTGGGAAGCAACAACCAGACACAATAACCATTACTGGCTACCAGAATATTTTAAATATACATACAATTTCTTACTGGCAATAAACCAAAGATATAACAACAATACGCAAAGCACACTGTAGCTTGTAACAGTTTATCAAATAAACAAAAATTGTGTGGAATACTTTGAAATTTTCCTGTATGAGGTTTAGTTCTTAAATTTAAAGAGGGGGAAAAAATTATGCTTAAACCATAAGTCACAGTACTTGTACAGAGCAAAATTTAACACACACCACACCACCCTCTACCCAAAGAATCAAACAGTATTTTTTTTACATTTACATTTAAAGCTTTTAAACATCAATACCTAAATAAGACATCTTATTACTCTCTCTGGAAATAGGTCGTGCAGTCATGATGGCCTAAAAAGAATAAGAATAGATCAGACACTCAAACTCTATCTGTATTTATCCAGAAGCTCATGTTATTTTTACAACATATTTAGAAGTATTTTCTAAAAGAAGAAAAGCAACTACTTCTAACTACATAGAGAGTTTCTTAAAGCTGACATTATTTCTCAGTGTTATTCTTAGATAAAAGTTAATTTCCACAAGAAATTCTCAATAATCTGATCTTTTCTCCTCCTCATCACATAGCAAAGCCCACTGCAACAATCCTCACACAGGTCACTCAAACCAGACAGAGACACCACCCCCTCAAAGGTCTGCTGGGGCAGCTGGCACCCCCAAAATGCTGCACAGGACAGCATGGTTCACACAGCAAGGTAAAAACTTCAGTTCTTAGAGCTGGCACAAAACAGACTAACAGAAAAGGAGACAAATGGGAAAGATACACTGGCTGCAAGCCCAAAACTTGTCCTCATCTATATTTCTTTAAAAATTATCAACAGTCACAAATAACTATTTGCATCTTTACACTTCATTCCCTAGGGAGCTCACAGTCCAAAACCACCTAGCACAAAAAACATGTGTTAACGCCAGTTAAAAACCCTCCAGCTACTTTGAAGAATATATTCCTTTTCAAAAGCCAGAACCAAAAAGTGATAACGAGGATTTGATGAAAAATTCTGGTTTCTTTTCACAACCATGCCATCAAAAGAGATATTTAACATTAAGTTAAAGACTGAACTTCTAAAAAAAATTAAAATCACTAACATGCACATTTTTATTAAGACACACAGAATAATTGTGCAAGTACCTGCATACTTGAGCTACTTGTTAAAGAACTCATTTTAGAGAGGGAAGAAAAAGATCTTTTTCTTCAAACAAGCAGCTCTAATGATCAGCACTAGAATGTAGAACTGATAAACTAGAATTAGAAGACAGATTTAATTTTCTGGTATTTTTTTAAATTACATTGTTTTCCCAGATTGATAACTGTATTACAGCACCATCTATAACATTTAGCAAAGCAATAAACAACTCTCCAGGTGGCTGCTGTGCAAGTATTAAGGGAACTTAACTTCCCTCCCTGCTTAATAGGCAGCTTGACTTGTGCTCTGACAAGCTTTCATTGAGCAGGGACAAGGAACCCTTTCTGGGTGCATTCCTCAGTAAGAAAGCAACACTTTCAACACTGTGGCCTTGCTGCATGGCTCCTTGGTGCTACAGTGAAAAAGCTGACCAAGGAAATTTTAAGGTTCAGAAATACACTGCTAAGAGCCTTTCACAGTTACATTTCTGAATGACACTAAATAAAATAGACTATTACTACAAGCTGATTTTTTTTGGTCTATTGTAACGATTATACTCAAGATTCCAAGTAGGACCAATTAAAATTTCTACCTGGCCATATCACTTCATTTGTTAGGGCAGTCAGATTACCAGTCTCAAAGGTCATCTCCCTCTCTGGCTGGAATACAGCAACTTTCATCTCATTAGAAAAGCACAGCCAGTGAGAACAATAAAAAACACTGAAATAGGTTCAAGCATTGCCACTTGATTCTGACCAAAAATATGTTTCTGATCAATCCTCATGCTTCAACTTCAGGCAGTACTTCAAAGTGCCTGAACAAAGATGTGAAAATGGAACCCTGTGACCACACCCTTGGGGCCTACAAAAAATTCCCAATTCCCATTTTACCAGGAAGCAAAGTGTCTCAGACAGGAAGGAATTACAGATTCTCCAATAGGAACACCAAAGTGCCCAGAAGGTCTAAACAGAGGAATTGTGGAACAAGTCATCGGTACTTAAAAAAAAAGGCAAATAACCCCCACCAAATCACACACACCAAACTAACAAACCATCCAAAAAAATTACCAAACCCAGAGAACTCACTTCCATGAAGTGATGTCAGTCAAATTACTGGACATGAACAGGATGAAAACCAGCCTCCAAAACTCAGGAGGTAAATGTTCTAACAAGCACATGTAAAATTAATAAGAGATAAGTTATTTGTGAGGACAGATTATTTCTAATAAGCAGAGAATACCTAACTATGAAGTAGAAGCCTTACCTTCTTTAATTAGACTAAGTCTGGATATTCTTGATACCAATAACTACAGAAAAATAATTAGAAGTTTGTGATTTCCTCTTTGTATTAACTTCTGGCAGCAATTATTTTCAGCCTCACCTCCTTTAGCACTGCTGAACTGAAGGAGAAGCAGGACAGTATTCATTTCTTCTCTAGCTGAGTTTCTGGTATCTTTGAAAAAATTTGGGGCAAACCCACAGTCTGTGAATGAGTAGATTCAATGAGAATGCAGAGATTTCACTTAAAGCATCCTCAATTTACACTTTAAGTTTTCTACACTCCATAACTGATCCATTTACAGAAATTTTCTGTGATCCATGGGAAACCAAGAGAAACATGGCTCCTCCTGAAAGAGCAATAAAGCAATTCACAAGTCTCATTATGAATTAACACTACTGCAGCTATTCAAGCATAACCCCTGTAAAACACCATCTCAGGGCACAATCATTTCACCCAATTTTCAGGAAATGAAAGCCTCCCACAGATTTCACTGTCATGAGCCACATCTGCACAACACTGTTGTAACACAGGCAGAAAAAAAATACATATCTCCTGCTACTAAGTGTAGTAGCAGATTTGGAGATACTTGCCAAGCAAAGCCATCTGCCTCCTGTGGCCCCTCCATGAGAAGTGACTGACATCTATCAATACATTGGCCCAGCTGAAACCTCACTACGTCAAAGAGCAGTTTTGATGAACTGTAGGAAATTCCTGGTTTAGGGCTTCAGAATTAAAAGAGCTTCTGCAATGCCTAGCATGACAAGGAAAGGCAGTCATGGATCTGCCTGGCAGTGGCAAAAAGCCCAAGGAAAAAGCCAACCAAGATGAAAGGCCAGACAGCATTTTGTGTGCTGGGTTCCAAGGGTATAGTCAGTATCATTTCCTCTAAGAAAGAAACAAAAGGAGGAAAGCTATATTAATAATACTTTACAGCTTACTGGGTTTGGCTGTCTTTCTTCCCTTCTGTACCAAGCAAAGCTTCCAAGCTGACCACTATTCTGCGAAGAAGCAGAGAAAGAGCAAACAGTCCAGAGGAAAAAATATGGACCCTGTAACCTTGACAGATCGCTGGGAGGAAAACACACCTTGTGCTAATACTCCTCAAAATTTTGGATGTTCAAGAGCATGTCTCCAGAAAAAGACAACTGTGCAAACTGCAAAAGGAAAAAACTATTAATTCTGCTACCTTTTTTGGCTATTTCCCCTTACTATTACACTGATATTCAACAAGCACACTGCATTCTCCTTCTGCCCTAGTACTGCAATCAACACAAATTTGAAATGTCACACCTGAAATGAAAAAAACAAAACCCAAAAGAAACTCCAGCACATACACCCCCCAAAAGAAACCGTGAAATAGCACAATAAGAACACCATAACTAACAACAGTATCCTGAAAACAAAAATACATTACACTGGAGAGAAAAAAAAATTTAAAATCATTAGTTCCTACCAAATTATTGCTCTTCAATTCACCAAAGAGACCCCTTGTCATAAGACAGTTATTTTTAACTTTTCAAGAAATACTATTTAATGAAAATTATATATACATGTGTATGTGTGTGTGTGTGTGTGTTATTATGCCAAAAACATGCACACACAAAAAAAGAAAAGCAAGCATTTCTTAAACTTGAATTAGTCAAAAATATGTTGCATCTAACATATGTCATAGTAAGGCTGAATTTTACAAGCCTAACTGTGGCAAGGTTTTACACGCACTCTCTCATCTGATCCTCACTCTGAAAACTTCCCCATGACTGCTCCTATTATTCTGTTCCTTAAATTACCAACTCTGAGGTGCCTGTCAAGAGCAGGAAGGCATGGTTCTGTTTAGCTTCAGGGAAATAACTGAGAAAACAAAGTGTGGAACCACAGCAAGTGCCAAGTATCGTCAGGGTGCAGGAGGGAAATACTCATTTGCCAGCATATATGTTATTAAGATGGGTGAAGAAATCTGTCATCAAACTATAAAACACCACTGCAGTAGTCAACATCTGATTCAAAACTAAATTTGTTAAGAGCTACAGTAAAAATAAGAAACTGCTGACAACACCAAAGACTGCAGGACTAAGGGCCTACCTATACCCAAGCTGCTTTGAGAAAAAGTAAATCCTACACAGAGAATTACTACAATTTTTCAAACCTATTCTGGGTGACAAAGGCTAAATAGCTTTTCTACCAAGTTTTGCTGTATTAATGCATGATTTAAATACAAGTTGGGAGAACAGGATCATCTGTTTTCCACTGCCAACATGTGTTGCAAAACAAACATGAGGAAAGCTGGAAAGAAGGTTTTGTATTATATGTTCAAGGAAATTGCAGCACAGGGAGAACACTCTGTTCCTCCTTGCCCTGTAGACTAAGGATGTCTTAAACACTCCAATCCAGAAGTTACTGCTCTTGGATATCTGGAGAGGAAAAAATAATAAAATTGCATCCTGATTTTATTAGAAAAACAAATGGCATCATTTTGATACATTAATCAACTTTTTAACTTTTTTGTTTGTTTGTTTTCTCCGCCTTTAAATAGGACTTTTTAAAAACCAGGTTTATTTTTACAGACATACACTTCTTTTTTCACTGTGTAAATTCTGCACACATTAAGTTATCCAGCCCATTCCACAGCACTGCATGAGCAACCACCCCTCAACACTCAGCTGGTTTATCTTCCCTGTTTTCAACTGCAAGGAAAAACAGGCTGTCAGAGGCTGACTAAAGATGCATCCTTGCCATTAAAAGCAGTATCATGCATGAAATGCTGCATCAATGAACTTCTCAAAGCTTTTTTTAAGTAGCTATTAAATTTACATTAGTATTTTCTATTAACACTGTCATTTCACATCATGAGAAGCTGTTAGATATATATATATATACACACACATTCAAATTTCAGAAACATGTATTTAATGAACAACAACTGATTCTGATACTGATTTTGATTTCTGCTTTTGGTAAAATTTCAGTGACTAAAACACCCACAAACTGTCAAGGTGTGTGGGTGGTGGTAGAGGGCAAAAAAATCTGTATTTGGCTGTTAATTATATCTTTTGGTAATTAATTATACTATTTGCAGATACATTTTTCCTGATAAATTCTGAAGTTAAATGTAATGGCTGCAGAATTTAAGAGTTTCCAGAATGAGACTTTTTGCAGAGAACACTCTCAAGTTTAAAACCACAGATGATGCCCTGTAAGTGATGAACTATTTTCAATTACTGACAATTTCATTTAAAAATAAATCTAGCTTCTTTTCTTAGTGTCTCTCAACTGTTTTTCTTATGGTCCCAATTTGACTAAAGCTCTGTTACATTAAACAATATGGGAATGCCCATCTGAAAAAAAAAAAAAGGCCTTATAGGTTCCTCCTTGCCAAAAGTAGATGCTTATTACTTCCATTTTAAATTTATTCTTAACAACATTAAGAAGAAATAAAGTTCAAGCAGGCAGAGTAAGCTTAGTCACCTGAGGGCAAGCATAGGTCACAAAATGGAAAGAAACTACTAATTTTTGTGGTTTTGTCAAAATTGTCCAGAAATACTGACAGTTTTCAACAGGGCTGTTTTTCTTCTTCCACAGTCTTTTTATGTCTGGTCTTTTTGTATACTTAGAGCAGAATCCTGAACTTTTAATTTGTTAAACAGGTCCTCCTCACACACCTGAACTCTCATTTTCAGTTTCCCAAATTCTGGATATTTAGACAGAAGGGGGGTTTTGCCATTTATTCTGTTTCCATTTTGAAGGTCTGAGCCACCACACCTCCTGCAAATTTGTTATGCCCCAGTATGGTAAATTTCTAACCAAAAAAGTGTTTTTAAATCATGTGCATTAACTGTAAAAGGTGTTTGAACACATGCAGCAAAAAGCAATAGGGAAACAGCATGGTTGAAGAAAGCCCAGTAACAGCCCCTTCCATCCAGACTCTCACACCCCTCACTACACACAGTAATCCTGTGTTGTGAGCCACTGAAAGACACTGAAACAGCCACCAAAAAATAAACCCTATGTCAAAAGGCCACAAGGAGCTAAAGAAGTTTTAAGAGGAATGTTCTTTCTCACTATGCCAAAAAATCAAAGATAATCTAGAAGTTGCACATTAAGATGGTCAGTTTTCTCTTTTCATGTCTCCACAGTTCTGTCATTACCCACTGACCTCAGATGTGTTCTCTCAGATATCTACACCAAGCAGTGTATTTACAGACCAGGGCACTCTGGAGAGTTAGTGGACAAAACACATGCAGAAAAAAGCAGAATAAATAAACTTCTTTTCTGGTTATTTTACCTACATTTCCCAATTATTTTTTATTCAAAGAAAGATTTTTTTAAAAAATGAAAGACTGATTAGAAAGTATTCAAAGATGTCAAGATGTGGCCTGACAGCTGCCCCATGGTGAGGTTCCCCTTCATGCCTTGACTAGTGCTGACAATCCTGTCACCCCCACATCCCCAAGGAGCCTACACAGTTTGATCTTGTCCCTTTCAATAATTTTTAGTGTTGGTGAGAAGTTAAACATGTACAAAAAATGTAGCTTTGTGTGTACACAGAGCTGTCAAGGCAATCTTTTGGAGCCAAATTTGATAAATACACAAAAACACAGTGTGAGAGAAGAGTCAGAGGTGTGCAGACCTGATACAGCTCTGAACACACTGATCCACCAGAACACAAAATACCCCTTGTTCAGCCAAACTAATTTTACTTAGTGCATCAACAGACTACATGAGTCACAATACCTTGGTTGAGGAGGGCTGCCATTTCACAGTACTAATTTATTGTGGTTTTTAGGTCATCTGCCTATATCCTTAAAAAGCTGCAGGTATAAAGAGTATTAACATTAAGAAGGAACATCGTATTACAAACAAGACAGATGGCCAACAAACCTCCAGATAAGTTCTGTATGACAAATAATCTTATAGATAATTATCTCTTCTGCAGGACAAACTGCTCAAATATTAAAACTAAAAACAAAGACTTACTTGGCCAAAGCACTAAAGAAGTTCACAGAGTTTAAAGCTGTACACAAATAAGGTGAAAAAGCATTAAAGCACTGGAAATACATCAGAAAAAGATTTCCATAAGGAGACTTCTTTTCTTTTTTTGACTGTGAGGGTGACTAAGCAGCAGCACAGGTTGCCTGGAGTTTGTGGAGTCTCCAGACTATGTGAGCCCTCTCCAAGATGGCCATGGCTTTGTTCATGTGGCAAAGGCAGAAGGCACCATTGGAGAGCAATTCAATCACTGCTTGGCTCCAGCATTCTCATCAGGTAAATGCTCTCCCACTCCTGCTTAACACCTGAAGCATTTACTCTTCAGATTCCAGAAGGCCTCACCATTTTCCTTCACTTGTGCTCCAATCCAACTGTTTTGCTATAAAACATATGTATTATTTCAGCATCTTAGAAACCTCAGCTCATTTTAATTCTGCTGAGCACTCCACACTTCTAAAAATCCCAGACACGGTGACATTAGGACAGGAATACAGACCTCAGTATTTTTGACCATTCACATGTAAAACTACACTGCTACATAAATGTGGATATTTTCCACACCAGTGTTACTATGTTAAGTTGTCAAATAATCTGTATCAGAATGTATTTTGTCAGCAAAAAAATCTATTATGAAGAAATACTATGTTAAATTAAATCAAAGCATCCTCAGCACAGCAATTTAAAGATTTGATTAGAAGTGCTAAAATATAACTTGTTAAAGTAATAGAAACTGTGTCCTTCTCTTAGATTTCCATAATACACACATTACATCATTCCTTCCCAACTGTCAGACTCAGTTTCATTTCATCATCACCCTGGTCCAAAGATTTGAGTGCAGAAAAACACCAGTGCTGTGCATTTTGACCCAGAGTTAGGCTGTAAAACATCCCAGGGCCCTTCTGTACACTTGACCAGGCAAGTGGAACATCACCAAGTCTTTATCCATTTGTTTTTAAATAAACAGTGTTTTGTAAAGGGACAGCAACTGATAAAATATTAGTAACAAAAAGCTGTTTTAGAGAAACAGCAACGTTTCTATGAAGTTGAATGCTGATGATTAACTGATAGAAACATCCTTCCTTTTCAATTTCTTTAATTATACGTACAGAAAAGAATTCTAAGAGGTCAGTCTCAAAGCCAATGTACAGAAATTGTAAAGATGAGGACTCAAGCTGCTTCTCTCCTCACCTTTCCACATTAAAGACCCAAAGGTAATGAGGTATTAGTGTTTACCTGGAAGACCAGCATGAAGTAAACAAACCCCTGCCTGACTGTGTGATCTTGTTTACACTGCTCAAACGTGGTTATAACCAAAATAAAAGCTTTGATTACAGAGCTACAGGAGAAGATTAATCCCTTACTGCTAGAGCTGAGAAAGAAGGGAAGACAAACTCCAAGACACCCACCATACCTTTGTTTAAAAAGAGAATGAAGATTTCAAAATCTGCACTGCTAGGGTGGCAGCAGAGCAGGGGTAACCCCCAGGTCTGCTCAGAAGTGAAGCTGCCCAGGCACAGTGAGCTGAGCAGAGGCCGTGGCAGGAACCATGGGCTGTGCCTGCTGGGCTCTCCCGAGGCTCAGAAAGGACTCTGGGCTCTCTGCAGCAAGCTACACTCCCTTCCTGCTCCTCCTCTCCCCACCTCAGCCTCTTCCAGTCACTTCTGCTCACACCAGGAGGAATGACATACAAGCACCACCTACTTAAGGGTGACCTTCAAAATAGTGTCTACCCCCACCCCCAGGTCTTTCACCTGGAATGAGGTAATACTTACACTATTACTGTGCACTACCTTTGACAGTCCTGTGAATGTCACTGGTACAGAAAGAATGGTTGATCTCTGTCTCCATATTATTAAGCTCTCAGCAGTTACAAAAATAAAATTAAAAAGAAAACTCAAGAAGTGCTACTGTGCCAATTCAAGGTTTCAAGGACCTTTGCAGCTGTAAATTGAAGTATGCTAGAACACATGCTGGCTGAACACGCTGAAAAACTCACCTGCTAGACAAGATCACACCAGCTAGAAAGTCAGAGTATTAATATATTCTACCTCCTACACCTTCACTCTAAATTACTGTCAATTTGCTAAAAGCAAAGCCACACACAATCACTCTCCCTTACAAAGTATGTTCCCAAACTAATGAATCTACAGGCTGCACTAAGATGGTTATATAACATCAGCAAATTGAATTTATTTTCCAGGCCCTATTTTCTGTCAGTCTTTGTAATCATCACCTCAGTTTCAGCTTCCTTCATCAAATCATCCTGTCACAGTTTCACCTCTTCTGAATTTACCAATCTGACACACCTGCAAACTACTCAATTGTTCCACTGTTATTAATGCACAGGAGCACCTGAAGACTCGGCCAAGTCAGTCACTTTAAACACTTAGGGCAGAGGGGAAAAAACTCAAACTTACCCTGAAGAGCTCATGGACACAGCTGCAAGCAAGGCCAGAACAGGAGAAAGGCAACACAGGCACAGTGAGTTTGTTTTCACACAGGCTTAGACTGATGTGTTGACTGTGCAGTGCTTTGGGGTTACATGAACAACACTCGCATCTCTTTCCCTGCTGGTTTGCTTGCAGCCATTCCTTCTCCTAATTGATAATCTGGGATGAGATGATGGCACATTGTTTAAGAACTCAGCACTCACAAACTTGCTTGAAACTGCTGGAGCCAAAACCAGAGCTGGCTGCTGCCATCTTGGCACGCTCTGCCTGATTCATCAGTTAAAGGATTAACATCTTTAAAAGTAGGTGGGGAGGATTTAAAAGACATTGCTGCTCATATTCTTTCACCTGCTGCTTCTTTCAGACATCACTACTGTAAAGCAAGGGTAGAAAAATATTTTCCATGAACTCATTTGAATTTAAATAGTACTGAAAATTATTGTGAAAACAAAGGAGAATCTAGTGAACCACTTTCCAATGTTTGATCTGAATTACTTTACCTTGTGTTAGCACTTAGGAGGAGATCAATTCAGTACCAAAAGTCCTTAATTCCATTAATCACACTTATCCCACATTTCTTTACTGAACTGGACAACTACACAGTCACACTCATTACTGTGCAGCTGAAATTTTCATAGAGCAGCCACCTCCTCCCTCCAACCCAAAGCTACCAAAACCATCTCAGTGCCACTCCCGTGCTTCTGAAGCACCACTCCCAAAAGGGCTTTGGGCAGCAGTTAAACTGGGGAAGAAAACACGCTCATGGAGTCTATACTCCCAGCTAAGGGCTGGAGAAGTGGGCATTATCCAAACCCTGTGAATCCAAAAGCTTGCAGCCAGCACAGCTAGAAGGCAGGTAACAGAGAAATACACCTTGAAGAACTCCTGTCACTGCACAGGAGCTGCTTGACAATATTTTCTTCTTTAGATGTCAGTGCATATGCCACCACTGATGACTAACAAGTAAGGAACACAAAGAAATTTTGGTGCATCAGTCAAACCATGGTTGAAAAACTATGAGGCCTGACATCAAATCAGGCTGCTATCTTTGAAGTGTAGCACTTAACAGTCAGTGAATTATTTCATGCCAGTGCTGTGTGCATTTCTGATACTGGCACAAGATGACAAACAGGCCAGTGACTGAACTATGGTGGAAATAATTTTTACTTCCATATGATAGACAACAGACACTCATGGATGGATGCACTGCACTATCTACAGTGATATTCTGGAAAAATATTATGGCAGTTGGAATGTCCAGTTATAACCAGAAATCAACAAGTAAACAAAGCTGAGGCACCACTGTAGAGATGACCTTCCCTCAACAGATGCCTCTCATTTGCCACATGTAGAAAAATATTTCCAGAAAAACATATTCTATTTTATATCTCAGACTCTCAAAGGACTCACAGGAGGTCCTGTCTTTGGTGGAGGCAAAGTTCAAGATTCTTGTCACATAGCAAGAGCTACACATGTCTGCATACATATGCTAGCTAATTAAAAACAAAATAAGAACCAACCTTAAATTCTTAGAAGAATCAAGAGTCAGAACCACTTCATTCTGCTCCTGTCTTTTCACATTTCCTGTATAATTTAATCCTGGAGAGCTGCAGTGCTTCAGGGAACACAGGTCAATGCCAATAATTCAGCACCAATCTAGTACTAAACATCACTTCTAAACACAAGAGGTTTTGTATTGACTACCTAGCATCTTTACCTTGAAGAGAGCCTCTGAAGTGTCTAAGTGTTCCTAGAGGAAAACCTTGCATGCAAAGCATCTACAGGCTGATGATCCTGTCTTTACACAGCCACTCCACAGACCAACATCTACCATGGGACAGCAAGATCATAGATGCAAACTCAGAACAACAAATCACAGTGAGGTTCAAATCCTACACATGTAGAATGTGCAAGACACTGTCCATTTGCAAGCACAAAAAGCCCCCCATTACACAACTACATTTATGTAGTCTGTCAGATTTGAAGTGCCAGCACAGACACAAGCAGATTCAGCATCACTAGAGACTCAAAAGAAAAGAATCCTTTGTGAGTTTTTCTTAAATCACGAGCATTCAAAACATTTCTAGCAAGTGAAATATATTTTGTGCACTCAACTTCAAGTATGCCACAAGGGTCATGAACACAGTTAAAACCAGCCTACTAAATAAATGGGTATTTTCCCTCACTGAACAAAAACATACAATACTTGTCAAATATTAATTACACCGCATCAAGTACAGCATTCTTACATCTCTGTTCTAGAGGCAAAACTGGGGTATTCTCCACATTCTAATAAATATCAAAGACAGTTTATAAGTGCATTGAGCTTTGCCATGTTCCCCTTGTATTTTGGTTGAGCCCATGGAGTATTAGTCATCTTTGTTATATTCATGCTCAACATAGCTAAAAAATTGTCTTAAGATGTATTCTAAGCAACTGTCAGATTTAATTTTTGACATGTTTATTCTCAAACTATGGCTAATTTAACAAACAAACTGTTCATATTCTATAGGTTGAATGAATAAACTTATACAAAAATGGTACGGTATTTATTCACATGTAATTTTATGTTTGTTTTACACAAAGTATGTATTTTAAGAATGATTCTTTAAAATACTGCATTATGTCTCACCATTCTGAATTTAATCAAGAAGTTACCTACAGCAACCTTTATTTATTTTCCTCCACATATACCACCATCCATCCTACATCCAGATGCTGTAAATATGGTGGATTGGGTTCACTTTCTGAGGTTTAGTAGATTACTGAGGTTTCGTTCACAGCTTCACAAACCAGTATTTTGGTAGGAACAAATGCTGCTTCTGAGAACTTTTACCTTCACTGACATGGGCAATCTAGCAATCCATACTCCTTAAAAAACAGAGGCACTCTCCAGGAGAACAGTCCACAAGCAGCTCCAGGCAATGCCTCCAGGCAAGAGGCTGGTGGCTCCTATAAGCAACATACACCAGCTCCTTTAATTAAATATACAGAGAAGTAAGCTGTGCAGGACCAGATTGAGCACTGGTAGAAATACAGTGCACAGAAATAGCAAATTAGATACTTTCTGATCAAGTGCACTAGTCAAATGCAGTTATCAGAATGAAAAAATATTAAACATTTATAACAACCTAGGCTGAGAGAGTAAAAGTCATATTTAGAGCACAGGCTAGATTTGTTACCAGGCAGTAAACTGCTGAATGCATGTAATTAAGGACACAAAATCAGTATTATGCTAACAACACTTTAGGAGCAGCACTTAGGTGGAAAGACTAAAACCATCTTTCACAGCAGACGAGTCTTCTGCATTCCAAGGGCAAGAACCATCTCTGCTATACATAATGCCATCTATTAGGCAGAAAATGTCCCTGGGAACAAAGTGAAAAGCTATGAAATAACAGGTTCTGAAAAATTTGTTAATGACATTTCACACTTGAGAACCAGAGCCTTCAAATTTAAGAAGAACAATAAAAGAAGTTATGTGCATCTCAAAATCAAAACCCAGTTTGGCTATTTCAGTTTACATTTTAAGCCAAAAGTAAACCCTTATTAAAATATTTTATGTTCTTCAGGAAACAAATGGAAAAGGAGAGATTTCCCTTAATGAAAAGTTATCAGCTGTGGCTGAAGTCCTGAAAACCTTCAGCTATGACAGTGTTGGGAAGAAAATCTTAAAAAGGGAAAACTTCTAGAACAATCACAGGAATAAAACTGTCAACGACACAAGTGGCAAAAAGACCTGGTTTGTGCCTGTAGTGGACAAATACAGAGGTGCAATCATCTTCACTACAGAGCAGTTCAAAATTAGTTTTCATTTTTTATAAAGCCAAACCTTATTGTCAACTTGGCTCACTGTAAACACAGAAGATCTCTGGTTTCCCAGCATAGAACAGACTTGAGATATAAAGGAGGGACCAGGTCCCACCACCACATTCCTCCCCACTCGGTCACAAATGACACTGGAGGCACATATGCATTAAAACACAAGTTAAAAACACTTAAAAAATACTAATAGCAGGAGTCCCCCTGTAATGGGACAGGCTCAGACAGGAGGTCCCTACATGAAGTTGTCTCTGGTGTGTTCCTACTGGGGAGCATGGTGCCCAAGGAAAGATCAAAAGCAAGGCAACTAAGTCATGGACTTGAACATCTCAAAATACAGACAGTATCAGTCAAGTTCCTTATCAGAAATAATTACACTGGAAGTAATTGTTAAAGTGTCACTGAACTTCATTTTGCCAGTACAAATGAGTACAATATTTTGTCAGTGCCCTTTCTGGACAGTTGTAACATTTTATTCCAAGTTATTACAGCTTTATTTTTTAAATCAACTTTGAAAAGTACAGAGAACTAAATATAATTTCCTGCAAATCTGAAGCAATTATTAAAGTCAAATGTTTCCACCACATGTACAAGAAAAAAAAATTGCTTTCCCCTAGCAAACAACATAATTTAGTGGGACAGATATAAGGAAAACTTGAATTCCAGACTGTTCTCTGAGCTACATGTAGCAATGAGGGGATGTCTCAGACATGTTCTATTGCACATTCATAACCCTAACAGCCTGGAAGCCCTACAATTTACTCCTAGACATGATTGTGAAAGGCACAATCAACAACGTGACAGATTCTGAGACCAAACTATGGATTCATACCAGGGCAATGCATGGTGCACATATTCCCTTTAAAAATCTCTGGCCCAATGGAAGGAGAAGTGGACAGAAGAGGACAGAGCACCCATATGCCAGGTACCATCTTTATAAAGGTCCTTTCAGGGCAGCCAGTAGCAGGTTCAAGTTGGAGCAGAACATCATCTGTAGCAGTCCAGATTACCTCTGAGCAGCAGGAATCCATTATTTAAATTCTGTTGCTTCCTAGCCTCTCCCCCCAGCACATCAGAGGGCTGTGGGCATGACCAAGTTACAGCAGGTAAAGCCAAGGTAAATGCTGAACTTGCTAAGAGTTTCCAAAATCACTAAACCATTAACTCATGCCTAGAAAAGAGCCAACCACCAAACAAAAAGAGAGGGAGCAGTACTTCCCTTTCTGATAAAAATATTCAAAGCTTTTCAAATTAAAAGCCATATACTGTTTGATTGCCAACTGCAGTGTTTTCTCCAACTACTTATTTTCCCAACCATTACCTTTTACAAACTCACATAGTTTTCCTCAGATAAAATGTTACCAATGTTTTTTTCTCTTTCTGTCACAGCAATGTGCTAATCTGATTAATACCATTAGGAGTTCCCACATCACTACTCAGAGCCTATGCTGAAGTTCCTCAAGAACCAGAGCAAAATCTCAGAGTTTAAATCTTCCACATGAGCTGCAGGTCATCTCTCAATGCACTTCCTTTGGTATTTGTGCTTTCCCAATGTCACACTGCATTTTAGTACAAATGTGTCATTTTCTTGTGCCATACATATGGTTCAGTGCACCCACAGGCACACCTATGGCTTCACAAGTGTCACAATGTTGTATCTCAAAAGCACAAAAAAGAGTCTATAAGGACACAGTGTGCAAGTAATAAGAACGTGATTTATTCTCACAGAAATGCCCACTGTTCTTCTTGGGATTTTTTTAAACTTAATTGCACAAACAGTTAAAACAAGCCTAACTCTCTGCCTTACCCACAAATAAGGGCTTTGACTGACACACACTGGCAAATAAAGAAAAAAAAAACTCTGCCAGGCAAAGCAAGCCTCACCCCTGCCAGCTGCCCCTTAGAATGTAAGTTGGTGCCCCAATGACAGATGGCCATACAGCTCACGTGGCACTGCAAGAGCAGCTCCAGTTTTCAGCCCAGCATAATTAAGCCAACCAACTGCAACTCTCCTTTACCTTCATATGCTGCCCTGACAGATTTAAGCACCACCACAGCCATATCCTGAGCCATTCAGTGATCCCTGCCTTGAACAAGGATCAGCTGGGAGCACAGAACAAAGGGCAACTGAGACAACAACTCCCAGCACACCCATCCAGATTTTAGCCTGGGACAAGATGAGCACTAACAAGTCCAGAAAGAAAACAGGTATTGTGTACTAAGAGACACCACATGGTTCACAACTGGAGTACGACCACAGGAACCCAAGGACATCACATTCAATTGTGTGCTTTGCCACAGATGTGGTTCCATGATAAAGATAAAACAATTTAAGTGTATAATACTGCCAGAAAGGAGGGTGCAGACCTTTTCCCACCAGCTCCCACACACAGTGGGAGTGACTGTACAGGTACACAGTCATTAAAACAAAGGAAGGAAGGAAGAAGCAAATCACTGAGAAAATCCCTTCTGGTAGCCATTTGCAATCACACTGCTTAAAATATCAGTGAAACTGTGCCTACAGACTTCCCTGGTGACTTTGGGCAAGCTCTGCCATTTCCTCATGCTTTCGTTTCCCAGTGCTGATGTCAGAACAATGGCACATCAGAACGTCCCAGGTGTGCAATGACAGCACAGACTCCACTGAAGGCCTGCAACACACACAAGCTCTGCAATACAAATATCCAAATTAGTAAAACAAAGGGGATCCTTTACCAGCAGCTGAAATTACTCTAGGCAATCACTAGTGGCAGAATAACAGATATTTCCCCATGTTTACTGCAATTCCAACACAAGACCTTCAGGCAGAAGGGAAGGATTAAAGTTGAGTGCACTGATTAGTATTCTTTTTACATCACTGAATGCTTGAACAGCTCTTTCCCAAGTAAACTCTGAGCATATACAAGAGTAAGGATTTCTGTGAAAAGATCAGTAAGTCAGGAACCTTCTGGACTAGAAACTGCTCATTAGCCTTACTCCACCCACTGCAGGGCAGTTACTAGAAACACTAAAAGAAGAAACAAAGAACCACTGAATTTGTCCTCTCACTTTAAAAATTAAACATGCAAGCATGCATGCAAATCCACTCTTAAAAGAAATTCTTATTTAATTTAAACTCTTAAGGTCAATAAGTCTACTACAGTGATTGTCACTAAGAAATTTTATCTAGATGGGGAGATTTTTGCCAGCTGGGTTTGCAGAATGGGATACTTAAGAATTGTCTCTATATCTATAGTGAAAAATACCTGACAGAGGGGAGAAAGAGGCAAGGCTTGGGAGGAAATATATCACTTCTCTGTTTTACTAAAAAAAAAGCAGGTTGATTTTTGGTTTTAACTAAGAAAAAAACTCAACACAAGCAGGATAACACATTCTTAAACCCTGCTCTTCTGATGCCTTTGCCCTTTCTCAAACCATACACAGATTTCAAAAGCTAGACCAATTAAAATTAATTTTCTGTAATGTACTTGGCTATTTCTGTAGTACTTTTAAATTTGGGGAAAAGACAAAATATGTCCCAGAAATCTTAAGAAAATCTTAAAAAGGCTCCAGCAGTTACCCCAGCCACCATAATGCACACAGCATTTATATCAATGCAAAAAAATCTTTCTGCCAACAGGACCCTACACGTTACAAATAAATCTTAGTTAATGTTTAATACTCAGTATATATACATAATTTTACTGACTACATCTGCAGCAAAACATCATAAAGATAATAAGAAAAAGAAATTGTCCATTTCACTATTTAAAATTTGCGCATTATGAAAGTGGTAATTATTTCTACCATGCAAGTGACATAAAGAGTTGAAAATTTCTGCCTTTCACAGCCATTACAGCACCACTTCACCACACTACCTGGTTGCTAATAGTGGTAGCCCAGAGCAATGCTCAGGGCCAAGGCTGCTGATAGGAAAGAAACATTAGGATAACAACTGAAGTGTATTTAGTCTGAAAAATCACTGTGCCCAACTCACTATGATTCAGGTAATGTTCTTGATGCCACACAACTGTGCAACATTTCTAGATCTTACACACAAAAATATCCTGGCAGCTTCTTGCACTCGCTGATACTGAAATTAATGAAAAAGTAGGCACTCAGTCTGCTGGGATTTACCCAAGAACATGGCAATGAATCCACTCTCAGCACCAATGGATAACAGGTATTGTTTGGCAGGCCTTTGAAAAAGAGAAGTTAAAAATTATGCTTTTTCCACACACAACCTCCTTTTATTTTCCACTGTATTAATCAGCATACGAGCAACCCACAAGAGAGAAAACTCAAAGCTTCTGTTTCTAAAAAAAGTTATCCAGAAAAATACAGGCTGAAAAATTCATGAATTTTTGAAATGAATTAATGAAAACTGATCTTGAACTGGAACACCACATACTATTGAGACTGAAATTTTAAAATAAAAATTTGTTTGAAACCGATTTTCTGTTGTCTCTCTTTTCCCCACATTTTTACAAATTTATAGGTTTCAATTTTAATATGATCAATACATTTTCTGTTGAACTTACATATTAAATTTAGGTTGTCTGTAACCGAAAAATCAAAATAATTTCACCTCCTCTTTCTTTTCTGACATTTAAAAAACAGTTTTAGAGGGGATGGGGCTGTTAGTAAACATTATTTCCTGTTTAAAGTTAACAAGTTCAGAGGTTCAAGCATTATTTAGACAAAATGGGAGATCCAACAGCACACTGACAAGTACTGTGATGAACTGATCTTCAGAACTGAGCTTCATTAGACAGACACCCACTGAACCTACTGGGATATGCCTTTTTCAGTTACTGAAACCTTTCAAACCAAGGTAAAATTTGACAATGACTAACAACCATACTGATGCTGTCAAGCGTATCAGCAGATTATTGATCACAAGCTGCTGATCAATGAGAAGATATTTGGCAAGATATGAAAGGTTCTAAACTTGTTATCAAAGGCCACTTGAAGTTGCTCAGGTATCACCCATTATCACAATTACACCCATTCCTCTTCTAGTCATCCTGACAGCAGCAGTAGCCCAAAGCACTGATCCTCTCTCCTCCCACTGATGCCTGGCTGGCCCAACAACTCTTGTGCTGAAGGAGGTTCTCTCAACAGAAATCCAAGGCACGTATCTTAGAGGCTCAATTATTGTACAGCTTTAGGGAGACTTAAAAATGGAACCAGAGGAAGCTCCAAATGGATCTTAATACAAGAGGGGAAATTAGAAATTGAACTTAAATCACTTTTAAGGTCTCTTCCAACCCAAACCAGCGTGTTGTTCCATGAAAAGCAATTGTTCTGGGACGTAAAAACCACTACACACCCTCATACAAGGCAATTGCCCCAGACCTTTGCTCTTCCAGGGTCATAACAGACAGAGCTCAGCTACCTCTTGTCCCCACCCATGGTGTCATCTTGGACAGCTGCAGCCAACACAGGCCCAAACAGAGCAAACAAAACTTCAGAGCAATTGGTTTATTTTGAATAACTGCTCTTCAAAGACTGTGCATGAATGTCCAAGGACATGGTCACAGATCCTACCACCTGCAGAGAAAGGTGAGGCATCACACCTTGACAAGGATTAATGTAACAACCATCTAAGGGCTGCAGTCCTTGGTCAAGACAGCAACAACTGAAGGAAATGGCAAACATTAATTTGAGCAACCACTACACACAATTGACACTGATGACCCAACAGCATTTGGGTCACCTTTCTGGGCTCCTGCTTTCCCAATTGTCAGGAAAGGCTTATTTAGACAAAGCATTCAATTCTGTCCTCAGCTCATAGAAACAATGACTAAAATCTGAAGTTTTCCCATGCTTCTGCAGCATAATGTTCTTTGTAAAGGTATGCTGACAAACTTAACTTTCCAAAGGTATGCTGATAAACTCCCCAACTATTTATTTCTCACAGGACTACAACAAGTCTGCACCAAGGCTTACGTCTCAAATTCCAATTAAAGAAGAAATTTACACATTTCCTCTGACTTTTCCAAGTACAAGAAGCTTGGGAACTGTAAATTTTACCCAATTATCTCCTAGAAAAAACATTTATTGACCAAATAAGAAAGAAAAAATAGGAAGGATACTTTATATACACACAGGATCAGTAATGCAGTAATTAAGTAAAGAGATTAATCTGTGTAAGAATAGGAAATGGAATAGATTCAAGAGACAGTTCTGAGTTTCTCTGGGAGCCTTAAGAATTCACTAAGGCAGCAAGAGAGGATGGCAGTATCACACTACTGAAGAATATTTTCCCATAAACATTTAAGTAGTATTTTAGATTTTTAACAATTATTGATGAACCAGACTGGACTGGATTTGCTGTTGCAAAATCAAATTTCAAATAAGAACTAGGCACTAAAAAGAAAATCAATTGTTTTACCTTTCATGTCATTTCAGATCAAATTTAAGTGCCAATTGAAGCAAATGGGAATTTTTCAGTTAGCTGGGATTTCAATAGGCTTTGAATGAGAACATCGAAAATTGTTACTGCAGTGTTAGAATTATTTCAATTACCAAGCATCATCTGAGAGAAATCAAGGTAAAATGTACTTCTTCAAAAACAAGAAAGAAGTATACCAAGATACTGTGAAATAAACAACTTGTTTTATATGTTTATAAATGCAATAATAAAGCTTTGTATGTTCTGTTAAAGGAAAACACACCTGGCAATTGTAACATCTGACTGGTTTTCAGGATAGCATCTTTGTAGGATTTATTTCTTCAGCAAGGTATGGCCTCAAAACCACAACAACACAGGAAATTGGTGAAGTCCTCATCCTGCTGTTCTACAACCAAACTATCTGAGAGACAGAAACTGCATTATTGTTTTAGCCAGGGCTCTTCAGCAGGTCTAACAATCCACATGGAGAAGGGAGTGCCTTGCAAGAGCATAATGAAAGAGGGTCAAGCTAACTCAAATTACCTTCCATTTGCCACAGGCTAAGAGCATACACATGAACAATTACTGTGAATCAGACACCCCAGATCAGCTGACACATGGTAGGTAACCTGTCATCCTACAATACCTATCCAAACACAAAGATAGCTTGAAATGTAGACCTGCTGTAGAGCTACAGCTCACCCCTGTTCAGAAAGCAAGACACTAAACCCTGGAACCTTTGCTTCTGGAGGCATAAGATGAAAACAAGCAACAGAAGAGAAGGCACAGATGAGAGCCCTTAAGGTAAACAGGCTGTTTCCAAGTACTACAAACTGGGATTACCAAAAGGAAACAGTTACTGTAACATGACCTATTAATGCTAACCAGCCCTTCAGTATAAAACCATACACACAGTATGATGACCATGAGACTGCAAATTCAGCTCTTCTGCTGGTGTGGACAGTGGTTATTTAAAGTAAGTACAGGAATTTCAAGTACAGTTGTTGATTTGGCCTTGTTGCCATGTAGTGGCAATTCAAAGTAGGACAAAACCCAAGCTTTTGTTTTCCAATCTCATTCTCAGGAGTGCTCATCTCTCCATGCTGTGTGTACCTACCAAGCTCAATGCAGTCAGTCAGAACAGAAAAAGTGAGGGAAAGCTCTATAGGCTCTACCAGCACTAGACTGGCACTCACATGGTACAGCTGAATCAGATTTTTGGAACACAGAACTGGTTGTGCAAGAAGATAAACACCACTATTATTTTGATACAGGAATACCAGAGATATCCGGTATGTATGGGAAGCATATCTCCACAGGCTTCTGTGGAACAACCTACACAGAGCCAAGGTACAGCACTCAACAGAAACAAACCCAGGAGCCTGAGTGACAAGGTTTCCAGGCAGAGCTCAACTATGCAGCAGTTTGAGCTCCCAGAACAAAGCAGTGCCTGAACTCTCACATATAAGACATCAGAGGGACCTGACAAACCTGGCAACGGAATGGAAACTGCAGGTTCCTGTTACAAGGAACAGAAGGTTTCATTGTATGTCCCACAGCACAGAGCCCCAGCAGCACTGCACAGCCCCTCTCAAACACAGCACTGGCACCAGGCACTGGGGCAGCCTCCAACCCCACAGCACAGCCAAGCTGATCCAGGGGTGACCTGGGAGGGAAGGGCCAGTCCCACTGACGGGCAGGTCTCTTACCCAGCCCTGCAGGGAGAGGGCTCCAACAGCTAAAGCAGCAGGGAACTACTCCCAGTGTTTTGGAGGCTTGGTTTCTGTGGTGATATGGTTCAGCGAGCTAAGGGTGACAAAGCAAGGCAAAGGCTGAGCATCAAGTTAGAAGCAGGAGAACCAGGACAACCTCTTTCTCTAACAAACAGGCTCTACCATTACTTAGCTCTCTTGGAAAAATGCAAGGAAAGGAAATCTCTCAGAGGAGAGCAAAAAAATAGTCCCCAAAAGCCTACTGAAAGAACTCCAGGTTTTATAAGTGCTCATTGCCTGTTTAGCCTAGCTTCTACCCACAAATGAATAATAATTTTAAGAACAGGGAATTTCCTGATTTTTATAATCAGGAAAACTGTTATTGAGAGGAACCACAATAACTACTATCCAGGCTATCTTTTATGAAGGATTTCAGATTCATATATTTTAATCACCTCAAAAAAAGTTAATTAAACTTTCTAACAGGAAGTACAAGGCACATAATAGAGGATGCCTCTAGAGCATCTTCTTTACTTAGGAACCCACATCTAGAACTCATTCTTTTCTTCTACAAAAATTTAAAAACAATAATATACTACAAAATTCTGATACTCTGTAATTTCACTGCATGCTTTTAATTTGCTCTCTTTCCCTTCCCCCTCCTTGGCCCCCATTTCACAAGAACTGCAGGACTCTGACTAAAAGCTAGATTATATTTAGATACTACAGCTTAGTATCATGAGCAAGAATCACCAAGTTTTACTCCCCTTCCAATCCAAGTGCTGAATGCAGAAACATCACACAAGTAAGAAACAGAAAGAAATACCTAATAATCTGAAACCATGAAAAGATTAGGCAATGACAAATTCAACTGACAAACCTTCCATTTTCTCAATTCCTGTTAGTTCAGTCAGTTCACCTCTGCTTCTTTTTTTATCCATATGTTGTGCAGCTCTGGGTTAATTTTCCTATTGCATCTGTTGCAATGTGTAAGACTAAATACCTTTAATCACTAATCAATGCAACTTAAAAACCTTACAGAAGCACACTACCTCCTCTTCCTAGCAGACCAAAGAGTTTTGAGGCAAGGCCTGCAAGAGGAAGTTTAAGTGTTGCCACAGGTGATGCACGTTAACAACGCACCTGGTGCATCCTCCTTCCAATTACCCAGGGACCCAGAGGAGAGCGTGGGCCAGAGCTGTCCTGGCTGCAGTGGCAGCCCTGGGACGCCCCTCTGTGTGTTTGTGTGTGTCTCTGTGTGTGTGTGTGTGCTCAGTGTGCTGAGCCAACGCCCAGCCCAGCAGTGGCTCTGCACATTCAGCACTGGCGAGGCACACGGGGCTCACACGCTGCTGAGGGAGCTGCCATGGAAGCACGCTGCCAGCCTGACCCTCCCAGGCAGCTGCTGGCCTGACACAGCCTTCCTAGGTCTCCACTTCCCTGCATATGCATCAAAGCCTCACATCCAGGGCATGGAATGTTTATTTATGCTCAACAAATGAGATGCTTCATGCCTGCACACCTGCAGTAAAAGCCTGACATACACTGCAAGCTTTGGTCTGCTCTGCAGCTGTGATTGTCCCAGGAAGCACCAGAGCAAGGAGGGGGGCACAGAGCATAACCTTCCCCCAAAGCACAAAGATATAATAAAACAGACCCATAGAGGAGGCTTCATTATCTCTTAAACCACTGGGCTCCAAGTTTTTGTCACACAGAAAGTAAAAAAAGATTTGATATTTCTGGGAAACTATAACTGATGTTAATGTTAATAGATTGACTAAAATATACCATGACTATAGGCAATGAACACTACTGTGTATGCCAAGAACAAATACACTTGATTTTGATCTCTCCAACTGAAATAGAAAGCTTTAGCATAGGTTTAGGCAGTTGTCCTATATGAAGGACAACAAAGGTACACAGATACTCCTTTGTACTCCTAATTCGGAATGAGGCTTTGGGAAACAGAAATTGTACTTGAAGAACCAAGTTTATAGGCTCCAAACTTTTATCTGTAAGGTAGACTTTGGAAACTTTTCATTGCAAAACCAAGAATTTTATTTCCATATCTTTTCCCAGCCCATGACTCACTTTCAAGAAATAAGAGAAAAGCCTTAACTAGATTTCTTTCCATGTGGAGCAACTGATGCCTGACTTGACTTCTTGCCTTAAGGGATGACCCTACAAAAACTGAAACCCATTTAGATGCTTTGATGCAAGTCTGTGCACTTGCTTCAGAATAAGAATAATTTAATTCAGTTACTGTTACTGCCCTGCACTCACCAAATAAGCCTTTAGCACGTACTAAAAAAAAACAATCATATATAATAATGCACGTGCTTTCACACACACACTTGAAACAGAGCCAAATAAAGACTCCTTACCTTTCCTAAGATATTTATCTCAACATTACAAAATTCAAACGTTGTGAGCAAGAACTCTACTGGAGTTTAGTTTCTACATGTCTGTCTTACACAGCCTGACCCACTCTTTTTCCCAGTCCGTCAAGCCCTCGTGTCCCCTATAAGACAAATGACTAATTCAATTACCTTGTGTGCTGACAGGCCAGCTGGTTGCTGCTTCTTGGCATGGGTAGAAGAGGGTGAGTTATAAATGTCTTTCCCTCATTGTCTTCGTCCTCTGCCCAGCCACAAAACTTAACTTCACACCCCTTTGTCAACTTTGGTTGAAATGAGCTAACAAGTTCAGAAGTTGCAGAGTGACACACAGACCGTATGGGTGTATCTATCTTGTTTTCACTGCAAAATAGATTGGGGCTAGGAGGGGAAGCAAACTTGCAAGGTAGGTTTACAGCACGCACGTATTAAATTCGCCTCAGCTCCAAAAGTATTGACCCAGCTTAACCCGATCTAAAATGGAGCTGCCACAGTCCCACCACACCCACAGGCGTTCAGTGTTATCCCTTCCCTGTAGCAGCACTCGTGCCAAAAATCAACCTGGGGAAAAAAAAAGGCAGTTAGCATTTGGTGCAGGCAGCTCAGAGCCAGCCCCTGCCGTGTCACATGGACACCGGCAGCAGGAACAGCAGCACCGTGGCAGATGCAGCTGGGGACTTATCAGCACACAGGAGCCCAGCCTAAGAGCACTTAATTCTGGACATGCAGCTCAGAACCTCATTAGCACTGCAGCCAATGATGTGCTGGTCTCACACAGGCACATATGCACTAATGGAGTTATTATTTTGAGAAGAACAGAAACAAGAAAAAAATATTCATATGATAGCTCTGAGGTTGACAATTTCAGCTGCATTCTGGACAAGATCTTTTGGTCTTTTAAAATAACTGTATAACCTTGTCTTCTTCCTAGCAAAACTAGCCAAACCTATGCAATCAAGGAAGAAAAAAACAGCACTATAAGCAAACATGGGAATATTTAATCATAAACATTACCGAGTGCAGATTTCCTTTTGGGTAGACCTTTGTCCTAAAGAAAATAAAAGGGCACATCTATTCTGTATCATTCATGCAGAATAGCAAAACCACTGAATAAACCACTGGTAACCCCACTGGTGACTGGGGAGAGATCAGGAGGGAGAAGGCAGAACAGAAGTGCCATGGTGCAGCCAGAGTGGCTAACGTAGATGGAGGGAGGTGTGAACAGCAGAGCATAAGGCAAAACATCTTGGGAAGTGTATCCTGATGACATCTTATCTTGGCTGAACAACACAGGGAGTCTGGGGGAGAAAATATTTTTATCTGCAACTATTTATGATCTCCCTTCCCCACTAATCAGAACACAGGGACACAGGTATTGTTCATCAATGTGTATTATAGACAGCGTGGTTATATATTCATTAGATTTGTTCCTACTACACACATAAAATGAAAATTACTTCAGTATAAAGAACAGCTTTGTATGATTTTTAAATTCTTATAAGGAGCCTATGAGGAAGGATTTTTAGAAAAGTATTTTTTCTCAGTGGTCTCTTTATTAACAATAGGCATCATAACTTGATTTTAACCCAGCAGTGAACATGTAACAGCTGTTACTCAGTTGTAAAACACTGTCTACTTACACAGCATTAAATAATAAATAAAGCTCAAGACCTACTACATGTTTTACTAAGCAATTTAATGATATGAAACAAGAAGTTCCAAAGATTAACTGTGAGCTGTATTATCAACTCTGTCCCATGATATCTGTGCCTATAAGCACAGAGCTGTAATATGAAGGAGGAAAGAAATTAACAGTAACAAAAAATAATTTTTGTTCAGTCATAGCTGCACTCACAGTATCCAGTAAGAGGGTTTTATTAACAAATTTAAATCTGAATTCAATAGAAACCCTTTCCTAATAATTTATACTGATTCTTTTGTACAGCCTTTTTTAGGATGACCTACATTGCTTGGGAATAAAGGTGAAAAAAGTCAACACTGATTTGCATGGCACAGTCTAACCCCAGCATATTGGCTTTTAATTTAGTAGCATTATTCATCAGCCTTTACTGCAATAGCCCTGCACAAAGCCATCAAAGTCACAGGTAAAACTGAAATTACCTTCCAGATATGGTGGATCAGACCTTGCAAATCCTGAGATAGAACAGAAACTGCACTAGAGACACCCCCAAATGCAGATGAAACACTAATGACAAAAAACCTTAATGCTGTTGATACATTTTTAGCCAAGTGAGACCTAGCACAACTGACCTTCAAAAATGCAAGGAAAAAGCTAGCAGTGATCCACATGGAACGGTAATTTCCACAAGCCATGGAATTTGATTTTGTTATAATTTCATCACCACTGAGTGGTCAACCATGTGAACCAGAAGAACAATGTGGAAAAAAAAAATAGGTGAGTCCAGAGTTCCAGAAATGTCAGAGCAATACAAATACACTGCAGCCTCACATTTTAATGGAGAAAGTTTCTGCCTGTATCTTTACCAAATTAGTAACATATGAACAGTGGCAGTCCAATGTAAAACTGAATAATCACTGCATTTAATCCATAAGCACATCATTCTGGATGCCTTTTATAAGTTGTATTTTCATCTGTTTAAAAGGCAAAGTAAGCCATGGGGCTGAAAAAATGCCTATATTCTGCATATGGAACATCGACGATGAAAACCTTCAGTGCATGTCTTTGAGAGGAATTTTTGTTGTTGTTGTTGTTTTTCTTTTAAAGGTCAGTATACCAGAGAAGTCATTTTAATCATATAATTACTGAAGATTTTGGAAGGTTTACACAAGACCCATAATTGGGCATAAGACATCACATCCTCTGGTTATATACACAGCAATCTGGTCTGGGTAACATTCTTTGCTCTGACCAATGTGTGCGAGGGGGGGCGGGGGAAGGAAGGGGAGGGAGGGGAGGGAGAGGAATGGAGAATTAAAAATACTTCCTCAGATTAAATTTTCTTTACTTCATTTACTTAAAATGTTCTGATTGCAGAAAATGCACTAAAATATTTATCGCGACGCATCTCCATAGTTAAAACACCTTGTTCTCAATGCGATATCCTAGATATTCAAACAAAAGACATTCAGCTGACAATGAAGCTTTTTTTCTTTTTTTTTAATTTTAAAAAGGCATTTGTACACCTAAGACCGCACCACGGATCAGTCTTCTTTATCATGCCGGAGTTGTGACAGGTAATGCATAAAAAATTAAAATCCAATCCACCAGATAAGACATGCAAAATGTCTCCTCCAATCCCACCCCCATCTCGCCTTCAAAAAAAAAAAAAGAAAAAAAAGAAAAAAAAAAAGCCCAGCCACCAGCAGCCCTGCACATTCGGAGCACAGGCACAGCGGCACCCCCAGAGCCACCACTGGGGCGACAGCGCCAGGCCCGAGGGGCCGCCACCCCCGAGCCCCCCCGCAGCTCGCTCCGGGCTCCAGGAGGGGCCAATCCCACCTCGCCGCTTCCTCATGCCCTCACACAATGGTGCTTTCCCCCGCTAGCTCCCAATTGTCAACATTTTCTCGCTAGGCCCCGGCCGGGCAGGGCCGGGCTGCGGGCGGCCCGAGCCCCCGCTCCGCTCGGGGGCGGCGGGGGCGGCGTGCCCGGGGGGGATCAATGGCCGATGGGCCGCGGCCCCCCCGCCGGCGCTGGAGCCGGAGCCCGAACTGCGCAGCAGGCGCGGCGCAGCGGGCCCGGCCCGGCGGAGCCTCGGCCAGACCCGGGGCCGCCGCCCCCGGACACCATTTCGGGGAAGGTGCCGCCGAGAGCGGCCCCACACCGTCGCCTCCCCCCGCCCCGCAGCCCCCCGGGCGCTCTTCCCCCCGCGGCCCTCGGGACCAGGCCCGCCGCTCCCCGCGGGGAGGCTCCGGTGTTCCCGGGGGGAGAGGGCGGCTCGCCCGCTCGCCGTCCCCGGGGACGGGGCGGGGGCTCGGGGGGGTGTCCTGTCCCGAGGGGCCGCGGGCGATCCGCTCCCCCCTCCGCGGCCCGGGAAGGGGCCGAGCCCCCGCCTCCCCCCGAGCCGGGGCAGAGCCCGAGCTAAACAAAGCGCGGCCTGAGCGGGAGCCAAGGGTGAAGCAGCCTGGGCTTTTCCTGCCGGTCCCCGCGCAGGGCGGGCCCCGAGTCCGGCTTACCCCGATCCCCGGCGGCGGCGGCGGCGGCGTTGTTCCTCTCCTGCTGCTGCTGCTGCACCGGGCGCGGCCTGGACACTCGCCTGGGTCTCCTGTTGGCGGCTCGGACCGAGTTCATTTGCCGGCTCGTGTGGGCGGCGGGAGGGGAGGGGGGGAATCCTCCGGCAACCGGTGCCTCGGCGGGGACGGGGGCGCTCGGAGGGAGCCCCGGGGCGGCCGCCTCGCAGGCGCGGGCAGCAGGGAAGGGCGGGGGGGAAATCTCCGGGCGCGGGTCCCGCCGCCGCTGCCGGCTCGCTCGAAGGCAAAGGAGCCGCCGGTTCTCTCAGCGCTGCTGTGGGGGACGATGGCGCCGCGCCCCCCCCGTCCCGGCCCCCAGCGATCCCGCGGTCCTGCCCGGCTCAGGCCCGTCGCTGCTCCGTGGCAGGAGGAGCCATTGACACCGCCAGGGACGCGCTCGCGAGCGGGCGGCCGTTGGGCGGCCGCGCTCCGCCAATCGGCGCGCCCCACACAAACGGCCGGCGCCGGCGCGGCCAATGGGCGCTGCCGTACTATCGGTGCGCGGGTTGGGGAGGGGCGGGCGGGCGGCACGGCGCGGGGTGGGGCGGCGCGGTGCCTATAAAAGGCCGGGGCCGCGCGTGTGGGGCGGCAATGGCGGCGCCCGGGCCCGGCTGTGGCCGCGGCCGCGGCGGCGCCCGTGAGGATCCGGCGCGGGAGCCGGGCCCGGGGCGGCCCGGAATCCACCGGCAGCACACGGGCTGCGGAGGGGTCCGGCAGGCTCCGCTCAGGCCGTGTGTGGCGAAGGAGAGAGGGCGGGCGTCTGGCGACGGTGCCTTGTGGTGCCGTGCGCCTTGGTAACCCTGCCTGGGCTGGGATTAGCCGTGATGTGGGTGCCGGCTCGTCTCGGTTTCCTGGCTGCTTGTTAACCTTTTTTTCCCTTCTGGATTTGTCTATATTCCTTGGCCAGCGTGCCCGCTCTTGTTTGTGCTGTCTTTTCCCAATACTACGATAACGCTCTTTAGTTTGGGCTTCAGACAAGTGTATGAGGCTTTTCCTCCTTTATTTTATATTTGTCGTGTTGGTGCTCACTGATGGCCTCAGAGCAGGGAAAAAAAGTAAACGAAGCTAGCTGTGGTATTTTTCCTTTTCAGGAGTCACTTAATAAAATGGATGGCATAACCCAGGCTGTAGGAAGAGATCATCTCTTTGTGGGGTTACTCAGGAATCTGCTTCTAATGTTGTGAAGGTGGGTTTGTGTGGAGTCCTACTTAAACGGAGCTCTGGGAGCTTCTGGAACCAGGGCCCTTGTCTATGCCTGAAAAGCAAGAGTGTTATCTGGTATAAAATGTAAATAAATGATGGTAATTAAAAACACATTAGGTAGGAGCTTGTTTCAAGCTGACAAATGAAGGTATAATATAGCTAAAGGAAATGACAGCTTTTAAAAAGAAAAAAGCTTTAAAATCACTTACACTTGTGATTCCAAAGGAAATGACAGTGAAATTCTAATTCTCAGTTCACATTAGACCAAATATAAATGTGTGAGAAATCTCAGTAGTTATTAAGGAGCACCTTTTAGAGTTAACATTTTGTTGCCCTAAAGAATGACTGGAGAAACATGAGGATGTTTCTGGAGAGGATGTTTTTCCATGTCCAAGAGAAATAATTCTTGCCAACTTCCCTGATATTAGGGGAAGAGATAATGAAGTTAAGCTCCTGTGAAAAGAACTTTGTAGGGAAAAGGAATATAAACATCAATCTGTTTGGGACTAGTTTCTGTCATAGTGATTACTAGGCTGCTGCATTGAACGTTCTGTAGAGCTACATAATTATATGTAAATATCAATAAAGTATTTTTATTTTTGGTAGTGGCATTGTGAAACTCTGCTTTAACTCTTGAATGGGAAGAATAATCATACCCAGGTATTGTGCTGAACTTACTGTGTCATGGTTAGGGGTTTTTTTCCCCTCTCTGGCAACTTCTAATTTTAAACTGGAGTGTTTCTACTGATTGAATCAATTTCTGTTCAGCTGTTCTACTTGTGCTCTCTTCCCCAAGCAAATGAATTCTTGGTGTCACAAGATTACCTGCAATTGCTCAATGGAGGCATACTCTAAATTTTTAGTACTCTGAATAGTTGAGAGCTTGTTCAAGGATGGATGACCAGCTGATTTTCAGAGAGCCTTCAAGAATCTAAAGGTTCTGATACTAGAATAAAAGTTTATTTAATTGAAGCAAACTCTAAACTTCCTTTAGAAGTCTTGCACTAGTTTGAAGCTGAATGGTCTCTTGGCCTACAAAAACACTTTCTGTAATTAGCTCCTTAAGGTCCAAGGTGTACTCTCACTGACAACCAGAATACATTGAGGGCAATCTATAGAAGTTATGCAGAAGTTTAGGATAAATGCTCTGAGTTGATACAATAAAAACCTCATGCTGAATTATACAGACTTGATTCAGTGACTCAATAAATTACTGGTGCAGAAAAAGTGATTTCTCTAAGTATTCAGTGTTTGCTTACAAGGCATGGAGTAAAGAAATACTTGCAGTGCTCTTGTCTGACATTCTTGGCTGTACTTTAGAAGGCCAAACAGTAGAAAGCCTGAAAACTCATAAAAACATTATTGACTAAATCTCTGTATCTGTTCTCATAGCTGTTAAATGTATCCTGTCTGGGACTTGGCCATAATTTCAGGTTTGTTTGTCAGTCTTCAAAATGCTCTCCTTAGCCATCCTGTGTCTCCCTTGCTGCTGGAAAGCCTCTGAGAAGGAAAACACCATTCTGTGATGGAAATGGCACTGAAAGCCCAAATTAATAATTTGGGCTTCATTGTGTTGACCACTGTGGAGGTGCTTTAAGCCATCCTGTATGATGTGCTAATAAGCCATTCCTGAATGTGGGTGTGATTTATACTGGCAAGATAATTTTGCCTTTGTCAAGACAGCTTTTTCTTTATTTAAATTGGGAAGAGAGGGAACGGGAAGTGGAGCTAAACTGTACAGTGATCTTTTTGCATAATTGTCGACAATAGAAATGCTTGCTGGGCTGGTTATGTTGGCCACAAGTCACCTTTTGGTGACCCCTGAATGGCCTCACATTATGAACAGAAAGGTGCAAGACCCGGGTGAGGAGCTTGCTTGGAGCATTTATAGCATAAGCAATTTGGACAGAGCTGTCAAGTGCTAGCTCATCATATTCAGACCATCTTCTGAGCTGCACTGAACTTCAAATGAGTGTGTATTTAAATGTTAATGATAACTGGTTCTCTGTTTCTTGAAGAGTTGGCTGCTGCTTTGAGGAGATCACCTTCCTTCCTGCATGAAGGAAGAGATGCCACAGAGTGCTTAGTGATAACAGTAACTTGTTAATTATGTGGTAGCATAAAATAGTTGGAGATGAGGCAGCTTCAGAGAGGGATCTAGTGCAGGTTGTCATGGAGGGGATTCCTGTTTGTGAGGGTGATGTGCGGGACAGAAGAGGGACAGAAGAGCCACTTTGTGGCTGCTGAGGGACAGAAGAGCCACTATGTGAGGGACAGAAGAGCCACTTTGAGTCTGCTGACTTTCTCTAAAGTGAAAACAGTTAAAACAACTTAAATATCAAGATAGTGAATCACTGTTTCTTTTCTATAATCTCAGAGTATTGCTGTGAGATTAGAGGTGGTGGGGTCACAGAATAAGCAGGATTGGGCAATTACTATGGGACAGTGCAAAGCAGTAAATCAACAAGGCTGATTGAGGTGATCTGTAGGAATCACCACTATTTTACTCTATTTAATGTATATGTCTACTACCAACCTGAAAAGCCTTGCTTCAGAGCTTATTAGAAATGCTTTTTATGGGACAGATTCATTTCAGTTGTCATGACCCATCCTTACCCTGAAGATGTGGGTATGGCTTTAACAGTTGATCAAAACAAATCTAGGATAACAGATGTCAATGAATCTATGATCTGTGAATTACTTCTAAGGGGTTCACAAAATGTTAGTAAGGACAGCCTTCAACTTGTGTATGATCGCCTAAAGCTCTACTTCAAAATTATTCAGAAACAAAAATTTTGAAAATTGAAAAAAAAAAAAAAACCCAGCCCTTCCAACTTAATTGGTGACTTTTAATTAAGTACAAATGGACAGTATTGTCCCTAGCTTTTGCTTCGTAATAGATGTGAGAGAACAAGAAATATTTTGAGAACATGGTTATAGTTAATTATACAAAGCCCACCACAGAGCCTTTACCTGCAGCTTGTGGATTTGAACAATAAATACAAGGAGTTAGTTTTTTTTTATTGTACTTTTTAATCGATTCAGGTGGCTTTGCAAAGGAGCCACATGTCTCTCCCTCTCTGTATGGATGAAAGTGAAGCAGAAAGGGTAGAAATTCCTTGTCCAAGAGCTTTAACAGGGCTATGAACAGAGCCCAGGGTACAGGAGTCCTTACCTAAGGCTTTCTCCATGGTGTCATGTTACTGCTTTCAGAAGGATAACAATTTTGTCTATTATTTTGAATCATCTCATGTGCTGCTAATATGTCCCCAGACTAAAAATACTGCATTGAAGATTTGGGACTGACCCAGTGTGAATTTCTGACTTGTTGCTCTTTAAACTTAGAGGGTTGTTTCTCCCAAGATT
This sequence comes from Melospiza georgiana, assembly GCF_028018845.1. Taxonomy (NCBI): domain Eukaryota; kingdom Metazoa; phylum Chordata; class Aves; order Passeriformes; family Passerellidae; genus Melospiza; species Melospiza georgiana. The sequence continues at coordinate 23,221,997 of NC_080432.1, read as the reverse complement.
GGGAGATGTGGGCCTTGCAGAAATAGCTCAGGATACCTAGAACTGGTTGAACATGCTTGCTGTGCAGCTCAAAAATTCCAGTGTCATGTTGTTGCAATGTCTCTGACCCTCAGTTCCTCTTAATTGTGTTTTACAGCCCATCTCTTGCATCTAGAATCTTCCCACTCTTGCAGAAAAAGACTCTTAAATCTCTCCTTCTTTTACCTGGAATCCTTGTCTCCTGAAATCCAGCTTGATATTAGCTGACCTTCCTGGGCTGCCTTCTGGGTGAATGTCTCTGGCTGGGATGTTTTCTGTTGCTATACCAACCTGGTTTCTGCACTAAAAATAAAGACCTCAGGGTGGGGAATGTGTGTTGTTTCCTATAAGCTCACATGACTGTTGCAACATGTTTATCTAACATGTTAATTCTAATTCTGCACTAACAAAAGCTCTCTGGAAGCATGAGTGGTACTTCAGTTCTCATTATTTTTTTTTTAATAAAAGTAACTTCTAAATAAAGTCCTGGAGGGGTTGTGTCTGAGTTTTAAAGCATTATTTGCTGTCTTGGTAGAATTTTAATGGTTAGATAAATATCTACACAGCTGCCTTCTGGATTTTTTTGTATGTTCAGGGAGGGAGAGGGAGTGGGAGTATGGAGCTGTTTCAAGTATCCATACTATATTTTCAGCCCATTTTTCCTGACAGTATGCAATGAAACCCCCAAACTTTGTCCTCTGGATTGTACTGAGTTTAGATGCTTCACATAGTCTGAATACAAGGCAAGCCTGATACAAGGCTTGATTTTTAAAATTAATTAAAATATATTTGGGATAAATCACATAATTTTATGGGTGATGATGTATTATTTTGACTTGGTGGGTCTCATTCACTCAAGGTTTGCTTCTCACTGTTCATTTTCAGACGTGCATGCACAGAGATCAAGCATGGGCTTCACTCGGTTTTTATTCCTTGGAGCCTACTTTTGTTTTGCACATTGCATCAGCAGTGTGTCCATATGATGAGTTCTGTCTTTAGAGCTGGGGTTTTCTGCCCCCCAAATAAGGCTGGTGTGGAGAGGATATTGCCTTGGAGAGGATGCAGCCTGAAGAGATCTTTCAACATAATGAATTGAGTCAGGTCCCAAATGAGAAGTGTTTACAAGAAGTACATCCAATACTCCCAACTGGAAAAATCAATCATTTAATACCAGGAGACTGGAGTAATATGAGGGCCCGGCTTCAGATTTAGACATAGGAAAGGAAAAGAATGGCTTCTTTATGAAGTTTTTTGCTGGTTTAGGGGGTGGTTCTTCCCAAGAAATATCTCAGTGGGATTCTGAGCTCCTCAAAGTCCTTAAGTTTCCTGAAGCTGGTCTATCACAGGCCTAGAGGGGCAGGAGCAGTTGGGGACATTTTGCTTCACCTTTGTTGGGAACAGCTAAATACAAGATGAGGATAAGGATTCCCAGTCTTCATTTTCAATGTGTCAAACAGTTGGCAGCATTGTAGAGCATCCAGAGGTGGGGTGCTTGAATGGGATTTGGTATCTCCATACAGAAAGGGGTCAGCAGTGGGAATGGATGCTGTTTCAGTCCTGAAGGCAGGAAGACAGAAATGGTCTCAGCATCAGCACGTGAATACAACTGCCTTCACTTCAAATCTGGAGAGCAGCTGGGTGTGGGTTTTATTGGTACTGACAGCTTTGACCCCAACAGCAACTGCTGTTGTTAACTGGTGGGAACAAGTTCTTCATGGTAAAAAGAGAGAGATTACAGTTTTTCACTTTGCTGCCTGGTAGACAGATGCCATTTTAAATGTCCTGCTCCAAAGCTGTATCCTTTCCTACCATTAGAGTTCTCTCAGTATATAAAGATTGGACCTGGCCAGAAAAAAAGTGTGTAGCATATTGTGTACACATGTCCTGCCAGCTTGCTCCTCTGGTTGGAGCAGGTAGAAAAGATGAAATTAGGTCCTTTTTCTCCATCTTGCTGGCTCAGGTGGACCTCTTGGTTGTGCCCTATCTATTGATTTGGGTTAAGGTCTAATTAATTCTTATGACCAAGAGATATTTAATCATAAAAGGTTTTTTGGTTGTCCTGAAGAGTCTTTGGCAGTCGGAGTCCAAATTGCTGTTGCCCTGAAGAAGCAGTCCTGATCTTTCCAGTCACATTTTTGCTGCCCCTACCCTGTACCCTGTTCTGTCCACCAGCATTTCTGCAGCAGCACAGTTAGGCAGGTCGAGGAGGGAAAATGACTGCAAACTAATCCAGCTAAGGCACAGCTGTTTTACAGACCTGTGCAATGGTAGTGCAGAAAAGTGGTGGGAAAGGATGGCCCTTCCATGAAGGAAGCTTGCAGACAGATTGGAAGCATGCCTTTAGTATTTCCCTGGGCCTGGGAAAGTCATTCCTAACCGGACCTGTTTTATTGGAATGCTCTGAGCCATGGCTGTGCTGCTGTAGGAGCTGTTTGGGCTGCTGCTGGAGCCCCACGTTCTGCTCTGTGCTTGAGCAGTGCATCCAGGCAGGAGGCAGCACACTCCAGGGATCACCAACTTGGAAGCACAGAGAGAACAGAGACTTTAACCTGTGCAATGACTTTAAGCAGTTCATTTCTCCCTGTTGCCACGTGGTGGTGATGTTTGTTGTTGCCTTCAAGGAGCTTTGGACTTCTGCTGCTGAGGGCACATGACAGATAAATTGGCAAGAAATGTCTTACAGGCCAGTACCTATAGGTGACTTTCTCCAGTGCTGCATGGTTTGTGCAGTTATCCACATGGTGATGATATGTTTGCTTCTGTTTATTCTCCATTTTCCATGTACACATTCCTATACCTCAGCAGGGTCAGCTAATCAACAGCAGAATATGTTTCCTAGGAATAACTGACAAAATATAATAGATTTCAAGGGTAGCATGCTGCAGGTATCCCTTTTTGAGTCTACTCAGTTGTCATCTTAGGTTATTCCAGATCTAGAAGGTTTTCCTATCCCATCTTTATCTCACCAAAGGCTTGGTTGTGATCATTTTGATTCCCCAATGACCCTGTTTCTGTGGTGAATCCCTAATGTGTCAGGTTCTTATCATTATGTTATTTTATGCAGATAAGCAGACACAGAGGATAGATCATCCATTCAGAAGCATGTGTTTATAAATGAGATCAATGGCACTGTAAAATCCTCTCCACCAACTCTTGGTGATGAGCAGGAGTGTGATCTAGGCTTTAACAAAATTTATATAGTATATGTAAATGTACATTCACTGTAAGGGCAGCTTACAGAACAACTGATTTAAATATGTTAAATAAAATCTGGTTTTCCTCCACTTGGCTGTGTCCAATAATACAAACTCAGATTTACTGAGTCACTGAGTTCCTAAGTCTTAAATCTTGTTGCTTAAGTTTTTATGTTTCTTAAACAGCAAATCAGAAAAGAAAAATGAGAAATCAAGATTATCATATATTTTCAGCTAAGATGAGAAAGAAAACTTGAGTAAGGCTAATGTAATATTATAGAGAATCTTCCTTTTAGAAATTGGATAAAGGGAAGTGATGTCTCTATGTTGTTTTATGGAAACAGATTACTGGCTGTCATTCTAAGTTCACGTTCAACATCAGTAGAGAAGCTGTTACTCTAGAAGTTTATAAATGTTTAACCTTTATTGTTTGTTTTGTAATCTTCATTTCTTAATAGCTGATCCTTGTCTTTGTTTTTATCAAACTGGTCATCTTATTACTGTGTGATTAAATGGATGACTTTGTCTTGTAAGCTGCTTGGCAAAACCAGGCATATTTTGATGCAAGTTGGGTTTTTCCAGATTTACATCTGTGTAGATGGCATTTTTTCGTTTAACCACTTTGGGTATGGAGTAATTAATAGTTGTTCAAAAATGCAGTCAGGCATTTTACTTTTTTTTGTCTTTTAGGGAGGCCGAAACCAACTGAGGAGAAGTAAAAGCATCAAATCTAATTTTCTCTCTCTGTACTTTGTTCCAACATGACATTAGGTGCAGTAGTCAGTGTTGGGCAGTATAGGGCTGTGGCTGCTCAGTGCTGCAATTTTGCATAGCTCTGAACACGTTTGGGTGGAAAAGGAAGGTCCAGCTCTCACAATCCCAGAACTTCCACAGCCTGCGTGAGCATCTCGAGAAGTGACTGGTTCTGTTGCACCACACTCTGGCGTGGTGTGTGTGTGCAGGGTTTCCATACTCAGCCTGTGAGGTGTGGAAAAAGGAGGTGGCAGTCCAATCTATGAGTCAATTTTTGAAGGTGTGGAAGAGCAGTCAGTGAAGGAACATAAAAAGGTGAAGATTGGGGAATGGAATGTTTGGCGTTGGTTTTAATTAGAAACATCCTGTTCATCACTCATATGTGAGATAAAAAGGGAAGAATATACATTACTACAGTACACTGACAGAGGAAATATCTGTATTATAGTGAGCAATTCTAATTGAGCTGCCAAGTATAATTGAATTGAAATACAGACCCTATTCCAACAATATTTCCCTTATTGTAGTGTATGAGTGAGAGTCATCTGGCATTGTATTTATTCCTAATCTTTCTGCGACTGATGACTTTTGTCTAAAATCCAAAGTACTTCAGTACTGACTCAGTATTAAACTTAGCAATTGCCTCTGTCAGCTAAAAGATGAATAAAGCTCAAAACCCAAAACTTTCTTTCATAAACCCAAGGTTTCTTGTACCCCTCACAAAGGTACAAAGATGGCACTGGCACCGTGACTGTGTAAATCAGAGCAGGAAGCTGATACTTGCAAAGCTCAGAGCTGAATGTTCTTTTGGTTTTGGGGGGAGCTTTGTTCTTGCCGAGGAGGAGCCAGCCCCTGAGCTGCTCTGCTCTCCTAGGCGTGGTGCTGTGACTCAGGAGAGGGGTGCGTGCTGCGCTCATCACCTGGAGTGACCTCTCCCTCCCAGCACTGCAAACAGCTGCTCTGAGACTGTTACTCCAAGTGGTGCTGGAAATCAGACTAAAATCTGCTGCTCCTGGATTCGGGTAATTAGCTGGCAGTACCTTTAAAATGCTTTTTTAGAGCGTTTGGACAGTGATGTGAAACATGCATCGTTTTCAAGGCTTAAAGCTTACTGTAAGTGAAACAATCTGAGGTCGTTCCGCATGTCAAAGGGAAAAGTTTAAGAGGTTTAAATTCAGGGTGTTCTACATTATAAAGCTTAACAAATATCAATATAAATGGGTACAAGTAGTCCTTCCACCCTCCAGTTGATACAAAAGACTTTCCTCACTTTCTATGAATGGATCTGTGTAGACTGAAGCTTCCTCTGAACCTAGTTTTTTTCACTTCTGATTAAAAAGCATGTGAAGAGCTGTCATAAAGCAAATACTTCGAATTACTATAAAGCTGTGACATATCTAAAAATAGTGGTAGCAAAAAGAAAAATCCTAATTTCTAAAATTTTTCTAAAATACACAGACATTTTTGACATTATTCTGTTCAGGTCATCAAATTGTTACAAGCTATTGAACTACAATGTAAGACATAAATTTTAAAAGAATGAAAAGTGCAGGAAGTTTGAATGATGCATTACCGTAAATTTACTCATCTTTTATAAAATGCCTGCTTGAGGTGCTGACATTTTCAGTACATTAATTGTTCATAATGAATATTCTTGCATAAAACATTCAAAGGTAATTTTCTGAGGCCAAAGAATGACTAAAAAGTTATTCACTAGGGAGCAATCAATAATCTGTATCCAAAGGAGCACTGGTGGAATGTGAAATAAACTGATGTAACAGGTAGAGGAGTTTGCATATATAAAAGCATCTGCCCTTTTTACGGGTTTGATGCCCTAAAACATAAGCCATAGAGTTGGTGTGGTCTGGGCAAAATCATTATGCTCTAATCATGTTTCATTGAAGGCAAGGAAAAAAACCAGCTTTGGGCAAAATATCCATATCTCTTGTGGCAGAGATCCAGGAGGCAGCCACCTCTGCTGCAGGTAATATATGATTGCTTTTGTGCTGTATACTTCAGGATGGATAATAACAATCAGTGAAAATATGTTTAAAGGATATACTGAAATAGCAGGGAAATAAATTAATTGATCTATCAGGCTTCTTCCAGGCAATAGATTTTAAACAACTTGTCAAATATTTCTTGGCTGTTATACCCTCGCATAAGAGCTTTCCCTGGTTCATAAAGAAAATTAATGTGAAATCAATAATGGTATTTAAAAATTCACCAAACACTTCCCATCCAGTGCGAGTCTCACTTTCAGAGTGCCACTAATGCAACAGGCAGAGTGGGAAAACCACACAGACTTGACCTTAGTGGTTAAAGCAGAAGCCAGTGCAGATGGAAATTGCAGGGAAGAGATGCTTTCAGAAGGAACCAGGAGGAGCTGCCTGCCTCCCCACAGGAACAAACCTCTAAACAGAGCCCCTTGTGAGCATCAGCTTGCAAAAGTCTTGTTTGAAGATGCAGTTGAGATGCTACTCTGACTTCCTGCTAGAAGATACAAGATGGCCTGAACAGCAAGCAAAAACAAGAAAGAAATATCACATAAGGGTGAAAACCACAAGAGAAGAACTGTAAAATAAGTTTCCTGTAGCATCACACAACCCTATGAGCTGCCCAATTTCAGACAACAAAGAGAGAACATTTGCTACTTCAGGTTGCTTCGTTCTACTCTTGCAGAAAACCTGGGATCATTTTGGAAATGAAAAGAAACAACCCATAAATTAGGTTTGTGTTTTGGTTTATAATTTTTAATAAAAGCACAAAGAGGAGTAAGACAGTACATGGTGGTTTTGTGGCTGTATCTGTATTTAGGCTATTTTTCTGGTGAAGGAGGTACATTGTAGTTACCATTTATGTAAATTAATACAATTGTGATTACCCACCGTTGCCATATTTGATCTGTGAAAATAAATAAGATTTGTCAGTATCCCCTCTTCTTCCCCTTCCTCCCCTAAGTGATTCAGAGCTGGTTTCCAGCCTCTTGCACAGGGTTGTTCAGCAAGGGCAGAAGGTGAAGTGCAAGCCGGGGGACTTTGGGGGTGGTGGTCTCTCCTGGAACTGCTGCATCCAAGAGCAAATTCCAGAGTTTGATCAGTTTTGTCATCTCCGGGCACCCATGCCCACAGTCTCTGGGTGATATTCACAAAAATTTGAAAATATACTGCTTTATTGCTCGTGGTGGTATCTAGTTTTGGGGGTTCACATGTCTCATACCTCCCCAAGCTTTTTTTATCTGACAGAGTTAAACGTTTGTTTTTCTTTTTAGGCTAGAATTCAGATTCAGATGGTAGCACTTGACTCCCAGAGCCGAGTCCTCAACCAGCAGCTAGGAGATGCACGACAGAATTGGCAGAATTGCACTGTTCTAAGCACTTTTGGAGACATATGCTGCTTTTCCCACTCCTGGAAGCAGTCCCACAGATGCCTCATGATTATTCACTTGAGTCATGGCCACAGAGTTGACTTGTTGGAGGTTTGGGTTCCCAGATTTCCCACACTGTGTGTTTAACAGAAGCGCAAACTCCGAAGGTGTTTAGTTTAGGTGTCCTTCCTACTGATCAGCTGATTGATAGGAAGGACATGATTCCAACTCCCTCTCAGCCAATGAGGAGGACAAAGAGGTTGTTGGCAATGATTAGGATGAGTATGGCGATTAGGAAGAATAGCGGGTAGGTGAAAAGTTTTGTAATGTAGGGGTCTGAGGCCATATATTGGAACTTGTAGGATAGATTGTGATATGAACAGTGCAGTGGGGAAGAAGGTAAGGGACTAGAAGTCTATTTTTAGGCTGATGGGGATTTTGAAGTTTATAATGAATTTTCATTCTCAGAAGGAGGCGAGGCTTTCTGTTCCCGAGTGGATGCAGATTGTTATTGGGGTGGGGCTGATTAAGAAGGAGTTTTGCAATTGTGTCGGGCGTGTTCTTCCCTTCAAACTGCAAGAGAGGATGCGTTTAACCCAAACTCAGCGCTCCCACCGCAGCCTCGGCCCGCTGTTGGGTGGGACGGAGCCGTGCCCAAGGAGGAGGAGCCCCGGGCTGGTGGCGGTGTCGCTCCTTGGGGACATTCCCGCGGCACCAGGTGGCGCTGGCAGCGGCTCCCCGCGCTTCGGGGGGGGAGCGTGGCAGCCGCAGGGCTGGACAGCAGCAAATCCTGGATTTCCAGAGCGAAATCGCTGCTGGGCGATGTTTCCTTGGCGGAGGTTGCAGGGGCAGCACCGCCCGTGTGCCATTGCTGCGCTGCTCTGCTGCCCGGGGCGCTCCGGGAGGAACTTGGGAGCTCCGAGCCCCTGCCCAGCTCTGTGGGCTTTAATATCCACTGTAGCGGCAGAGTAAATTCCTCCTGGTGTGCTCCTGCTGGTAAATGAATGATTATTACCTGCTGCACCACGAACAAATGTTAGACAGCTTGAGAAAAAAAACTTTACTTGCTTACTTTACTTACTTACTTTACTTACTTTACTTGCTTACTTACTTTACTTACTTTACTTACTTACTTTACTTACTTTACTTGCTTACTTTACTTACTTACTTACTTACTTACTTTACTTGCTTACTTACTTTACTTACTTTACTTACTTTACTTACTTACTTTACTTACTTTACTTACTTTACTTTACTTACTTTACTTACTTACTCACTTACTTTACAACCCGAGCAAAATTTTAATTTGCTTTAAAAATTCTTTTAAATGTTGCTAGAAAGAAGTTATTGTTACACAGCTTCAACAATAGATTGTTCTAAATCCATTTCAAAACCCGCACAAAAATGGAATCTCAGATTTTACTTACGCTATCAATCTGCACTGAGTTATCGCATATAAGAAAGTTGTTATCGGGTCTAGTTAGTTGAAACAAAGCAAGAAGATGAATTGCAGCATTAGTAATAGTTCTTTTGTCATCTGATTTTCCAGAAAGCATTTTTAATTTTACAGTAAAATCTTGGAAACAAATTTCTTCAGAATGATGCCTCTCTGCTTCATGGAATTTTCAAATACAATTCCCATTCTCAGCTAGCTTGGTGGTAGGAACCATCTACTTGATCCAGATGCAAAGCAAAATTTGCTTTAATTTTGCTTTAAAAATTCCATCAGTTTGGTTTTTGGTTTGTTTTTTTTTTTTTTTTGGTTTGGTTTGGTTTGGTTTTGGGTTTATGGTTTTTTTTTTGTTTTGTTTTGTTTTGTTTTGATTTTTAACAGAAAAGAAAAACAAATTCTGTCCACAGCAGTCCTTTACAGAGTTTGGAATATTACATACACCCTGCAAACAGAGATTTAAAGATTCATTGGATACTAGAGATTGTACAAAAATGATAAACATTTCTCAATGCTTTCTCTAAATTTTCCACAAAGCTTCTCAAACATTTGAATCAACTGATTCTAAGCTGGTTCAGTTTTCAGGCAAGGAAAGTTGTTTTCTTTTTTCCTGGCTGGTAGTGTTTTTACAAGAAGTGAGGACAAGATCAGGCAGATGGAAGGGGGAAAAAGTGTGAAGGAATTGTAAGATCAAAATCTTTAAAACTGCATTATTGGTTTGGAAAAATAAAGGCATTAGTTGTGTAGCTTCCGAGTCTAAATTACAGAATGTTTTGAAAATGCCATTTTAGTTTTTAAAATTGCTGCATTTATTCAGAGACTGCTGAGAATGAAGAGTATTGATAAGCTCTACTAAGCATTTTCATATGGAACCTATTTTCAGCCACATACCAGAAAATGTCTTTGTTATTTTTTTGAATGAGACCCTAATCTCAGAATGACTTTTCATTTATCAGAGCCTTTTAAGTCTGCTATTGTGTTTCCAGTCAGATCCTTTCCACTCACTTCTTTTTTCCTGTGTCAGCCTCTTACAAACTTGCCATAGGGCAAAGTTCACAGTTCTTTTCCACAGGCACAAGGATTTCCCCTCTCAGGGGTGCACTTGGGCTTTATGCAGTGGAAGCCAAGCACAAATTAATGCCAGCTCTAATAGTTTGTGATAAAGTTTCTTGTGGTATATCATGCTTAATGGCAAACCCTACAATTTGTGATTTAACTTGTTAGCAATTCCAAGACTTTTGTTTCTGATGCTGTTCAGTCAGATGAAATGGCTTAGTGGTTTTCTGCATCACCAGCATTGGCATTTGTGTCTGTTGGTGTTCTTATTTAGTGTTGTGTTGGTTCCCACTTCAGCTATAATTTAGTAATGTTCAAATACCGCTTTCTAGAAAAAAAAAAAAGTAAGTTCTGGCATCTGCAGTTGAGGAGTTGGAAAACGTGAGTGGAGTATGCCAAAAAAAATCCCCAAAGAAATATAATTGACTCCTCTTAAAATTTCATTATTTTTCTGTTTTGGTATATTTTGGGGAGCGGGAGGGGGAGAGGAGGGGTGGATTACAAATGTTGTAGCACTTCACTTCCCTGAAATATATTCATTTTAAGTTTTTCCAGGCTGTCCAAGTTTATTTCTGTGTATTTTATGCACAACAAACAGCTGAAATTCTCTCAAAGGGATTAAAAAAACCACAAAACCTGTTTGTTCTCTCCTAATTCACTGTTACAGATTTTACGACCCCTGGTTTCAAGAAGGATTTGTGTTCCTACCCTTGACAGAAACCTCCGCCTCCCCATCCCTCTGCAGTGAGGATGTGCCAGCTGTCAGCCTGGCTGCCTTTTCCCACCCTCCTGCAGCTGAGCAGAGCTTTTATTTTAATCAGTCCTGGAAAGTGCTTTGCTGACCCTTCCCTTCCAGCAGAGGCTGATGTTCAGGCTGTATCAAAATTCTTTTGGATCTCTTGCTGGGCATTGCTGCCTGCAGCTGGAGCTGGGAGCAGCAGTGGTTTGCCTGTGTCAGTGACCAGCTAGCAACAGGAGAGAGCAGAGAAAGAGATGGATCAGAGACAGAGCCAAAGCTGTCCTGCTCAGTGGCACCATGGGCCCAGATGGCTCAGCAGTGGTTTACCAAGTATCAGCGTGGAAAAACAATCAATCAGCTTGTTTGGGTAACCTGGCTCAGCTGGGAGGGGCAAATGAACATCTGCATCACAAAATGCAAGTGATGGGCAAGAAATCTGGGGATTTGTGCGAGTCCTGTTTTGGAAGAGCCAGCCTGGTCAGAGTCAGCTCTCTGGGAAAGCGGCACCAGTGCAGATCAGCCAAGGCTCCAGAGGCTGCAGCCAGCACAGCCTGGCTTTGCTTGTCCTCCTGACACCAAGAGTGACCTTTGCCTGATTCCCTTCCCGTATTTCTCTGGTCTCCTGCTGCCATTTGGTTGCTTTGTGCTGTTGAAGTTGAGGTCTTGGGCAGGGGGAGGCTGCAAGTTCCATTTATTGGGTGTGTGTGAAGCCCTCAGCACACGGGGCTGAGCCTGATGAACATCTCCAGGCTGCTGCACCCAGAGCAGCTGTTATCAGCAACACAAAAACGAGGAGCTGCAACAGAGTGTGGGAAGGGGAATAGCTTGCCATTATTGATGTCAGGTTTAGAGAGTAAGAACTGCTCTTGTGTTATTACTGATCATCCTCTGGAGAGCTGTAAGCATCTCCCTGGACAGGGATCCAGTGTCGGCCCTCACCCTGTATAACCTCATCAGTTTCAAAACAAGATTTAATGTCATTAGAGCAAATTGGCTTTAAGGCAAGGGATTTTGTCCAAGGAACTCAGGTTGTCTTTACTTGTTTTTTCTAAGCATATGGCATCAGAAGGATCACTGAGAAATTTACCCAAACCAACCTTTCTTCCCAGCTGTCTTAGGTCCAGCTTGTGTCACCAACCTTTTTGCTTGTGCTGGTTTCCATTCTGCTAAGTGGTAAACACTCCCTGAAACAGCTCAGCATCATTCAGGATATTTTATACTCCCTTTGCTCAATCTCATCCAGGCACAAGGAACAATTGGGTGGTCTGGTTGTTAACTGGAAACTTGGTCTGCTCTCCTCATATTTTCAAGATTGGTTATAGATTAATATTTTTTTTCTGGTGAATAAATTATAACTCAACAATGGACAAGTGTACACGGCTAGCATTTTGTTTTATGCATTTTCCTTCCTTTTCTGCAACATTTTTCTTTTCTGCAGTTTAGTAGGGGTACCTACTTGCATGATAGATTGTGTCTGGAATTCCTGAAGGAGTGATTTATGCTATTCTGCTCCTGTTGCCTTTACTTGCACTTTAGCACTTTGAAATTTCTGCATTTCAAGAAAAGGAAGAAAATTCCCTCCAGTATGGAACTGCTTAGATTTCATTGGTAGTCTTTTAGTATTTCAGTCAATGCTTTGTCTCCTGGTAGGTACAACTCCTCTGTAAATGTCTCTCTAAAGTCCTTCAGGATACCCCCTGAAAGAATGTGGTGTTAATATGACTTGCAAATTGTTTTAACTGATTTGTTTATTGGGTAGCCCGGGCTCAGCTCTTTCTCCTTGACAAAATGCAATCAGCTGCTTTGCATCATTCCTCATAAGCTACAGTTAGAACCTTCCTTTGTTTTTCCAGAGAAGGATCTGAACCCTGACCCCAGCAGCGCTTTGAAGTCCTCCCTGACAGACAAAGATGAAGCTGGAGGTACCAAAATGCCCTGGGAGGGACGTGACCCTTCAGTGAGCAGGGACCTGCTGGGGAGGGCTTGCTGCACAGGGCTGGAGACGGGCAGGAGGGCGGCTCTAATTCTGGAGCCCCTGGAATTGCAAATTGCAGCTGGAAGCAGGGGAGAAGCCAGGAGGGTGTGAGGGGCAGGGTACAATTTCCTGGTGTCATTGCAGAAGATTAAGAAATATGCTTTAATGGGGAAAGGGGTTTTATCTTTGGATAAATACATGTGGATGCCCACATTTTTGAATCTAAAAGAAATTCTTGAATCTAAAAGAAAAAGAGCTGAAAATTTCCACTATGGCATTTTGATTCCAAGAGAAACAGTGGCCTTGACAAGAAGCAAAGAAACAAGGCTTGCTGTGATTCTTTCTTCCTCTGAAACTTTCAGCAGAAGAAATAGAAAGTATGGAAAGGCAAATTAGAGGTTGTGATATGGGAGAGGATGAATTCAGATCACATGGCACATAAGGGTGTTCCCAAAGTTCAGGACACTCTTTTAGGAACATCCCCACATAAAAAAGAAGCATCAAATGCCTTGACCAAACTAAATCAATCTTCATGACATGACACGTCTGTGGGCATTTAACATCCTTGCTGCAGCATTGTAACTGCACTCTCCTGTTGCATGGATGTGTCCCAGATAAACATTTCATCTTTATTGAAGTCTAGGCTGTAAGAAAGATGTTAAAAAAGACCCTGGGATTTTTCTCAGAGAGCCACTATACATGAGATAATGTCAGGTGTAAAGAAATATTCTTATATTTGTAGTGAGAATATTTCAAGTGAAATGTTTCCATCTGAACCCAGGAAAAAGACAGAGGAATGATAACAGCAGATTTCTTGTCAGAGATCAGCTGTCAGAATGAACAGATAATACTTACTTAATGGCTTCCAAAATAGAAATCCTCCAGATCAATCTGCACAGTCCCTATAAAAATAACAAAACCAGAAAAAAATGAGTAATTAAATACTTGAGAGGTTTACAGTGACAAAATGAAAAATGAAATAAAGCTCTGAGAGATTAACTAACACAGAACAGTTATTTTCCCTTTTATCTCTTCATTTTCCTTCCACTCTTCTGCTTCTTTTCATTTTTTTTTTCCTAAGGCAAATGCTAAAAATGTTCCCAGTGAGTCACTTCAGACAGGTTAAGCAGATATCTAAGGAAGCAGCCTTTGGTAAATCCAGTGGGATCACACAGGTAGAACAGGAATTCAGTGGCCTGGGCTGAGCATCCCTTTGTAAAAGCTTTGCTGGTTCAGCCCCACAGAGGCAGCATGGCAGCAGGGATGTGACATATTGCTTACTTAGGGGCATGTGCCAGAAATTGTGAAGGGCACATCAAGCCTTCTGAAGGAAAATCAAACCAATTAGAATCTTGTCTCATGTTTAATTAACTTAAAACTCAGTCTCTTATTTCTAGGAAGGAGTGCTTGTGGGAATGGAGGTACTTGAATACCAAATCATCTTCCAAGCCATTTGGAATTCTCTCTGCTAAGAGGGGTTTTTGACTGAGCTTTATTTTCAGCTAAATTCTAATGCAAGGTGCCAAGCAATACAAACCTGTACAAGCTGAAAAGAAAGAGGAAAACCCTACTGGTTTCTGATATTGAGCCAGTCAGTCCAGCTACTACAGTATCTGAACATCTCAATCTTTAATGTGTGTTACTTCCAAACTTCTATATAACTAAAATTTATTGTAAAGGTCAAACTCATCTTCTTAGAAGCCACTCAGAATGTGAGAATCCATTTCTAAGAAGATTTTGCATGCCTATAACAGGTGAGGACAGATTGCAATAGCTAGGTTTTTTCTGATTTTTTAATTTATAAAATGTGTTTTTCCCAGGCTTACAACCAGCACAAAATCAAATATAATAAGCTGATAAAAAGCAGAACATCATCCATGACACTTCAGTCTGCCAATTCTTATATTTTTCACCCACTTACTCTGTTCTCAAGACATCTTTTTGCCTAGGGAAAAACACAAGATTTATAATACACCAGGAAAGAAAAAAATCTGGTTCTTACCACACTAAGGTGAAAGTTCCAAGTAAAAGGATCATCTCCCAACATATCCTTGTCCATGTTTATTTCAGTCAAATCTAAACTAGATTAGGTTTTGTATATTTTTAGAGCATTTTCATCATCATAGTATTTGATCATTACCTCCTACAGACCACATATGGAAAGAAATGCTCTGGTATATGGCTGGTGGATATTCAGGAACAAATGGGAGTCCAAAAGGAATAAGCCTGGGTGGCTAATGACATCCTTAATACCTAAAAGCAGCATTATTAAGTTCTGATCTTGCTTCAGGCAGATGCACACCTGAAGCCTGGGTGGTGCTGGATCATAAATGAGGAGCAGAATGCACCCACATTTTTTAGTCGTGTGTCTCTAAAGCTGTGGTGGGAACTTGTGGCTGATCTTCTGAGCTGCCATGGGAAGGGTGAGTGGGGCAGAGCCAGAGAGGGAGGTGGGTAGCTCAGGTGATACAAATCCCTCTGCTGTACGTGTTTAATAAAGGGAGAACCAGGAGCATCTGTGCCTGTGAGCAGCTCTGGGAAGCTCAGTCCCACTCCCAGAATGAGCTGCATGGAGCACTTGTGCCCAGTTAAAATGGGGGAGAGAAGTGCAGTGCAAGTCCATGGAATAATTTCTTTTGTGCACATTGTTGGCATGCAGCTGCTGAGTGAACGTATCCTGCCTTTTCACAAGGCTGTGCAGGGCTGGGAAAGAAGCAGCCCCATCCACTCATTTCCTTAATGAAAGCTGAAAAAAAGATGAAGTTGGGCTCTGTAATGCCATGCTGACAAGTGATATAATATTCTTATTCATCTTTTAATCCTGTTCTTTCAGGTGTCTAATTTGGTGCTTCCCCTATTAACTTTCTCATTTCTTCCTGTAAAGTACATCAGAGGTCACTGTGCCTCTTATCATAATATTTCCAGTTTATAAGAGGGCAGAGAGAGCAGAAAGTAACTACAAGGTAGTTCTGAATCTTTCATCTTCATTTCTAAATCCTGTAATTTCTTTAAAGTACATACTCTCCTTCTTTCTTACCACCAGAAACAAGAACTTATTTGAATGTCAAACAGGGCTTTAATGAATCTCATAAGATAATCATAACAGCAGCTGTCCAAGTTAGTTTCTTTAAAAAATTCTGTATGATTTCACTTATGTTTTTAAGTGCTAACTCGAGAGTTTTCTTCCTCTCACACATCCCTTTGAAAACAGGGATGTTAATTTACTAGTTAATGCCTTTTTAAGTGCTTCTTCACCCAAGACACTGAACACAGCTCCTCAAACATGCCAGCTGAACTGGAGCACGTGCCATTGAGGAGAGAGGCACTCAAGTAGCTCATATTGCAGTCATGACAGTGTTGATATAAATATTTAGAAATGTCTTGAAATGATGTTACCATTCAGCAAAGGTTGGCACCCCTAGAATGGTGATTACTAAATATTTTTATGCTGGTTTTGGTTCAACAAGGCCTAAAGGGTTTATTTACCCTCCTCTGAGGAAGTACCAAGCACATGCAGGGGTTTTTCCTCTGCTCTACCCTTTAAAATTCTCTCCTACAAAGCAGGGCAGGTGACAGTAAATTGAAGTTTTCTTCTAACATCTGGGTGTCTTGTGCGCCACTAGCAGATGCTTATGCCTTCCTTTGGGCGCAGAAGAAGTCTGAGGGAGTTCTAAATTTGAGTCACTTGACTCACACATACATCCCAGTCCCGAAGTGAGGATGTACAGCCAGCATCTGAGGCAGCTCCTTCATGTGGGAGTCCCGGCCCAGCATCTCTGTCTGCTTCCCCAGTGACAGCTCCCAGCAGCAGAATTGCTTCAGTGAGAAGCAGGGCAGGCAGCCAGATTCCAGGCTGTGCACATTGCCTCCTCTTCTCCTGAGCCTGCCAAGGCACAAAGTCCTTGCATAACCCAAGCACTGAGCAGCAAGGAGCAGGTCTCTCTAAGAGATGGGAACCTGCTTGCACATTTAAAGGTAACATTTGAAGGCTTTGTGGTGGTGCTGCATGGGGATGCTTCCCATGGCAGTGTCCCTGCTTATTTGTTAACAGAAAAGGTAATTGAAAAGCTTTAGCACTTCACTTCTGGCCAGCATTTCTGCAGTTGAGCTCTTATCCTATTAATTTTTTTTCTCTAAAACAAGTAGGAATCAGCTTTCTCATAGTGCACTGTTACTGGTACAATTTATCTTTAAATTTTTTTCAATGTGTTTAGTGGCAGGTTTGTTCTCAACGATTTTCATTCCCAGCATGATCAGTTACACATTTTTACTTCGTGGGGACATTTTGTACTTCATTTTGCTTCCATCAGTTACTGAGGCTTCATCCTGATGTCCAGCAGGGCATCCCTCCAGAATGCTGTGTTTCACACATGCTTTTCTCAGAAGAAAAGAAGAATTTAGGGTTTTTGTAGTATGTCAGAGCTGGCTGCCTCTAGTCCTGCTTCACCTTTTCCCTTCAATTGTTTCAGATTTGCAATTAGGATGCCACTAGTAACATAGGGAGGCTGCAGTCCCTTCCAGCCTGTTCTCAGCACTGCCTACAGACTGATGCAAATTGGCACATTTAAAGCCCAGGCAGACAGCAGCTGTGTAATCCAGTGGCATTTCCTTCTAAAATTTTCTGCACGGAAGAGGAGCTTGAAAGGAAGTAACAGTTTGGGGAGAAATCCAATTCCAGCCCCAGAGGCAATGCTGCACCAAGCAGTAAATCTCCTTGTCTGTGCCTACAGAGCAAATAAGGAGCTCCTGGCTTGCAGGCTGTGTCTCTGCAGCCAGGGAGGAGCCTGCAGGCTTGCTGCCCCACTCTTCTCCAGCAGAAACCTATTTGACCATGCTGCAATTCCCTGTCAGTGCACGCTCCAGGTTTTCCTTTCCACAGAAGCTGGGATGCTGCCAATGAAGGAGGATGGGAGAGATGCTGTGTACCTTATTTCAACCTGACATGGCTTTAGGACATGAGCAGAAAACAATACCAGAGCCAGACACAGCTCTGTTTTTTCTTTTTTTTTTTTTTTTTTTCTTTCCCCAGCTTGCTAGGTATCCAATAGTTTCAGGCAATCAGAGACTGTCTGATGTAAAAAACAAGCTCCCAAAAATCTGGAAGCATCTAATTCATGCAGAAAAGTACCTACTAAACTGGGGGGGAATAGAGACTTAAAGCAGTGCTGTAAAGTCACAGACACACAGCTCCAAGGTAGCAATGCCTCCCATGAAATTCCAGCACAATCTGTCACTGGGCTTGGGAAAAGGCAGCATGAGCAACAGCCATTGAGAAGAAGAAAACACCAGCATCTATTGTGCCTGCACATGAGTATTTGAAGGATGATTTCTGCATGATTTCATTCCTGAGATCCCACTGGGGCTTTTTGCTATTCCTTTTTCAGTAAGAACAGACTTGCTTCTAAATTTCCCATTAAAACCATGTTTTTGATCAAAAATGCAGTTTCTGCCACATGAGCAACTCTAAGGCACTAACAACTCTTTCATCAGGCCATGTAAAAAAAAGTCTTGTGTTTAGGGCTGCCCAACCTGAGCTCACTGTCCTTCAGCCTGTTGAGCTAGAAGGTTAAAGGCTGGATTGCCATTCTCCAGTCCCCCCATTCCCAGTGACTGCTCCAGCAGCAAAACAGGCTGTTCTGCCTTGGCTGAGTCAAGGAGATTGCTGTAGGTGGTGTGTGGCAGTGACATTTTGGGAGAGGGAGTCCAGTGTGGGAGGCCAGAGCAGAGAGGAGACACAAAAACCCAGGCTGCAGCTCTCAGGAGATGTGGTTTCCCTGTGCAGCAAGATGTAATTTAACTTTGAGCTGACTCAAAATAAAAGGCTGGAGGATTTTTCTCTCCCACCTCGCTTTTGCATCACATGGGTATTTTTCTCTTCAGCGGTGTCTTCAGGCTTTCAGTTCCTCTACCCAGCTACAGCCTGTTCTGCTTCTGGGAAAGTTTGGGGAAAGGAGCTGCAAATAGAAAATACGTCTCCTTGTTTCTATCCACCTCTTCCCTCACATGCTTTGGTAAAAGAAAAAAGTGTAGCTCTTATATATCCTTTTCTTTAAAGTCCAGATTGCTTCCCTTAATGCTTTCTCTAGTGGTTCCAGCTAGACTTTTTCCTTCACAAAGAAATAAACCACTTCACATTTGAAAGTCACAAATTGTGGCTTCCATTTTGTCAAAAAGGCTGAGCTCCTTCCAGGTTTAGAAATACACTTAAATCTGCCAAGTTTTGTCAAACATTACCTTCCTTTAACAAGAAATAGTCATGCTTTTTGGATTAAAGGGAAAGAGGAAAAGCAGCCATTCAAGTGCCTTTTATAAGAGGGAACGTTCTGTATTTTCTTGGGTGCAGACATGGGGGAGGAGGAATATGGAAGGAAAAAAATAAAAAAGAAAAGAGCAGACAGAAATACCCAGCTGAGGGCCAATCTGAGTTTATAATTGGTATCAGACTCTGCCAGTCTTACTCATGTAGTGCAATTCCTATTGATTTCTGGAGGTTCCTCACAGGGTAAGCTAATGTTTAACATAAATAAGGGTTACTGAATCTTGCCCTTGAGAAGGAGGGGTCAGGAAGCTCTTATCAATTGAACTGCTCTATTCCTGACTGGCAAGCCTGTTCAATTCAGGGTTAATTAAGTGATTCCTTAAAGTGCAAGTGTTGTGGAGGAGCATGATCATTACCATTTATATCCATTCTAATATGATGTATTCCAACTCCCTCTCCATCAGGTCTTACTGAGAGGGATCTGGTGAAGGAGATGGAAAAGTCTTTGCAAAATGATCTTGAATTCTGCCAGATACTCTTAGTTTAAGTTGTCTGGTAGTGCAAGATCAGATAAAGTGTCAAAGGCAATAATGCACACATTTTTTTATTTTAGCTTATTATTAAGCTTGTGTGATATGGACCCCACCATTGCTGCTTGCTCACTTTTTTACATCCACCTTTGCTACCTATCCCACCCCAATGTGCAGGACAGATTGGAATTGCACCAAGATGCCATGCATCTTAACAATGCTCTGTAGTGATTGGCATGGGGTCTGGGTTCCAGGGCTGGATGCAGGAATGCTGCCAGGAGGCACCACAGCCCCTGCTGTGCTCTCCGAAGGGACCCAGCCACTCTGTCCGTGTGTCCTTCCCTGTGTCTTGAAGGTACTAATTTGTTCACATTTGCCTCTGTTCATTAATGCATTTTGTCCTTAGAAATTGGGTTTTTAAAGTCATCTGTACTGTCTAGTTGAAAGATTAATCACAAGGAGGTGCTTGAGGTGGAAAGGCTTTACTGGAGAGGTGCAACATGTGGTCAGCTAGTCACTCTTAATGGCAGTTTCCAGTAGGGCCCCTAGCTTTTGCAAGTGACATCCCCTGGCTTTTGGAAGTGACATCCCCCAGCTTTTGGAAGTGAAATTCCCTAGCTTTTGCAAGTGACATCCCCTGGCTTTTGGAAGTGACATCCCCCAGCTTTTGGAAGTGACATCCCCTAGCTTTTGGAAGTGACATTCAGCCAGACACGTGCCAGCCACTCAATCTACCAAACCCTGCAGAGTGCAAATATCAACATAAATGGATGTTAAGTTGCTGTGTGTTAGCTCTTGACTGAAATAGAGAGTGGGCTTCCAGCAGAGGCAAATAGCATTGATTTGCACTGGCTTGAGGATTTGGCCCATCACCATCTCCTTGTACCCTTCTTGGAGGAGGTGCAAACCAGATAAAGGCTTTTCCTGTAAGATGGCAAGTCACTGTCTGTTTAGGCTGACTGGTAGTAAAGCTGGAGAATCTTTTTCAAAAATCATTCTGCTGGACAGCTGATTCCTCAGGTAGGAGCCACTTATTTAGTTAAATCCTCCATCCTAGCCCTGCCTCTCAGGTACATCTTCCTTGTCAGATATCCCTTTGCAATCAAAGTGGGTTTTGAAGAACATTTTGGTGATCCAGGATGTCTGTGTGTCTGATCAGTCTCTCTTTTGGAGGAGCTCCTGGGCCTCCCTGTGCTGAGCAGAGCAAGGCCCCAGCAGCACCTCCCTCCCAGCCCTGTCTGAAAAGCTCCAGTGTTACTGCACAAGTGCAAAACACAGCAAAGCATGTGAAATAACATGGATGCTTCCAGGATATATCAACCTTCCTGCTCAGAGGGGGTGTACCTGCTCTGAGCCCGCAGTGTGCTGGGGTAGGGGCCATGTGCTGAGCACCCTGCATGCTGTGGCCACCCCAGCAGCTCCCCAGTGTCTCCTGAAGTACTGCTGGTGGTTTTAGCTGCTTAAAAAGCTGATTTTGTTTGTGGCATAATCTGATGGCAGCTTTCTTGGGTGTTTTTGCTGCTCTAATAAGTATGCTGTGAGTACATCTGCAAGCATTCATATGTTAAGATAAAATTACTGGTGGTGCTCATCTCCCCCTGTGCCTCTGCTTCTACCTCCAGTAAATGCTTGTGTGCTTGCATGCCCATGTACAGCATGTGCACAGCACCTGATCCTGCTTCTTAATTATTTTTAGCCCAATTCCCAGAGTTGTTCTGCTTCCTGCTGATGAATGGGAAATTCTAGTAGTGCTGTTTCATTTCACCAGCCTCTCAAGTGTAGAAATTATGGTAAATTTGAGAACAAGTGAGATTAGATTGATAGTTACACCTCCTTCTTTAATTAGCCAACCATGGGATCTGTGGAGATAAGGGAGGGGAGTAAGAATTTACCACGGTGAGAGAGCTGGAGGCTCTTTCTTCTCTGTCCTTTCTTGTCCGTCTGTTCTCACTGACTGCAGCCCCTTTCCTGATGTGGGGTTTATTTACAGCTGCCCTGCCTGTGCTACATCAATGGTTCCCCTGACCTTGCCTCAGTGATTATGCAACAGAGCGTTGTAAATTATCTTGTCACCAGAATCTCTATTTAGGCAAGTATAATCACTTCCTTGTAAGATCCCAGGCCTGGCGTACAGCGAAACAAAAAAAGATCTGCTGCATAATAATGAGTGCAGCGCCCTGTTCGGGATGAAAGAGCCCCTCTGCCATATGGAAAACTGCCACACGCCGGCTCTGGGAGCCTGCACGTCAGGAATATGGGCGGAATGCTTAGAAATCTTTGGCAAAAAGGGTGTAAATTAGTGAATTTGCAAGGTGTTTGCGGTAAATGCAGCGTGTCCATCCTTTGGCGCAGCGCTGAGCGCTGTCCGTGCCTGGCTGCAGTGACCGGGCAGCGCCGCGCTCCTTCCCCGCCTCGGAAAAGGCAAACCTTTCCCAAGGTCTCACATCAAATCCCGTGTTTCGCTGCTCCACAGTGCAGGGTAACTCCTCCTGCCTCTGTGGGCAATGGCTCTGCAGCCTGGCTTTCCCACAGCCAGGGAAACGCACGGGAGCAGGGAATGCAGCCATGCGGCGCAGGGCGGAGCGCAGCAAATGCCATTGTGGGGATGGGGGATCCGAGCGGCCGCAGGGGCCACGTGGGCGCGCTGATTCCTGCAAGGATATAAGCATATAATGCATCCTGGCTCGGCTGTGCCGCCTGGGCTGCAGGAGATGTCACCGGGATGGGGTCTCAGTGTCCGGCAAGCTCGAAGCAATTCCAGATGCAGCGCAGGTTTGTGATGCAAACCTGTTCGCGATGCATTTTTTCAGATGCTCGTGGCAAACCTGTTCCAACAAACCTGTGTTTGTTTCGCTTCACCTTCCCTTCTTGTACCTCGGAGTGATGGAAAATGTCCCTCCCATGAAACACCCCTTTGGTACATCTCCAGACCAGCTCATCAGCAGCTCCCTCTAAACCCTTGAATTTAAAACCCTTGAATGTAAAACCTTGGGCTGCTGAATTATTATTACTGTATCTGAGGGAACCACACTGCCTTGTTCTTACTCTTACTAATTTTACAATTAGTCCTCCAGCACAATACCTTCTCCTCTCCCTCTCCATAGTAACAGGGGAACTGTTATTTCTGTATATTTGTTAAGAATGTAGTTAGCATTCGCTGAATAAACTCAGAAAGCAATATTTCACATGGAATAATTATGAATATGTATTTACTTGAATAAGCTGTTGATTTTGCATTAATTCTGCACACTGTTTCTTAGGCAAATATGCTAATGATTGATGTGTGAAAATTTACTTTATTTTGGGCTTGTCAGACTAACTAACACAGTGATCCAAATCCAGAAAATTGTTTCCTTACGCCTAAGGAACCATAACAATTCCAGGAATATTCCAGAGAAGCTGATTACTAATACATCAAACCCTTCTCTATGGATGTGATGATTTTGCAGCAGTATTTCCAAACAGAATTTACTTTGCTGCTGTCTCTTGGCATTGGTGTTCAACCAGGTCCTTGTGGCTGTATCGGCTGTACCAGGAGACCAAGGGCATTAGAATCCTTTCACGTGGTCCCTGTGACAAAACCTGGGGACAGCACTGTGGGCAGAGATGCCAATGGGTACTGAAAGGGCAGTGCCAGAGGGCCATGGCCATCTCAGCAGGCACTGGGGAGCAGTGGGTGGTGCTTATCTGAACTCCAACCAGGCTTTTGAGAGCCTCCTGCAGCCTCCTGGGTGCTGAGCTGGAGACAAGGGGACTGAGTGTGGGGATTTGTGAAGGAATTCTGGATGAGTTAGAGATGGGACCTCTGAGTTGCTTTAGATTGTGTGATTTTTTTTTCTCATCTTCTACATAGGCAGGAAGGGTGAGTTTGGCTCACAGCTTCACCACATGGCTCAGAAGGCCACAAGATCTCTAGTTACAAGATTTTTTTAAGGATTTATTAACCAGTAAAACACTGCCAACAGGGATATTGATGGTTTTGACCCAATCCTTAAATATTTCATCTTATGGACTCATGCTACAGTGTAAACTTTCTTATCCAATCATGTTATGACACACAAACCTACAGTACTGTACTCTAAAACTCCAAACTTTCCTCTACTTAGCTTAACATGTCTGCTTTAAACTATAAATCCACATTCTTGTTTCTAGCACCTCAGTTTGGAAGCCCTTTCCAAGGTCTCAGATCAAATCCTGTGTTTAATTCTAAGCTTTGGCTTGCAGGCCCAAAGTTCTGAGAGTTCCCTGCATTTTGGATTCCAGCACTGGGCAGGAGGGTAAGATGAGGAGTGGAAAATTGACTGGACCACAGGGCTCCAGGTATTCCATGGAGCAGATCAGAGCTGAAGTAGAGACTGGTTACTGGTGGTGCTCCTCAAGGTTCACTGCAGGGTTGGATGTTCTTCATTAAAGCTGGACATTAGATGGAATGTCGGGATGGAACCTCTCCAAGTTCACTGATGACCCAAAACTGGTGGAAGAGTGGATGCACTGAAGGCCAGGACATTGAAGAGGGATGACAAGAGGCTGGAGAAATGGGTTGAGAGAAACTTCACAAACTCCAATAAAGGCAAAGCCCTGCACCCAGTAAGGAATAATGTCCTGCAACAGCACAGGCAGGGATTGCTAGAAAGCAGCTTTCAGGGCAAGACCCAGGGCTCCTGGTGGACAACAAGTTTGGTGGTGAGGTTGCCCAGGGCCATTGTGGCTGCCCCATCCCTGGGAGTGCTCTAGGCCAGGTTGGGCGATGCTTTGGGTGATCTAAAGGAAGATGTCCATTAGACCAGGCTGCTCAAAGATTGGAATGATGTGATCTTTAAGGTCCCTTCCAACTCAAACCATTGTATGATTCTGTCCTGGGTCAAGTTCAGCAAAAAGCACCAAGATGCTCAGGTTGCTGGGGCACAAGGAGTGCATGGAGTACTCCTTGCATGGCGTACAAGGACAGGCTGAGAGAGCTGGTGGTTCATCTGGGGAAGAGATGGCTCAGGGAGTATCTAATTTCTCCCTGTAACTACCTAATAAATGATTATAGGCAAGATGGAGCCAGACTCCTCTTGGGGGTGCACCGTGAAAGGTAGTGAACCCCAGCAAGGTGGATCCCAGTTGGATATAAGGAGAAAAACCTCGTGGTTAAGAAGATTACTGCTAGAATAGCTTCTCAGAGAGGTTGTAAGCTCTCCATTCTTGGGTATACTCAAAAGATATCTGGATAAGGCTCCCAGTACCCCCATCTCACTTCAAAGCTGACCCTGTTTTAAGCAGGAGTATGGACCAGACATGAAAGCTGCCTTCCAGCTTATTTTATGGGGAGTTTATAGCGAACACTTCCAGTGGATTTTGCACTTGGAAAACTACTCCTTTTATCTGTATTTTGGATATCTTTCATGTCACAGTAAATTTCACCAGAAAGGCATCCAAAGAATGGGAGTTTTGCCAAAGAAAATGAGTGCTGAGGCTAATTTGTATCATGACAGTCTGGCTATGAATTTCTAGTTGCATCTCTCTAAGCCCTGGCTGGTTCCATACGTACAAACATTAATCACCAGCTTCCAGGGATGAAAACCTTCCTGAGCTCTCATCCCCAGCTCGTGGGGGATGCAAGCTGTGGGCAGCCAGGGTGCCTGGCTGTGTGCTTGCAGCCTGCCTGCTGCACTGAGCAGCCCCACGGAGCTCTGGGGGTCTGTGACTGCTCTTCGGAGCAAGTGTGGGGAGCCAAGCGTGCAGCCCGAGCGTCTCCCACCACATCAGCTGCATGTGGAGAACTGTGCAGAGAGCTTCCCAGCTGTCCTGAGTGTTTGTCATCAGGAATTGTGCTGCTGACATAAATGACACCAAGATTTTCACAGTTCCCTTCCCTTCAACATGTGCATTCAAATCCTAGAGGTGATGTTTAACGCAAAATCAGGTTAAATAAGCAGGTTTGCACAAAACCACTTCTTTTTTTTTGGTGCTTTTCTCTTTGAAATGTAATGGGAATTTGCTTGCAAACTGAATTTAATTTTTCAGTCCTGATGATGAACCAGAAATAACTGTCTTGATGTGAGTTTGTATCTGGAGGAGCACGCTCTGCACTTTGCTCAGCCATTTCAGTGGCAGAGCACCTATTCTTCCAGTTCTCTGGCTGATGTGCTCAACAAAGCATACACAGAGGAGTGCTCCAAATTGTTTAAGAAGCTTTCATTCTAATCTGTTTGTATGGCAAACAAATATGTAAGAGGAATTAAACTAGTGGGTAGCTGCATGTTACAAGATTTTTTAGCATTGCTCTATTAATGTGACTGATTGAGTACAAGATGTGTTGCTTGCCATTTCCTGGAATAAAAAAATGAGCTGTTGAGTCTTAATGTGCTATTCCAATTATGGTTATAAAATACTGAATGAAGTCTTTCTTAAAAAAAAAAAAAAAAAAGAAACAAAAAAGAGAACCATTTGGAATTAAACAGTTCAACAGAATTAATAATGATTCCAGATGGGCCTGTATTTGGCACTAAGAAGTGTGTGAAAGGAAACATTTTCAACCAGAAGCTTGAATGATTTATAAGAGTTCTTGAGAGATTTTTCACTAGCAAAGATGCCCTTTCAGCCTCTGCACATTTGGAGCTAACAAAGGAAGTGACACTCAGTGAGTGAAAACCTTGGCATTGGTGGAAAACACACATATGCTCACAAGCAGAAGTGCCTGAAATAGCACAATTAGCAAAGCCAGGTTCTTGACACACTCCCAGCTCCTTGTTTCTCTATGAGTAAAAGAGGAAGAGTAGCAGTTCCTCACCTTGAAAAGGTACTGAAAATAGGAAATCTTTTGTGATAACTGTGGGGTAAATAGATACCATGATATTGATACCTGTAGCAATATGGTGAGGATAAAAGTGACTTCTGCAAGTTAAACCTTTTCTTAGCTCTGGGAGAGACAAGACACTGGGCCAAAAAGAGAGAGGTCTGTGTTTGACAACAATTATTTTAGTATCTGATGTTGGGCAGACTTGGGACTACTGGAAGCAGCACAAGGCAGAGTTACAAGATCTTATCCAAAAATGAACACTATCTAATGAACTGACTAATTGTCTCCCTCTTCCACAGCATTCCTGTAATAACCACAAAGTATTTAGCAGCCATTTAACTTTCTTAAATGCAAGTCAATAGTTGGAATTAGCAAAAAAACTTAGCATTGAGTGGTCAATTAGCCTCTTTACTGGTCACCATGATTCATGGATTATATTAAACAGAGAAACAAGGAAACAGATTACTCACACTTCATGTACTACATTAAATCAATTATTAATAGACAGCTGGGTATCTGACTGCCTTTTACTCTCGTGTGAACTGGTGGGAATGACGAGCAGCAAAGTAGAAGTTAATAGACTGCCCCAAACCACTTTTTTACCAATTACAGTGCTAGCCTGGTGTCAGTTAATGGAAATTACTGAACTTTGCATCCTGCCTCTTCTGTGATTTACAGCCCACTCCTTGATCAAGACTTTAGGGAGGATGTCTTTTGCAGGGGGAGTGGAAATGACAACACATGGCTTCTATCTCATATTACATCCATTTGTAACCTGCAGATTTAACTTCTTTTCTTCCTATACAGGAGACATCCCCTCCTCCCTCTGCCTTACTGCAGCCAGATCCCAATGCCACAGAACCCGTCCTTGCCAATTCCTCCCTTTTATTCCAATGTCCCTTTCCTTTATTTCACCACTTTAACACTTTCTGTCTGCTAATGCCAGTCTCTCTCTTGCACATAAGACTGCCCAATTATTCATAATTTCTGGGCCCAGGTTCAGCAAGTCTGTTTGAAGATGATAGTTGCTCTGCACACACAAGTTCCCTACTTATTGGTGGTCCAGAGGCTTGTATCAGCTCCCAAAAGTTTATTCTTTTTAATGAATAAATGTAAGTTTTCTTTACCTGGTTTGAAATGTTAAAAAAAAAATATTACACACACAAGTGATTGGATTCCATCTCTTCCTAGAGCCACCATGTGCTGACAGTCCCATGGCTTTATCCTGTGAGTGTCATGATCCTCATTAAAATTTAAAGGCAGATGCATTGTGATCAGCAATTTCATTCACTAATTCCAGTTGTGGAAAATAACCAAGAATTAGCCTTTAATGTTTCATTTTTAGTTGCATCTTAGTGGTTAAGCAGTGTATCTCTGCCTTCTATTAACTCTACACTTAAGAAATATTGAAACTGGTCCTTTCACTTCCTGAATTTTCCAGGCCTTCAGTTCTTTCCCCTTTACAGCTGTTTGGTCTTGGGAAAAAAAACCCAACAAAATAAACCCCAACCTTGCAGGCTGCATGTTGGATGCAGGAGATTTCCATGTTCTCCATGTACTCTGTGCTCTGCAGGTTGTCCTCCCTGCTCTCTCCTGCTTCAGGAGCTGTGAGCACAGGCACAGCTTCTCCTTCATCCTCACCGTGAATTTATCCCTTCTACAGGGGTTCACAAGGTGGCTGAGCTCCTTCTTGCTCTTGCTTGTTTTGTGCTTTTGCTGAAAAGATTGGTAGAGTATCTGCTCATGTTTTTTCCTTCTCTCTGCCTTATTCATCAGCCTCTGTGGGGTGAAATGGATCGTGTTGTCCACAGCTCTGTAACTTTTCCATTCATCCAGTATGTTCAGATGGATCTGACTTTCTAGTGTTTAAACCAAAACTCATCCAAGCAGATGGAAAAATTTCTAATTCCCTCAGTTTCTGGGCCTCATAAACTTGGCTTGTCTCTGCAAGTCCTTGCACCTTTTGTACAATTATTTATAACTTTGCAAAGTCATTAGAAAGTTTTCTAAATGTTGCCCAAATGAAATATCAGGGCTTCACACCCTCTCTGTGGAGCTGTAGATGAGCTAGAAAACTGAGATTTTTTTTTTTTTCCCTGCTGAATAAAATAATACTAAAGATTTGGAGTTAGTGTTGGGCTTAGGCAGGCAGAGCAAAGCACCAGTGACTGCCTAGGAAATATAGAGAGAAAAGCCAAACCTCATAAACATTTCCTTTCAGGGAAAGGAAAATATGTTTTGAAACAATGTAAATAAAGACATTACAAAACCATGTTTTTCTTCTAGGACAGCACCATCCAGAAAGGATGTTGGTTTTTTTTCCATTTAGGAAACAAATCTGTGAAAAACTATCCAAATCCATCAGAAGCAAAGCAATCTGGACAAGAATAGAAACAATCAAATTAAAATTAACCTTTTCTTTTTTAGGATTATAGGAGCTGTCTGTGGGGTTTTGTTTTGTTGGTTTTTTGGTTTTTGGTTTTTTTTGCTTTGAAGACTTCATTTTCTGCCAAAAGATCAACTTCAACAGAATTTTCAACTTATGATTTTGTACACGTTTCCATAAAATAGCAGATGCTAATGCTAGCATTTATTCACAAAAACAACTTCAGATTTGAATGAACCACTAGGAAAAAGACAACCTTGCTCATTGCTAAGAGCCTTTTTCCCCTTTTCCTGCCCCAGCCCACAATAAAGGTACAAGCTGGGACTTGAATCCTGCAAGACCCTGTGCAGGCTGGGTTGTTCCCTTACTGATTGCAGCAGTGTGACACAAGCTTCAGCTCTGCACCTGCATGGCATTACTTCATTTTTGGGATATGCCCTCCTATCCTTAACAACCTCCCTTTCAAAGCATGAGAGGCTTTCATCCATTCCCTGCTGATTGGGAAAGCAGAGGGCAGTTCCCAGCCCATTCCTTGGTCTCCAACATATCCAGTGGGAGGATCCCAGGGAGGAGAAATTAAAATGAGGGGAAAGGCTGTACTTCTAATGTAGATCCTGGCTCATTAAATCACTACTGGGCTTGCAGGCACACAACACCTGTGGGAAAGGAAAAGCTACAAACCCAAAGTGATTGTTTGTAGGTACGATTTTTCTTCTAAAAACCACATTTTGCAGCAGAACCACCCGAGTTTCTGCTGTGCCAGAAAAAGACATTTGAATGAACTGGCAGATTCCAAAGCCCTCCAGAAAGGGAAGCTCACTTCTGCTTTCCCAGTTGCCTAGGTGATTAACATGAGACAAACACAGTTCTTCCTATGGTTAGTCCTAAATCCATAAGACAAAGAGCTTTTTGGCTTGGTGTTGCAAAATGTGAAGGTGTTTTAACAGCAGGATTTTGCAAGAGCTGTGCCCTCCTCCTGTCCCTTTGCTTGCTTAGCATTTCTGCTGTGAAGGTCACCTTCCAGCCACCATCTGAGCACCCTCCAAGCTGTCTTGGGGCCAGGAGGGGACACTGTCCCTGGGGGCACCCAAGTCCAGGGGTATGTAAAGCTCCTGGTAGTTAAAAATACCGAGCCACCCGCAATTCTCTTTGGTGCCATTGGAGCCCTGGCCACGGCTGCTGGCCGTGAGCAAGAGCAGATTGCTGGGCTGGAAATCAGAACCCCAGGCTTCTGTCTCTCTGGGCTCTGATTTCAGCTGATTTCTAATCCTCCTGCTGCTATTCTTCCCCTGCTGTGCTGTTTGGAGAGCAGGTCCTTTGTGGCAGGGATGGCTCTCCCCGGGTGTTTGCTCAGCGTTTGCACAATCCCTGCTGCCCATGGATGGCTCCCAAACACAGAGCCTCTGGAGCAGGCTGAAGGGGCACAAATCATCCTGAAAAGCCACTTCACAAAATGTGTGATGGTTCAGAAAAAACTGCGGCTTTCCTTCTCCTTTCCAAGGATTTCAGGCTGCTCCTAAAGCAGCATCATCAGGAGACATGGAAAAGCTGCTGGCCTTCTGTGACAGATCAGGAAAGAGAACCCCAAAAATGTGGGATGAGCTTCTCTACCATATAACAAACAGGATTTTTCTCCCCGTTTCTCTTCCCCCAGTTCAGTATCACAAAGAGACAAAACCTTTTTCAAGACAAAAAATTCCCTGCATGTCTTCAAGATTTTGCCTCCTGCTTCCTCTCCCTCTTCCTGGGCTGGCAGAAGCTGCCACATCTGCAGATCTGTGCTTCCTTTAACATCTTCACTTTCTTCCATGATTGTCTGCTGACCTCTGGGAACTCTCCACGGATTACTGGAGCAAATTTTAGCAGGGAAAAAATGGTCTCTTCTTTACAGAGGCGGCCATTGCACATGTGTATTATGCCTAATCCATGATGAGGTTATAAACACCTGCATCCCCCTCACCCTATTTACCCACAAATTAGGATTTTTTTTGGTTAGACTTGAACGTCCACACATTGATAGTAATTTAAATATTGATTTTTTTTTAATTGGGAAGCAAAAGAACATTATCATCCTTCATTTAACCTCTCAGCTCCACGGTGGAAGAGACAAAATGGCACAGGATCTATTCTGAAGATGGGCAAATAGAGGTGAGGGATTACAGTACGATTTGTCTGGCTCCTAGAGAAGTCACAGATGAGGCTGGAGGGATTAAGCTGGTGATGCTTGGGCTAAAGTAGCCCATCACCTGCTCACTAGCCAGGAGGGGAAACCATTCTCCTTCAGGCCAAAAACTTTCTATTACACTGCGGAGCAAAATGGAGAGCTGCCTTTTCCATCCTGTGCGTTGTGCATGAGTTTGAAGCTGCTTCAAAAAAGGAGGGTTAAAAAAAAAAAAAGAAAGAAGAAAGGAGAAGTTATTTCAGACGTGTTTCCCGGGTTGTTGTCTGTGTTTGATGTTTTCAGCTGACGCCAAGTGGAACGGAGCAAATACAGCCCTGGCTGCGGCGCTCTGTTTCCCTGGCTGGCAGGGACACCTAGTGGGTAGGACAACGTGTGCTGCTGAAGGCAGGGGAAAACACGCGGTCTTGACTTCCCACCAAGGGCAGTATTTCATTTTCTGAGTCATGGTAGGGCCTAATTGATGCTCATGTTACCCTTTGGAATTAGCGTGGAGTCGGGAGGAGCTTACAGCCAAACCTCCTTCAAGGAACAGGGTGTAATGTGAGAAGGTGATGTGAGCAGTGTTACCCAAACTGCTGCTAACAGGAGCCACTGCCAGCCTGGAATTTGTGCAATTGCCTCCTTTGAAGGCTGCCACAGTCACAATAACACCTACACGGGCTCTGGGTGGGAGCTGACTCGGGGCTGGTGTGATTCATCCCTGTCTGCACTCACGCCTTTCATGGGCTGCTGCATTGGGGCCACTTTTGTTCTCTTGCAGACACCTACAAAATGACATTTACTGCTGCTCTCAGTGGGACAGCTCCAGCAGGGAAAGCCAGCAGGAAGCTTAAAAAGAAGAGGAAGGCAGTGTGACCATCTGCCTCCCCCAAAGCAGCAGGGCTGCTCGCAGGCAGCGCCCAAATCCCTCCTGCCTCCTGCAGCACAGGTCAGGCTTTGCTGGCCCTGTCCCTCAAGCTGTTTACCAGATTGGATCCTTGGTTGCATTCCCTTAACACGTGTTTTTCATGGGAAGAGGTTGGTGAGTGATTCCTTTGTTTCCATTGTGGGGCTGTTTTTCCTGGCATCTTCCCAAGCACCTGTCTGAGAGGGGCTGGCATGCGGATGCTACGTTCCAGATCAGTGGCATCCCTAAAATCCTCCAGCCTGTGCCAGGAACAGAGACATTACATGGGAGAGATTTCCTGCAGGGAAAAATCCAAACCCCTTTGTAAACCTTTATAAACCTTTATAAACACGGTAATTTTTTTTTGTTTATTTGGTTTAGATACTTTTCCTCTGCAGAGGCTGGGAATGAACACGAAGCCTCCTGCCATGCCACCACTCTTGTGACATAGGCCCCAAAAAGATTCTTACACTTAAAAATATAAGATGAACTGCAGCTTTTTATTCAGAAACAGATCATCTAAATAGCAAGAAGCAGTTATGCTCTGGACATTTTGAAATCACCTCCTTCTGATCTAATTATGTGCTAGCAGTAAAACTGACACAGTTATGGTTATTAAGCACTTTTCCTTTTTTCCTCCTTTCACCAGGAATCCTATCTTAGGATTAATAGGCACTTGCATCATTTCAGTCCTGTTTGCTGTATTAAGTAGCATCTAGATCACCAGCAAATATTTTTATTGTGCTGACACTGCACACAAAGTGAAATGTGAAGTTACAGAACTTTGTTTGTTTTTTTTTCCTCTGGACTCTCAACATAATTTGAATAGCTTATGCCTCATAAGTTCCTTCATTAAAGAGGGAAACTTAATTCTCATTTAATGAAATTAATAACTTTGAAGGAAGGGAATTAAAAATTACTTCTGTCCAACATAGCTGCACAGTTTTGTAGCAGGACCTGAATATTTGTATTTTAAGTACTGATGATGGGGAGAAACAGTAGGCAGTATATTTAATAAGACTTTCGTCACTAATAACCTGAATTCATACATATAAGCAAGCAAGATGAAGTTTATATGAAATCATGATTATCAGTGTGTATACAAATAGATGAAAAAACTCTCAAAGCATTATTGCCAATGACTCAATGTCAAACTGGAAGGAAATTTCAAGAGAGCGTTCCAAGCAGATGTGCAGAGATCTTCAGAACTGATTTCAGTCAATATTTTTATTAGTGATCTTCAGGATAAATATAGAGTACTCTTGTAAAATTTGCTCAGTCTGGCAGGCAGGATCAGAATGCCAAATGCTAAATTGAAGAGATGGTCTCAGATCAACAAGATGAAGTTCCCTAATGACAAGTATGAAGTGCTACACGGCAGAGGGAGATATCAAATGCATAAATATGAATTGGGAAATAATCAGCTCAGCGTCAATATGAGAAAATTATACTCTGTGTATAGTGGTTCATAAATTAAATATGACTCAACAATGTGATTATGCTGCAAAAATTGCTAATACCACCTGGAGTTCTCTTAATGGAAGTGTTGTATGTGGAAGAGGAGAGATTGCGCAGGCATCCTGCAGCTCCTTAATGACAATCTGGTCACCCACGTCACCCATGCTCCCTGTCACCTCCCAGGCCTTCCCTGTGCTCCCTCTCCAGGCCCTGTGCTCAGCCACAGCCATTCTCTGCTGCCTTCCTCTCAGTAGGATCCTTGACCTCTCCTTCTCTTTGGAGACCTGCCCATGCTCCTGCTGCCTCACGTTGCTGCTCCTTATGAAAATAAGTTACAGGTGATGCCAGGGGTGGTCTCCATATGAATCCTGTAGGCACATCCTACATGGATCCCACACGGGGAATGTGTGCTGCTCAGAGGTAGCTTGTGAAAAATGTGTATTTTATGATTGGCTTTTGGCAAATATTAAAATGAATATTATATGTGTTATGTTAGAAAGTTATGCTGTATTAAATCTCTTAAGTAGTATGTTAAATATAGTTTCATGTTATAACAAAATGTTAAAATAGAAACTATGCTATGTACAATACTTTTTTTAAGATAGCAGCCCCAGGACACCTGAATCTTTCAGAGAAAGAGAATTTATTGTCCCATTATCAGAAGAATGAACTTCTTCCTGCCTTGCTCAGGCTCAAAGGCACCGCCAGGATTCAGAGGACGAAGCTGACACTGACCAGACAGAATCCTGTGTTTGAATGGAATTTATGCATCATGTATGAGGTGTATGAATATGCAACAGGCTGTTGTTTGTTGTAAGGGTTAATCCTCTGTTAACGTGTGTCCTTTTTCAGGCTTATTTTGCCCAGAAAGAGGTACCCAGACTGTCTGTAATTCTTTGTTTCTATTGTCTCATATTGTCCTAATCCAAATTGTCCAGATTTGTATGACTCTAATTATATTGCTATTTTTTATAACCATTTTATTACTATTAAACTTTTAAAAATTTAAAACCGACTGACTGGCGTTTTTCACCAGCTGGCTCCTGGCAGCTCTGCTCTGGCCACGGGAGCATCGCCCGGAGCAGGGCACGGCTGTCGCTTCCAGGTGCGGCTCCTCCAGCGGGAAACAAAACACTTGAAGGAAACAAAGGAGAGTGTCCCCTGGGAGTTACCCCGGTCCGAGGCACGGCAGGAACATGGAGGGAACTGACTGCATTTCATTGCATCGTTTTTTCATCCCAGAGAAATTTTTTGGAGGTGTTTGGCGGTGGGAGTTCTTTTAACCTGGTCAGGATTTAGTGCTGCCCGGAGCCATCCCCACTGCACCGCGGGACAGTGACAGCGCCACAGCCAGCAGCGACAGCGCTCCGAGCTCATTCCATCACTTCTGCGGGCACACCGGGATGGCCGCAGGCTCAGAGGGAACTGGAAATCCTGGCTGGGTCAGAAATCATAGACAGATCCCCCCAAAACCTGCTCGCTGCTCCCGGGAGCCCGAGGCTGCCGCTAGATGGCAAACGCTAATTTCCAATTCCTGGAGATGCCGGGATCCTGCCTGGGACACTGTGCGACCAGGGATGGCATGGGGATGGGATGGGGTGGGGATGGGATGGGATGGGATGGGATGGGATGGGATGGGATGGGATGGGGACGGGGATGGGGATGGGATGGGGATGGGATGGGGATGGGATGGGGATGGGATGGGGATGGGATGGGGATGGGATGGGGATGGGGATGGGAATGGGGATGGGATGGGATGGGATGGGGATGGGATGGGGATGGGATGGGGATGGGGATGGGAATGGGGATGGGAATGGGGATGGGATGGGATGGGATGGGGATGGGATGGGAATGGGGATGGGATGGGATGGGATGTGGATGGGGATGGGATGGGATGGGGATGGGGATGGGAAGGGATGGGATGGGATGGGATGGGATGGGATGGGATGGGATGGGATGGGATGGGATGGGATGGGGATGGGATGGGGATGGGATGGGGATGGGGATGGGGATGGGGATGGGGATGGGGATGGGGATGGGATGGGATGGGATGGGGATGGGATGGGATGGGATGGGATGGGGATGGGATGGGATGGGATGGGATGGGATGGGGATGGGATGGGGATGGGATGGGATGGGATGGAATGGGGATGGGGATGGGAATGGGGATGGGATGGGGATGGGGATGGGATGGGATGGGATGGGATGGGATGGAATGGGGATGAGTACGGGGATGGGGATGGGATGGGATGGGATGGAGATGGAGATGTGGATGGGACAGGGATGGGGATAGGATAGGATAGGATAGGATGGGATGGAATGGAATGGAATGGAATGGAATGGGGATGGGGACGGGGATGGGGATGGGGATGGGATGGGATGGGGATGAGTACAGGGATGGGGATGAGTACGGGGATGGGGCTGGAGATAGAAACCAGGTCCCAGCCCTGCACACACCCAGGTGTCCCCTGGCTTTCCAACTGCCCCACTCCTTTTGGGCACCCATCCCAAAGCTTTCCCCGGGAGTCTGTGCACAGTAGAGCTGGGAGATGCTTTGCCAGGTGTCTCCCTTCAAAGCAGGGAACCAGGGCTCTCCTGCACTGATGTGTGGAGACTCCTGGTGATGCTCTGAGCAAGGCCAGGGGGTCAGAGGGGATCAGAGGTCCAGCAGGTGGCTCAGTCAGGCTTGGGGCTCTGCAGGACAGGTCCCACCATCAGCTGGACACTCTCCAATGAGCCATTGCCCCTTCTCCTCCAGCTCCAGCTCTTCTCCCCCTCTTGGCCCCAGCTGGCACTGGGTGCTCTGGAGAACAGAGGTGTTTTTCAAGGCTCAGGACATTGTATAGGATGGGAAAAAGCCTTTTGTGCACTTCCCTCCCTGATGGTTATCTCGGTAAGCATTACAAGGTAAGCTAAGAAAGCAGCTCTGCTGAACCTGGTCTTCTCCAGATCTCTATCAATCCCCAAGGAAATGGGCACAGACTGAAAATCAGAGTGGTGCCACCATTGCAGCAACCTCAGCTTTGCCATACTGTGAGATGTGCACATAAAGTCTTAGATATATTTTAGGAAAGCCTAAAAATTGTATAAATCAACCTTAATTTCCCTATGAACTTAATGAAAATATTCATCTTCCCCACCAGCCACGTGAGTGGCCTTATTTTAATCAGTTAATTTATCTCAGTGTGAAGATCCTGGGAAGCTCCAGCCCAAGTGTGAGGTATGTGCTCCCCTGTACAGAAATAAACTGATTGTGTTTCTCACAGCACAGGGTTTAGACCAAGAGCTGACCTTATGAACAACAATGCTCCTAACATGGAAATGCCGAGATCCTTCCAGGGGATAAATCACATTTCCTGAACAATTACAGTTCACTATTCCATGTCACACCACCAGGAAAAGCATTTCCTCACTACAGCAGACAGCGCTATTATGGCAAAGCACAGTGGTTAACATGGAAACTTCTGTGATCCTGAGGGCTGTGTAGGGCTCCACATGGTTTTCCTTGCCTCTGCCAGTGGTGGCAGTCCTTTTACATCTTTTAAAATCTCACTTACTAAGTCATTCAATAGCCA
Organism: Melospiza georgiana; assembly: GCF_028018845.1. Lineage (NCBI taxonomy): Eukaryota > Metazoa > Chordata > Aves > Passeriformes > Passerellidae > Melospiza > Melospiza georgiana. The sequence goes on along the minus strand of NC_080432.1, from coordinate 23,185,385 downwards.
TCAGTTGTTCTCTACACACTACAACTCTTGCAGAATTTTGCAATGTGTTATGAAAAGTAGGGCTCATTTTACTGACTCTTTTAAATTGTATGGCACGTGAGCTGTATTCTTCATCATCTGCATTTTAATTCTTTTTCAGTTGCCTGGCCCTACATCCAGTGTCATTAGCTGAAACAAAATCAGAGAATCAGAGCCATTCCAGATCCAGCTGACGAGGGGCTGTCTCCTCCCCATGGTATTCAGAGTCTCCATTCTGAAGCCCAAACTTCCCAAAGTGGGGAAGGATCTCCCCTGACTCCACACAGCAGGGTTAATCACCTGATTTCAAAAGTAATGTCCTGCAAAAACACAGGTTTTTTACCAACAAAAGCAATATCTTCTGTCTAGAATTCGGATGTTGCAACCAAGTGAGGAGCTCAAAATACCCTTGGGCTGGATGAGGGATTTCTGCCTCCAGCCTCTTGGTGAATCCCTTTCCCCTGAGGCATGGGCTGGTGTTTAGAAGGCAGCCCCTGCCTCCAATTTGCTTTCTCTGGGATTGGGATATGTGGTTCCTCATCTTTTTCTGCAAATGCCTGCCCAAACTCTTGTTTTCCAGATCACAAATTACGAGGTCAAACTGAGGCCAGGCACCTCCTTCTCCTTTTCCTTCTCCCTCCTCCCATCTTGGAAACCATAAGCTTCTTCCTGAGTTTTTTTCTTTCTTCTGCTGACATCTTGTCAGGACTGGGCAGAGAGATGTGATGCCAATGATGTTTATTAATGTGGAAATTCAGTTTTAGCTAACACAGAGCTCAGATAAATAACGAAGCATTTTTCAGAGTCTGGTTTCTCTGATGGATTCTTGCCTCAGTACCTTTCAGTAACATGAATCACAGGCAGGTGAAAAGATCAATTTAGGGTCAAATAACAAATTAGTAATATCTTGTTAGATATTATTTCCTTCAGGTGTAGGCTGAAAACTGCAAAGAAAGTTTTGTTATTGAAATGTGTGTTCATTTTTAACAGAGAAGAGCTAGTTTAGGGAAGGCTGAGGCTGTATATCCTTCATTTTCTGAGTGGAGAAAACACCAGGTAGTTACAAAAGGGCAGGGATTTGGTTTGGTTTCCTTTATTAATGTCTCATTCCATGCTCTTGGCTGTAGTCAGGATGGACAGGAAGGAGTCACGACCCACCTGCAGTAACCTGGGACACAATGCCCACACACTGGAACACCAGGGGAAAACTTGTATGGGGATGCTGTTAACACTCCTCTGGCATCAAAAAAGCATTCCCTGATCTCACCAACATGAGGGACGTGCCTGTGGCTCTGAGCAGTCAGAAATGCCCAGGGGGGAGAAACATTTCAGACTGCCCTCTTACACTTGAGCAAGGAAAGCAGATCACAAGCCACTTTTCAAAACAACCTTCCTTTTCAAAGTGAGCTATGCTGTGAGAGGAGAAGGCAGCTGAAATGCAATCTGGCCATGGAAAGTGCAGCCTTAACAGTGAAAAAGTGCTCAGCAAGGACTGGATCATGTAGGGGATAGAATATAAGAATATAAGAAAATAAAGATAGTGTTGAAAGTAATCTCAGCCCCTAAGGAGCTGCAGCTGGGCCCATTATCAAAGATTAGGAACAGGCCTGACTTTAGCAGGCCACAGCTGTAAGCAAGGAGAAGAGGCTACAAAAGAGTGGAGTGGTGAGAAGGGCACTGGAGTTGGTGGGTGCTTTGTGATGAGTCAGTGCTCTGAGGAGATGCCCATGAGAAAACCCCAGGAAGGTATGGAACTTTTGTGGTAAGAAGACAGCAGTATGGAGCCCCTGCAAGAAGGTGACGACAGGACCACACTTGATTTTGAGCTCAAAATTATGTTGTTTACTCTTTTTTCTTGAGTTTCTAAAAAATAACTTTTTAGAAGTTTTTGTTTTCTTGTGTGTTATGGTGCTGCCTGGTTGCCTCTTGCCTTACATATTATGCAAAGAAGTACCTAGGGTAATATAAACCCTGACATATTAAAAAAGAAATTAAGTGAGTACTGGATGGAGAAAAGGGGAATAATTCTTTGAATTTTTCAAATTATTGTCCTTACTCATAATAAAGCAATGTTTAAAGCCTGCAAAATTTGTTGTGAAAGGGATTTAATTTTTCCTTGTGTTTTTCCTGACACATCTTAGACATGTTTTGATTTTCATTAGCTGTTTGATAGCAGATTCCTAAGGTAGTGGAGAAAAATCAAGAAAACAAAAGAGTAATATTGGTAATTGCTTTTCAAAGGGCTCTGTTAGCATTCCAACTGTTCCCTTTATGCAGCAGAGTAAATAAAATGAATGAATGAAGAACTGGCTTTATTTTAAAGCATTAATTGCTCATGCAAAAGGTGGATGGGGAAGGCAATAAAAGTCCTTTATTGTTAATTTTTAACTTTCCTTGTCATGAGTCTGTAAAAATGCAACATCCTATTTTATTTTTCATGTCCTAAGTACAATGGATTGCATTAAAGAAAATACAAAAGCTTTCTCTCTTTTCAGTAATATTGTCTAATTCTCCCTCTACCCCCAGGTAATAATTAAATATAGACCATGGAACAGGGAAGGTCTGTTCATGGTCTCAGACTGGTATGAACTGGGAGCTGATCCATGATTGTGTGACAATGTGAGAAAATGGTTGGGAGATCAGAGTAAAGGCTCCTGTTTCTAGGAAGACTCATTGAAAAGCATGCAGCTCTTTTCCTGGAGAGATGCTCTGGAGCCTTTCACATGCTTATTTTAATCATTTATGAAAAATACACTGAATAGAAAAAAAAGTTGGAAAAAAAAGAGATGTTTCTAATTCTAGTAATTCCAAGTGGTGTCTCAAGGTTGAGCACAAAACAAACCATACATAAATATTAGAAAACAGTCTGCATCTTGTTGCCATGACAATGCCCTACTTATAGCACATTAAGCTGATTCATGTCTTTTCTCACCTCACTGTTAATAAATTATGGTGGCTGATGAGAATTAAGCCAGCTGGAAGAGCCAGTGAATGTAAGCAGCAAATTAATTTGCCACTTAAACGTGGTGTCCTTCAGGGGAATCGCCCTCTACACAGCAAATAATATCTTACTGTATCTGTAAAGCAGTAGGAATAAGTTGAAACAGCTGATCTTTGTTTTCTTTGTGATATTGATGTATCACAGCTTATTGCTGTACCAGCAAGGGCTGTACTCCTGCTGTACTCCAACTGCGTGTGGTGGCAGACAGGCTCCTGCACTCCATCAGTGAAGATTTCTGGAATTAATCTTTAAACCTTGATTCCCCAGGTCTGAGTCAGGTTTTGTCATGGGAAGGGTGGGACACTTGGCCAGCAGCTGCTGGGGGATGTCACCTGCAGTGCAGCACCTTTGTGCTAAGCTGGTGCCTGGTGCCTGCACGTGCAGGGTGACAATGGGGACAGATGTGCCAGTGGGGTTTATATGCAGGTCACAGTGCAAGAATGCAGCTGAGAGCAGGCATTCATCAACTGTGAGCAGGATTTAGGCTTCTTGATTAATGTATGTTCTCACTGAAAAAGATTTTCTTCTTTTTCTTCAGGGAAAGGTTCGACAATGGTTATGGGAGAAGGGAATAAACTCTGTACAGCTCATAATGGCAGCCTTTAACAGAAACCAGCCACACTTCATTCAAACCTTTGTCTCTACACTCACTTCAATTCAATAAACTCAAACAGCTGGAGCTCCTGTATTGGAGGACTTTCCAAGATACAAGTATAAATCCCCTTGAAAAATAGCAAACGCTTGCTCTTGGAGCCTGAAATCTGTGAAGCGCTGACTGAATTCTAATTAATATTCTGCTAATAAATATTCTGTGATATTCAAGCATTTGCTCAAGTGCAGGAGCACTTCCCTATATTTTTTCTTCACTGACTTTCTTCTTGAATGGTTTCACTTCTCTCTCAGCTGTAAATCAAATGCAAGTTTTCTTTGGTGTTGTGCTTCAGTTCGAGTTAACCAAAGAAGCCTGATCAGAATCACCTGAGGAAGCCAAATTAAACAGTTGTTCTGTATATCTTGGCTAAGCTGAGCCCTCCTCCTTTTGATTCTTAATTTCATCTGCTCCTTTCAATGAAAAATCACTGGAGGCTGGCACCTGCTCAGTTATCAAAATGCCACTATGGTGTATTCCACTTTTGCTGCTCCTTCTGGCTCTTCAGCCTCCCTTAGCAAGGCTCAGCCAAGAGGGTGCCAAGCACTCCTATCCCTGCTCCTGCCCCACTGCATTAATTCAGACTGGGAGATAGCAAAGACCCCAAGCTCAGATCTTCTCAGCAAAATGATGTTTGAGACCACCTTGTTTCTTTCCCCTGCAGTGTTCAGAAGCAGAATCTCCCCTGCCCCTTTTGCCCCTACACATGATTACAGAATCACAGAATAATGAGGTTGGAAGAGACCTCTAAGATCATCGAGCCCAACCCATGCCCTAGCATCTCAGCTAGACCATAGCACCAAGTGCCACGTCCAGTCTTTTTTTAAACACATCCAGAGGTGGTGATTCTACCACCTCCCTGGGAAGAGCATTCCAGTACTTTATTGTAGGGGGATAGAATATAAGAAAATAAAGGTAGTGTAGAAAGTAATCACACCCCTAAGGAGTTGCAGCTGGGCTAATTATCAAAGATTAGGAACAGGCTAAACAACCCCAATTCCTTCAAATGTTCCTCACAGGGCTTGTGTTCCAAGCCCCTCATCACTCTTGTTGCCTCCTCTGGGTGCACTGAAGCATCTCATTAAAGGGGGACGATTTTTTTTCCGTACATTTCGGAATATTCTCCCCGAGAGGCTTTTGGAGAAGATCTTCTGCCTTGTGCTGGGGACCTGAAGAGGTGATTCCACCCTGAAGCAGCTGAGTTCTCACCGCGATCTGTGAGCCGTGCTGAGCTTGGGGCAGCAGCAGCGCTGCAGCTGTGGAGCACAGCTGGAGAGCAGAGTCTGCAGCTGTGGAGCCTGCAGCTGGATGGACCCACCAGCAGCAGCAGCATCGGCCTTGTGGTGTCCCGACACTCCTGCCCATCCTTCTACAGCCAAAGTGATTCCTTGGATTTTGCACTCCAAAAGCAGGTCTGTGCACCTCCCCCAATGGCTTTGGAGCCATAAGAGCAGGCACGCATTGGGAATTGGTGCTTTATATTGCATGCAGCCCTAAACTCTCATTCCTCCCATTCCTGTAGTGCTCATCAGCTCCATAGCAGTGTTAAGTTTTCTTTCTTTTCATTTCTACACCAGCAGATTTGGAGCTTGATGAAGAAGATGGGCTGTTCTAAGGCACCATTCTTCCCAAGAATATTTCTGGGTTTCACATTCTCTGAACCTCAGAGGAAGAAAACACGATTCTTATCTTATTTGCAGTGCCTGTGTTTGTGCAAAAGCAGAATGCAACATGGAGATTGTTTACCCAGAGTGATGGTGTTTTGTTTCCTTGGCCTATCAGGGCCAAGTGTGTGTGTGAAGTGTGTGCATGTGTGTCTTGGAACTGTTGGGTGACAGTCACAAGATTCTGTGCAGTGTGTGCAGAGCTGAGTGCTTGGCAGATTCAGCTTAGATGTAATATAATATAGTGTAATATACTATAGAAAAATATAGTATAATAAAGTAATTAATTAGCCTTCTGATAAAATGGAGTCCTCCTCATCATTCTCTCCCCTTTGTCAGGGTTGCCTGCAAATATTATATTCTAAAATGCCTTTTTTTTTTTTATCTTTATAAAACAACATGTGAGCACAGCTGAGAGATTTTCCTGAATGGATTCAGAACTATCAGCAGCTTTAAATCCACAAAACTAAAACCCCTAGACTTCTTGCAATTTCAAGGCACAACATAAAATTTTATTTTACATGAGATGAATTTATTACCAATTAATTTAGATTCCTACTCTGAATTATGGAAAAATTAGCCACATTAGCTAAATTGGAAAAAATAGCTAATATGGAAAAATTAGCACATGATTTGGAAAAATTAGCTACAGGAATTGTGCACTGAAACCTGCTTAAGACTTTCTGAAAATTGCAGGAACTGATGTGAAGCTGACTTCCAGCCTATCATACAATGAGCCTTTGGGAAACAACGAGTTAATCTGTACCCTACTTTGACTCTTGCCTCTCCTGTTTTGCCTTATGACCAAAGTATTAATGATCCAAATTGGCATCACACATGAAACCAATCCCCAAATCTCATGGAGGACAAATGAGCAGCACCTCCTGCCCTGAACTGCCATCAGCCACCCTGCCCTGCCAGGGCATCAGCTGCTGCACAGTGGCTCCAACCTCTCCCCTCCAGTGCAGCTGAGCATATTTCCATCAGCTGAGCACATTTATATCACATTTATGACCCTCCTTTGTAACTTGCTGTGTGTGGAGGCCTCTGGATTTCAGGGGCTGGAGCTGCAGAAAGGTGACAAACCATTCCCACGTTTCCTTCTGATTGTTTTCCCTACTGGAAAAAAATGAGAGAGAGGAGATTTGGTTACTTCTAAAGCGGGTGCTGGGCAGCCACAGAGAAAGAGGATGTGCTTTCTGAGGATGTGCTTTTAGAGGATGTGCTTTTAGAGGATGTCCATGCAGCTTCTGCTGGAGCCTTGTCATGGCTGGGTGCAAAAAGCAATGGCAGAGAGGGCTTTGTAATGACAACAGTTGTGTTTCCTTCTGCATGCACTGAAAGTATCAAAATCTCAAATCAGCCCATGCATTTGAAGGATCCCAGCCTCCAAAATCTGCCATTACCTTTCTGCCCTCACCAAGAATGTTGATTTGAATTAAGATATGTCCCACTTAATGCATCTTGGATGCCTGGGAAGTTTTTCCTATTTTCTCTGCTTGTACCTCTGAAAAGAGGAAGGCATGGGGTGGAGAGCCTTTACAGATCAGCTTGCCATCCTCTCCATCTGTTCCAGTAAATAGTAGATAGAAATCATGAAAGGCAAAGCAAAAAATCAATGCATTCCTTTGCATCACACTTAGCACAAGGATGTCTGACTTATAGAGCCTCATTCTAAAAACCACTTTATAGATGAAAGATTTTTTTTTTTTCTCTTCTCCCTGGGTTGTTCTAGTTCATCTTCCTCATAATGATTCTCTCCTTCAGTTTCCATTGTGTGGCACATGATGTGATTCTTGGGGCTGCCCTGCGCAGGGCCAGGAGTTGGACTGTGAGTCTGTGATTTTATGTATTGCTATTTTAAATTAAAGTGAAACAATTTTGTTCTGTAAGATCACAGAAACAGATTCACAGCTGATATATTTTGGCTTTTCCTCATTTCCTCCAGCACAGCTATGTACAGTGATATCTTGGGGTCTGACTTCTTGTGTGCTTTCCTTATTAAAAAAAAAAAAAAAAAATCCATCAAGTGTAAGTCTAAACACAGCAGCAAATTGTTCATTAGGGGGTTTGGAGATAGGTAGCCTTCAACAACCTATGCTGTTAATACAACTTAGAATCACCTTTGAGTAGTTGTGCTGTCAATAAAATGCAGAAAGAAAATCAGTTTCCAGTCAACTTTTCATATGCAGAAACACCTGAGCTCAAAATTATGAAACTGTGTGATTTAGTATATATAAATGCCAGTGGTTTTATCTGAAAGTGCCAATATTACATGCTAATATCAGGATATACTCTTACTTGCTAGCTTTGAAAGTATTAATGCTTTGAAAGTATTAATGCTCCTGATGACTTTTTGTTTTCTGAGATACAGAACTGAGGGGGTTCAGTAGCAATTTTTCAGACATGAGCACTCTGGTTGCAGTTGATTAGTTCAGCACTTGGAACAAATGGTCTCAACATTGCCCTAATTTTGTGTGCACCTTGTGTCAGAGGCAGATGTTGCTGATCAGCAGCTGATAATGCAGGCACCATATCAGCGTGTCTGATCTTGCTTCCCCAGAAAATAAGTGGACATTGTTTTCTTCAGTGGTTAGAGGCAGCCCAAATCTCCTGCCTCCTCACACTTCAATATCTTGTTCTGTGTGGTGGGGGGAGAGGGAAGAGGAGAACCTCTTACCAGTGTGGCTTTTATGCTGTCTTTAGAGTGTCTGAGCCTTTGGTTTCTCTTATTTTCAGCCACATCTTGTACATGTGGCAATTACAGCCATGACTTATTCTGCAGAAAGCTTGTTGGGGAGGTGTGTAATTTCTGACACCGTAAATATGGGGAGAGCCATTACCAGAGGATGATCAGCTCCTCGAGGGTTATGAGCCACCACAGGGTTTAACAATTTTGGATCCATGTCACTTTGCAATGCTTTTGCCTGGGGACTGTATGAATGATTTTCTTCATCTTTAAAGATTTTTTGCTTTGAAGTTAGTTGCATTAAGATAGGAAATGTCCAAAGCTGTGCACAGTGAGCTATGGCTCCACTTATTCCCTTTTTTTTTTTTTTTTTTTTTTTTTTTTTTGAGGGGAGTGGTGTCTTTCCCCTGCAGAACAGAGGCAGAACCAGGGAGAGATGCATGGCCAGAATAACTGTAATTAATACCAAGCTCAGCATTTGGCCTCTGATGAACAACCCCTCTCTGTCTCAGGCTTCCTAAGCCAGGCCTCGCCTGGTGCTGAACCAGCAGCAGGGTTTGGACCTCTTGGACCCAAAGGAGGGCGTGAAGAGGGGTGGCACAGGGGGTGACAGCAGCAGGTGACAGCCCCATGTCCCAGCAGCTTCCTGCCTCTGCTGATTTCTGCTCCTCTGGCCAGCTCCCAAATGGGTCAGCCCCAGCCCTGGGGTGGATTTCAATAGCACTGTTACCTAGAAACTGAGCCTGTCTCTTCCTTCCACTGCTCACTGGCTGCAGGCTCAAGGGTGAAAAATTTGCTTGTGTTAGAAAACCTCAAAAAGAAAAAAAAAAAAAAGGAGAGAGGAAGAGATCCAGCTTGGTTAGCATTTCATTTCTAGACCACTGATAGTGCTGTCAACTGCTCTGCAACCTGCAAGGGGCCCCAAAATCTCCACTGAGCAAACGTGGGCTCTGCAAATCACTGATAGCTGGTGTTTGAGTCAGCACTTCCCAGCGTGTCCTGCTTGTCCTCTCTTCCAGTGAAACACACACTGAAATAGGAGCCCTGAATGTCTCCTTTCCTGATCTGAAGCAGTGGCAGAATACTGTCATTGACTGGCTTCTGTGACAAAATCTGCACAGTGGCTGACAGCCACGACACCAAATGCTATTTGCCCTTTTGTTGTTGTCAGCAGTGTTAACTCCTAATGAGCAGAGAATGACAAAGTGTGTATTCCCTTCCAGTGCACACATCCCTCTGCCACTGCTGTGGGGTGAGCTGTGGTACCTATTGCTGTGAGCAATCCTGCCTGTGCTTCAGCTGCTTTTCAGCAGCAAAACCTTTAACAGGATGTTTTCTTTCAGACTTAAGGTGTTTGCTGCACTCCTTTCATCTTGAAGGTGGATTAGGAGCAGTAGTGCCTGTGGTTACTTTAAAAAGTCCATTTATAGGTCAGGTCTGGGGTGGCTTTGGTCACAGGCTGTCCTTTGGCAGCAATCTGGTTTTGTAAAGTGGGATGGGGTCACACGAATATTTTCAAATGATTGTTTACTAAATCTTCTGGTCCAAGGTGTGTGTGTGTGTGTGTGTGTGTGTCAGAACTTTATTTCTAATAACCATGTCAGTTTATCTGTGCTTTCTGAACAGCTTGGTATGCTTGGCACAGTTTGACATGGCTTAAGTCTGTCTACAGCTGGCCTGTTGCTCAGTTTTTCCTTACACTAGAAAATATGAGGAAATTCTTTTCCTCTCTGTGGCAGTGCGTGTCCTTAATTATCCAGAAATCATCTGAGAAATCTGAACTCAGAGAAACACACTTTGATATCTGTGTGCTTGAAGCACTTTTGTTTCAAGTGCTTCTGCAGAGACACTTAGCATTTATGGAAAATCCATTATGGTCAATACATATCCTTCTAATTATATGATCAGGAGCCTGTGCAAAGTGAAAGTTCCCCATCTGGTTCAGTCAGAGATGCTTTTTCTATTTAAAAAAAAAAATTAACCTTTTCGCTATTTAATTTTCTGTTGATTTTCTCCCCACTGGACTCCTGTTTCCCTCTGCTGTTCCATTCCATGTCAGCTTGCTTCCCATCTTTTATTCCTTCCACAGTTACAAGAGGCTCTGTCCAGCAGGTCTTGCACTGGGTTCTGCCATGTGCTCATGTGCTGACACCAATGTCTGCTCCAGGAGCTCTCCCTTTCCTGACCCTTCCTGTGCTCATGCCCTCAGCTGGCCTGCCTTAAAAATTGCATATTGTTTTCCTGGGTTCTTCATTTTTTCCCCTTTTTTTTGTCTTTTTTTTTTTTTTTTTTTTTTTTTTTTTTTTTTTTTTTTTTTTTTTTTTTTTTGTTGACTCAGTGGTGATGGAGCAATGAACAAAGTTAAAGGATGCAGCTCCAGAAGTTGTTTCTTGATTTCCTAATTCTTGCGGGTTTTAAATTATTTTTTCCCCCATGCTTTGGATTTTATGCCTGACAACAGAATTGAAACAAATGAAGTGTTATAAATTTTGCTAAGCCCTCGCAGTATTTTGAGAGTAGCTCAGGAATCATGAGACTGTTTTTAAGAGATTAGAGCTCTTTTTATTTTGTCTGGGTTTTTGAGAAGTCCTTTGGCTATATTTGGGTGACATTTTCAAGCTTTGTTCCGCAACTGTGAAGGCTAAGACTTTATATTTTATAAAAAAATTGGAATTTAAGGGAGCATCACTTCAAACAACCAAATACTACATGACATAATTTGAGAGATGCCAGTTCTTCTGATCTCCCAAAATGTGTTTTTACAGTGACCCCTTCACTACATTGGAGGTCTCTGGGTTTTTATTTAATCAAGCCACTGTTTTTTTATTTGTTTTCATCCATTGCTTTTGAGCACAGCACATATGTGCAACCTGGGACAACTGTAAATTTCGTGATGGACTGGGAATAAATATTTCCATACTTAGCAAGAGCTGTTTCTTGCATTGACACTTCACCTCCCTTCCCTGGGGCTATAGGATCATTCCCAAATCCTCTCTGTGTGCAGCTGATCCAAATAGCACCTAATCCTCTTGATGCAGTTGGGTTCACTCTGAATCAGCATTTTCAGTGCTCTTAACCCCCACACTGCAGCCACACCTGTAGGGGGGCTGTTAATCTCATTTTGATCCACAGTGGTGGCCACAAACAGGTCACTCAGGGAGTGAATGTCAGCTGCTCCTCTAATTACTGCAGGAAAGTGATCCCATCATCCCGGATGGAAATGTCTCACTCCAGCCTGCAAAGCACTTTCAGTGTACTAATTCTGTTAATGCTCCATTACTGCTTCACTGGAGCTGTGTAGTCCATCTCCCAAAGTGAGGCAGTAAATCCCCAACCAATTCCAGGGAAAATGTACAGACTAAAACATCATTGACATTATTGGGCATTGTTTTCTGTTGGGCTTGCTCTGTTTCTTGAAGTTTATCTGACAGATCTTCCCTGCTAACTCTTAGCTTTAGAGGTTTTCATCCTCCACCTTGAAGGGAGTGGGATGCCAAAAAATACCCTGTGGATGTGGATCTGATCTCTCTGCTCCTTAGATACCGAAATATAAAATAAGAATATAAAGCTACACAATTGCAATACCTTAAAGATTATCAGGGCCTCAGAAAACTTGACAGTGCCACGCTTATATATATCTATAAACCAGGTTTATACATATATGTATACTAACTCCCTCAAACACAGAAGTCAAGAATGCCTTGAAACATCTGGGTAGGTATCCCTGAGCTTGATATCTTGCTTCTCATGGCATGAAAAGCTCCACAGCAGTCTCAGTCCATGAGAGATAACCTGGGCTCTGTACAACAGCAAATGTTATGGGAATAACAGAGACAGGATTCCACGCTGCCCTTCATCCAAAGTCCCCACTAGCTATGTACAAAGGGGCTTATCTTCCTAAGTTTGGAAGGCTTTAATTTTTATCTTTTTTTTTAAGTAAGCGGGGATCCTCAAACTGGCATCTTTAGAGATTCCTTGGATTTCTTCCAATCATCCTCACTGCCATTCCTCCTGAAGCCCACTTGTATGTCTCCTTTGAGATGCACAAATTGCTTTGGAATTCGTTGTCAGGCAAAGTGCTTTTGAAGAACAGAAGGAAATGTGTTGTGCTGGGAGCTGCTGGCTGGCTTGGTTTTGAAAGGAGCTCTAAATGAGGTGTGCTCACTATGACAGATCAATAAATGTGCCCAGATGCCTGAGCTGCCTCTAGGCATCCCCTGTTCACTTCTCAGCTGAACTGCAACGACTCTTGAAGACTTCCTTGGAAGTTGTAAATGGAAGGCAAAGTGAGAGCTGCTGAGCTCCTTGTAGCTCCTGGGATAGCAGGGGCTGGCTGATGGTGGCTCCTGCAGGCTCTGCTTGACTGATTCTCCCTGCATGTCCCGTCCCTGGGATCTCTGTTAGCCAAAATTCCCTTGCACTGAGTCTCATGGAGTTCATACCTCAACAGTAACTCCAAGCTGCTTTTATATTTCTGCTGCTCTTGTTTTAAATGTATGAGCTGCATAACAGTGTTATAAATTGCGATATCGTGACTTAACTGCATTGCACATCCTGCAGAGAGCAGAACCTAAAGCTCAGAGCTCACTAATTCTGGCTATAGAAAAAAATGTTCCTTCAGCCCCTTTCAAGTTAAAAAAAAAAGACCTTTATGGTTCTAAATAGAAGTCTAGTATAAAACCTTGCTGTCTGAGAGGAATTTTTTTTTTCAATGCTTAGGAACCAGTGAAGTGAGTGGTTATGCATGAGGTTGGAACGTAGCCTTAATGACAGGATGTGCTGACACTGTGCATTATCCTGCTGTGGAGTGGCTTTATTTGTACAGACACAGTGGAAGCCCCTCATGTGAGAAGGCCAGGGAGTGTCAGAGTAACTCCTGTGATTTTGTCTGAAGGTGTGACTGCATCTGGTTGGGCAGTGCCTGATTGTTTATAACACAAGGTGTTCATGTCTCCTGGGACTTGGACTGTGATAAACACCCGCATGGAAAACTGCATCTCTGTTTCCATAGGGAAGGACCCCCCTGATATAGGGAAACACCAGCCCAGCAGGTGACACACACCTTCAAGGAGCCAAGGCTGACAAGGAGAGCGTGGCACGAAGCTGTGCCCCCTCCTGCTGAACAAGGGCTCGTGCCTTTATTCCCCAGCGCTTCCCAGGGCTCCTTGGCTGAGCTCTGCTCTGCTGGCTCTGCCTTGGGCAGATGTTGAAAGCGAAGGGAGCCAACCCATCTTGTTGTTGATCAGCATCAACTCCGATTTATTGATCAAATCAGTCATCCTTTATAATGGTGTTAATTAACTTCATGCATATTGCAAAATCTGAGCTCACGATAGGTTACAGAGAAAACTCTAACCCCTCCTTTTGTTTTACAATACCTGTGGTTTGCTTATTGAAAACAGGACCAGCATTCTCACTGTGATATGAAAAGTTCTCAAAACCTTCATATCTGTTCCCAGAGTAGCTATCTGTTCCCAGAGAGCCCAAGGACAGAATGTTTTGCCTGTTATGGGAAGACTGAGAATCTTATTGTTTATAAAGTGGTGCTTGAGAGAGCCTAATTATTTATAGACTCAAGCCTGGGAAATGCTGCTACCTTTTACTTTTCCCTCAGCTGTATACCTTCATGGCCTCTTTCTTTAAGCCATGCTAGAACCAGACTCTCCACAGGCAGATGGCTGATTTCCACAAGGAGGGGCTGATTTCCACAAGGAGGGGCTGATTTCCACAAGGAGGAGCTGGCTGTTGTGGCCCCTGTGTGACCACCCTGGAACCAGGCACAGGCAGCTGTAGCAGAGCACGTGAGAGCCGCATTCGTCTTCCCACTGACGCCGGGTCCGACCTTTCCTGAGGAAAACTGGTGGTGTCCCTTGGAGCAGATGGTGAACAGGAGCTTGGTGAAACATCTGTGGTGTCATTTTTAAAGAGTCCTGTCAGGCTGTTTGAGGGCTGGAACCAGGAGATGGCTGCTTCTCCTCATTCCAGAGGTGAGCTGCCACTGAGGGCGGCGTGCCGCTGATATGGGATGGAAAATGTGACTGTGCCTCCATGCAAGAAATTGCCAGCATTCCTTTGTGATGTCCTGAGCTAGGTGAAATGTAGACTATCATCTTCCACAGTGCTGGACCTGGCCAAATTATCCAGCAGAAAATGTTCAAAGCCCAGTGGTCATGAGGGGTCTGTTGGACACACTCAGGGAAGAGGCTGCACATGTGGATTGCTCGCTGGCCCTGAGACAGCTGCAGATGGAATTCTGACAAACCCACCCTTGTCAGCCCTGCAGCCATTCTCAGGAGCCTTTAAAATCCATTGTGTTGTATTTAACTGGATATTTAGCAAATTCAGCCTGACTGAAGAATCAATGTTTCATCTCCCAGAGGTAGGAGATGTCTAAAGAGAAAATGGGCACCACTCTGTGATGGGCTGGGGAATTTGGGAATCCCAGCTGATGGGGTTTTCACAGCCATTGCTGTGAAAACTGCTGTGTTAACCACTGTGTCACCCATACCTGTCCAAGGACATTTCTGTGCACATCTGAGGTGAGTCCTGGCTCTATCAAGGCTCACAAAAGTAATGGTGGCAAGGGAAGGGGATGGGAGAGATCATGGACACAGGTTGCCCAGAGGAGCTGATGATGCCCTGTCTCTGGAGGTGTTCAAGGCCAGGCTGGATGGAGCTCTGAGCAACCTGGGCTAGTGAAAGGAGTTCCTGCCCATCACAGTGGGGTTGAAACGAGATGTTCTTTAAGGTTCCTTCCAATTCAAACCAATCTATGAGTCTTTGAGCAGCAGGAGTGACTGAGGGGAGTGTTTAGAAGGGTTATGGGGAAAGGCTGAAAGCAATGGAAAGTTTTCATCAGTGCAGAGTGTTTCACGTTGCTGGGATAACTGGGCAACGTGAGAGAAAACAATCTCTGTGCTCAACATTCCTAGGCACTGTGAATTACCAGGGCCAACATGCACTTAGATTTAGGGTGTTTGTGCTTCTGTTGGTGCTTTCTGAGCCTGCACTGATTTCCCAGCTGTGTGATCTGCTTTGTGTGCTGTCTGCACCTGACATACAGATCCTGATGTGTCAAGCCTCTTTCAGGCAGCTCAGATGCTTTGAGTTATCACTTCTACCAATAATCTTACATCCTCCAGTATTTCCTGGTAACCTGACAGATTCCTGGAGATCTTGGCTTCCAAAACAAGAGTGCCTCTTCATTTTGTGTGTGGTGAACCTGGCCTGCTGAGGGTACAGGAGATGGGCAGTGCCCCATAGATGTAGGAGGTTTCTGTGCACATCCAGGGGGTGCTGTTTTTTTGTGTGCAGAGTTTAAGAGCTGTGCCATAGATGGGTGCCTGAAAGAGACCCTGTTTCAACTTCAGAGAATACTTTGGAACTGAGGAAGTGGTGACAGACAGGCTTGTCACCAGCAAGTGTCCTGACAGGGACAGTGTTGGCAAGGGCAGGTGTTCCTCCCAGCAAACCATGTGAACCATGTGAGAGGCTGAGGAGGAGCCAACAAAAAGCATGAGGTAATTGCTATTCCTGTCAGCTGGTTTATTTCTCAGTATAACCACCCAGTGTTTACCTGTGATATCCACACAGCACCTCTGTGTGCTCCATTGTGGCAACAAAAAAATGACACAGGGATGTGCCCATTTTTCCCTTCCCCTGGGCATAAAGGGAAATCAAAGCTGGCAAACAGGTCCCTAAGAGGTATTCCTTCCCTTCAGAGGGTCCCTGGGACTGGCCCAGGTCGAATATACACGTGGCTGTACAAATATGAAAGAAAAGAAGTGAAACACAGTGACAGCAATTCAAACCCTGGATTGTCTCTCTGAGGAGTGGGATAAATGTAGGGGGAAAGAATGTAAGAAAATAAAGATAGTGTAGAAAATAATCTCACCCCTAAGGAGTTGCAGCTGGGCTAATTATCAAAGATTAAGAACAGGCCTGACTTTACCAGGCCACAGCTGTAAGCAAGGAGAAGAAGAAGCTATAAAAGAGTGGGGTGGCTGGGTGAGAAGGGAACTGGAGTCGGTGGTTGCTTTGTGAAGAGGAAAGAGTCAGTGCTCTGAGGAGATGCCCACAAGAAACACCAGGAAGGTCTGGAACTTTTGTGATAAGAGGACAGCAGTATGGAACCCCTGCAATGAGATGACAACAGATAAAGGATGACTGGCTGGTTTGGGTGCAGTAGTAGCTGTCTGCAGCAGTGGGAAAGGGATTGCAATGGAGTTAGTTCACTGAGTGAATCACACATCCCCAGAGACCTGCGTGGATCCCCTCAATGGATAGTGTGAGTATCCAGGACTGTTTATTCTCTTTGGGATCTCTGAGCATCACTGTCATAGCAAAAGCTCCTTTCTCATACATTGGTGGTGCTTCTGCTGCCTTCCTTAGTGGGGACTCGTTTGTGTCCCCCAAGAAGCAGCAATATGTGCTGAGGACTTTGCCTGTGCCTGAGTTCACACATCCCCAAGCCTGCACCCAAACTGCTGTGTTCCCTTTGCAGTACCTGTCTGCCCCACATGTGCTTCTCTCTTCTTTGTCTGCTGCCTCTTGGCTCCTCCACACTCAGGGGATGTCTGCCCCTTAAAACACTGAGCCCTAAAAACCTGCTGGAACAGTTGAAATACAGCACTGGAACACCATACTCAGCAGACTCCCTGCTTTTTTGCCTCTTTTGTTCCTCGTCACCAGTTCTGCTGTGTGCCTTCAGGACAGAGCTGTTTGTGCCTCCAGCATTAACTGTGGCTGTGAAACACCATCCTCATGCTGCTCAAATGACAAATTCTTGTCCTCAGGATGAGTTGGCCATAGCAAGGTCTGCCAGAGCCCAAACCCACCAGGCACAGGCACTGCTGGGAGTGCTGCTGCTCCAAGTGCTGCAGGTACTGGACTGGAAGCGATCACTTTTGTTATCCAACACAAGGCATCCAGGCTGACTGTTAGGTTTCATCTGATCACAAGGCAGGCTTTTATTAATCCCTTATCAATGTCGTGCTTTTGATTGAAATCTGTCTCTCTCTTTCAGTCTCCTCCCTCCTTTTCCTTGCAGGACATAAAAGACAATGGAAGGGATAGGGCCAAACTGCTCTTCTGCAGACAAGAAGCCAATTGTCTAAAAACAACACTTCATTCAAGACCACGGGAGACTGAGGACAGTGGCAGGAGCATGAATATACAAAAGTGCCTACTGTTAAGGCCACAGCTTTAAGTGTTTAAATTCAAATCACATTTCCATTTGAGGTTTGAATTTATGGCAAGAACGTACACACAAGGGTTTCAGTGTTCTAAATAAATCTCATCTTACTTCTCAGGGTATTCCTCATGGCAACACATCAGAGCTGAGTGCAAGGGAGACTTGCTCTCCTTGCTCTATGAAGGAAAAATATTGAAGGAGGTTATTTTGGTTTGGCTTGGGTTTGTGTGCTCTGTGTTAGTAAATAACACAGCCTGTCATATCTAGGCTCTGGTTTTCTGATTGTGAGGTTAGTCCTTTGCTTGGAACGCTGTTGTTCTTGGACTTTTGCCTTGAGCTGGAGGGCTTATATGTGTGGAGGAAGAGGAGGAACCGAGCTAAAAATAAAGTGGAACAAAACTCTGCTTATTGCCATGGAGTAGATAATGTTTTCCTGGATGTCTCAGCAGCCCTGTCCTTGCAGGCAGTGGGGACTGGCACAGCCTGCTTTCGTCACATGTGAGCTGCGATTATCTGTGTCCCATATCGCCCTGCTCATATTCTGCCCTGTGCTCTATCTAATATTTTGCTCATGCTGATCACAGCAGCAGCAAGAGAAGCAGGCTCCAGTTTCCATTACACATCCAGCAAGGGGCATTTGCATTGCAGATGTAAGAGGCAGGTCAAGTTCCTTTGCTCCTCGGCTCCTTGGTGTCCCTCAGCGTGACCCTGTGGTGTCTGCTCCTGCCACCGCCCTGAACTGATGGCAGATGCTGAGAGCTGCAGGGAATGCAGCACAAAAATACCTGTGTGTTCACAGAACCTGGACCAAAACCACTCACTCTGTCTCTCTGTGGAGAAGCACTGAAGGCAGGGAAGGAGGGACTTCTTGCACAGCACTCTCTGGGACAGGACTTGGCACACACAGGAGCTGAGCAGATGTTAGATTGCTTATGGGAGCTATGAGAATATCCCAAATTACATCAGATCAGCTGCAAACCCCCAGATGTGAGACTACTGCCCTTAGTCAGGATTTAGAAGAAAGCTTCTGCTGGACTGGACATTCCCTCCTTGCCAGTTTTCATGCTTTCAATGCATGACCCTAAACCCTCACCTTTGAAACCCTGTTGGTGCTGGGTGTTTGGCTAAAAGCACAGCATTGACTCAGTGCACAAATGGCTCTGTTCAGTACAGATGCCAGAGAGGCAGGCAAAATATTCAGATGTTCAAATATTTTCCATGAAAATCTCCCAGCTGAGGTTGTCTTTGACCAGCATATCAACATCCACCATCACACAGATAAACAGTGACCAAGGAAAGATCACAGAGGCCACATCCTCTGCCTGCCCAGCCATGCTCCTCTTGCACTGATAAAACATTCCTGCAGCCTTACAAGTTCAAAGAAATGGGAAAAGGGCTTCTATCAGCAATGTGGTTTTAGTCAGGTTGTTGTGAATGATTTATGCACAGTATCACAAGGTGCTCAGTTTCTGAAATATTGGTACAAGCAGAATATCATTTAGAGTTTGGGCTCAGTGTCTCAGTACTGAGGCAAGGTGTATTTTTAGATGTTTTAGAAACTAAACCATAATGATATTTCTCTGTGTGAGTAGAGCACAGAGCACTGATGATGCCTCTGGTCTCCTTTCCCAGCATGTATTGCCTGTGTTCCCTGGGCCAGTGGCTATCTCCCAAGGATCAAATCAGGGTATCCTCACAGAAAATTCCCAGGTCTGGCATTTGTTTGGTTACATTATTAGCACACCCTGTTTCTTCTTTTAGGGCAGCTAATTGAGAAGCTGCAGCAGGGCTGTCTTTTCCTGAATCCCCAAAACCACAGAGGTCCCTTTTCCTTTGCAGCACTAATTGAGAACATGCAGTCAGATTGCCTTTGGGAGAGGTGAGTTATTAAAAATCAGCCACTTGAGTACTGGTTTTGTGAGCTGGAATGATGGTAGAGGGCAGACAGGCAAATCCCTTGTGCAGAAAGCTCAGGCAGGCCATGACCTCTTGCCAAATGCAGCTGTGTGGTGCTTCAAGTGTCTCATTCTAAAGCCCTGTTCATGCCTAGGAAAGGGGCTTGTGCACCCAAAGAGGTGGATAATTTTCTTCCTGTATGGGCAGTTGTTTTAGTAAAAGATGTAATCTCTTCTTACAAACCTTGTGTCATTTAGTGGGGAACAGAAATTTGAGTGTCATATGGGTTGTGAAGGGCAGGAATTGTCCACCTGCATCCCAGTCCTGTGTCTGTGCCTTACCTCTCTAGGAAATGGATGGTGAAAAAGAAACCCTGAAGCACCCTCTACCATCATGTTTTTCCACAATAAGGCATTCTCTTTGTCTCTTCCTAGTACATTTGGTGCCTCACAGATTACTAACCCTTAAATCGCTTCCCTCCCCTTGGCTGCTGTGCATTTCATCTGGGCTGGGTGCAGAAGGAGCAGGGTGCCCAGGTGGAGCTCCCACATCAGCTCCATCCCTGCAGCCACTCGAAATTCAGGTTTTGTAGTGTCATCATAGAATTATGGAATGTCCTGAGCTGGAATTGACCCACAAGGACCATTGACTCCAACTCTGGCCCTGCCCAGAACAAACCCCAAGAGCCACACCATGCGCCTGTGAGCATTTTCCAAATGCTTCTTGAACTCTGCCAGCCTTGGTGCTGTGACACTGCCCTGGGGAGCCTGATCTAGTGCCCAGACACCCTGTGGGTGAAGAAACTTTTCCTGATATCCAAACTAAAGCTCCCCTGGCACAGCTTCAGGCCATTCCTGCTCACCAGAGAGAAGAGATCAGAGCCTGCTCCACCTCTTCCCCTCATGAGGAAGCTGTGTTGTTTGCACATGGCCTGGGACAACTCTCCCAAGGCTCCTCTGGATGCAGGACAAGGATGAGGCCTGTGCCCCAGCCTTGCTCCCCACTGCAGTGAGGCTGAAGTGACTCACTCTTCCAACCACCACTGCAACAGAGCTGGGTTTTGGTTAGCCCTCACCTTGTCATTTGAGGGTTTTGGAATTAAAAAAAAAAAAAATAAAGAAAACAGCAGCAAGGCAGCCTGGCAGCGCCATCTGTGCTGAACACTTGCCACCCCTCACCAGCTGGGATCTGCACTAAGATCTGCAGCCAGCATCTGCTGGGGAAGCTGGGGAGCCCCAGCTTCAGTATTAATGGGAGCAAATTACTATTGGAAGGGAAAAATCCTTTCTCAAAGCAACCTCAAAACCAAAACAGGAAGCAGAGTGTCACCTGGAAGCACATCCTGAGCCTGACTGGGCTGGACATGGATCATCCAAGGTGAATGGGTGGAAGCTGGCAACACTGCCTTTTTTGTGCCAGCTGAAGGTCTTGCCTTGACTCCTGAAAATTCAAATACTCAGCTCAAAGTGTCCAAGGTGTGACTCTTGAAAAAAAAAGACAGCAGGGTTTGTTCCTTCCATGAGGTAGCTCAGTGTCTTCATGGCACCTCTGGAGGTACACTATGGGTGAAGTTGGCTCTTTAAAGTCTTCACCACCTTGCCATTAAGATTGTTCTAAATCTCAGTGCTAAATTAAGTGTTGTGCTACTCTTATTCTGATTTGGTCTCCTCCAATGGCTGTTTATTAAAAAAAAAAATAGAAAAAGAAATGTGTTATAATTCTCCTTGCTCACCATTGTGACATGAAATCAAATCCAGCCCTTTCCTCTGGTTTATTACTGAGCACCACTACAGGAGGTGGTTAAGGGTTTTTTAACTGGCTGCTGCACAAGTATCACTTTAATTGCACAAAATGTGTGCTGGATATTGAGAACACTTTCAACCAGTTGTTTGCCTTGCTTGATTTGTGTGGCACCACTAATGTAATACCATCTTTACAAATTAGTTTAATTATGACTTCCCCTGTGTTATGGAAACAGAATGGAGAGCTTTTTCAAAATTTAACAGCCACACATTCTCATGTCCCATAATTTGCAATATTCTAACCAATTATCACATCAGTAAAAGCATGAAAAACAGTTTCACTGTTACAGTCATTATTGAGAATACATGGCTGTAGTTGTTGAAAATGTGCTATCTACATCTACATACATCTTAGTGAGTGCCAAAAGACTTTACTTAAAAGAATCTTGTATTTTTCAAGCAACCACAGTGCTACAAATAACCACAGTGGTGATAAACAAGTGCATTTTCTTGTGTGGTCATGGCTCAAATTGTGCTTTCAAGATGAATGTCTAATACTATCAGATTGATACAGATTTTAAATCTCTGTTGTCATAAGTGTGAATAAGGTTTGCTTTAGCAGCTGAGAAAACATATTTAAAGCTGGGAATAAATTAATATGAATAAGAGGATGTGTGGGGAGCTGTTTAATACTGCTGGGAGCAGAAAGACCAGATTTTTTCAGTTAATACAAACAGAATATTTGCATCCACATCTTAAGATGTGCACCCAGGAGTGACTGAAGGCTGCTGTATAGATGTTTTTGTTGGCAGGATTTTGTCAGCAAAGACTGCACTTGTAATGGTAAAACTTACCTTCTTCCTAGACAGATAAAATTCCCCAATTAATGTGATTAATACAGTAAAAAGACTCTACTGCTGCTGTTGGTTCTGCATGTGCTGGTGGCTTATTTTGCCACTGTTGCTTCCTCAGTGGGAGAGCATTTTTCTTGTCCTTGTGGTTCCACACTTGGTTTCAAAGTGACCATGGATGGAAGCCTTCACCTGAGCAGCCTGGAGGTAGCTGTGTGGAGTTCATGTATGGTCACATAACTTGTAGGAAAATATCCCTTCTCTGAGTCTGCAATATTATTTCAAATGCAAGAAAGCATTAAGACTTGATTCAGTTATAAAACTTAATGAAACACTGCTACAGAGGTGTTTCAGGAGCCCTGCTGGCTTCCCTTGTTCTTCATAAAGTTGCTGAACAACCTTCTGCTGTGTTTTGGTTTAACTCTCATGGGAAAGGTTTACCCTTTTGTTTCTTTGTAGCTCACTAGATGCTGACAGCCAGCACAACATTGTGCAAGACATGGGAAAAGGGAAAGGAGGGCAGGGAAAACAACAGAGGATGTACCCACCAAGCAGCTCTAAGTAGCAATACCATGGGGCTTGCACCAGCCTGATGTTCTGTGGATAAATGAAGTGAAGCTGATTCACACTGATGACTTCATTGCATTTCTGTGGAGCCCAACTGCAAAGTTCCCATTTGCCATCGAGTTCAGCATCCTGGATTTGCACATGCGGCACCCCCTGAAGAGAGAGACTCTCAGGGATGAGGCACAGCAAGGTCAGCCCTGTTGTGAGCTGCCAGCCTGCTGTTTCCCTCACTGCCAGTGCTGCTGCTCAGGCTGTGGTGGCTCAGGGAGCTGAAAGCAGACCCGACACACACCAATAGTGGCCATGTTATGCCTGGTTCGTCACACACAAGTGACTCTACATCAAAACAGTCACTTAGAGCGACATCCAGGGCTCTTTTTCAGACCCCTCCATCCATGGAAGGAGCAAGCAAAGGAAGAAGGAGACAGATGTGCAGCTGCTGCAAACACAAATCCTCCTAATGAGCTCAGTGGGGTTGAACCAGTTCCATCAGCAGAAGAAATTCCCCTCTTTTTTTCCCAGGTCTAAAATGGTGGCCTGCAGCCTGGCCCAGCCATGCCCAGCCTGAGCACTGTCACTCGCTCCCAGGAACGGTCCCTGTATTTTCAGGAAGGGATGGTGATGGCCCAAAGGAGGAGCTGAGGCCACAGTGCTGGAGCACCAGACAGTGTTGTTGGTTCATCACCTTGGTGGCTGCTGGGTTTCTTCTTGGGTGGCTCAGTTTGGCAGAGTGTGGGGCACTGAGCTGGTGTCCTTCTGTATGGCAAGGGTGTGTTTTATCAGTCAGCTGTAATCCCTCACAGCTCATTCACCCTCTCCTTAACAGACACTTTGCTTTTTTGTTACAGGGGGTAATAAATAAATAAATGTATATTTTTACATAATCAGCAACAACAAAGCTCTAGGGACTTCCTCAGAATCTGGTTGCAAACACAAGCAAAAAGACTTCTCCAGCATTTAAAACTCAGGGTTGTGCTTTGAACTTTTGCCACGTTTTTTAAACAAAGTCATCAGCAGTGATTGCATCCAGTTTGAGATCATTGCCATAATTAATTTTAATTACAGTATACTGAATTTAAACCTTGTGAAGGTTTCTTTTGTGTCCTTGTATAGCACCAATATTCACGTAAGAAAGGACATCACTCACATGCAATTTTGCAGTTTGATGTTGACTCACACAGCACCTGCCAGCTTAGCCACGCTTTGAAAATTCAAAATATGCTCCTGAAAGCAGGTTGTAGTGAATGCCAATACAATGATTACATAAACAGAGGAATCTACTGTCATGTGTAAATGCAATTTTGTAAATACCACATCACACATGTCCTCACACGTGCCCATAGGTTTTTATGGCATTCAGGGGATTGATTTTGCTGTGCCCTCATCAATCTATTCCATGTGATGATCTCAGTTTGAGGTGAGGATGCACCGTGGACAGGGATTTGATCCACACTTCCCAAATCTCTGTTAACTCTGGCTGTTTGACTGACAAATTAATCTCCTGCTCCCCCAAACTGGAGCCAGCCCCAGCTGCTGTGCCATTCAATTTTGGGAAGCTGTGAAAAACAATCAGTGCAGCTACAACTGACTTGGGGGTGAGAAACACTTGGTATGGACATAAAAGTGTTCCTGGCAGAGCAGGAGAGGCCATCTTAATACCTAATTGGCTTTATTGTCATTATACATTCCTTTGGCAACTCCCTGCAGTGTTAAAGCAAGTGATATTATTCCCTTCAGACCTCATATAAAGAGATTCTGACACAGAAATCAGAAAACCAGCAAGTGTATAAAGGTGTGATACTATTCATTTGCTTAAGAGAACATAATTTCAATTTAGTAGAAAATTAAGGAGAAGTATTTCTTTCCTGTATTTGAAACAAATGTGTGGAGAAAGTAAATTATTTACCATACAGATCTCCATATAAGCAAGTCCCTGCGTGTAGGTAAGGCTGGAAAAAATTAATTGAAAAAATGTTGGTTGAAAAATGCTTGTCTTCCTGAAATTTACTGCCACCTTGAATTAGTATTCCTCATGTTAAGTGCTTGTCAAGCACATGGCCAGTAAATAACGCGGGTGGTGTAAACAGAGCTGTGTGATCAGGAAGTTTAAAAAGGTTTGCTAATGCCTTTTGGGGGGTCTTCCTGTTTCCCAGATGAAGAGTTTTCCTGCCCAGAACACTCTCAGATGTCTGTATGAGCCTGTGTTGGCTCAGCCAACAGTTCACCTCTGTTCTGCAGATTCGAGCCACAGGATTTGTTTCCAGTTCCGCTTCCCCATTGCCTCCCATTCTCAAAGGGGAGCAGGCACAATCAGGAGTGTCCAGTGTCACCATTGTCACAGCTAACCAAATGAGAATGAAGTTGGAAAAGCTCTTGAATGGCCTCCTGGAAGCAAGTGTTTAACTCCTCGTGTTGGGATGAAAAACACAGGTTTTTGTCTGCCCTGGGAAGCGTCCAACACTAGTCTGCATCAGAATTGCTGAACAGACTGGACTTTGAGATTGAGCCAGGAGATTAATTCCTACTTTCCTGTCACAGCCTCCTTCCTCTTGAAGGTGGAAAACAAGCCAAAACCCCTAGAGCAGCGTGTCTGGCCTTTGCTGTTGGCTGCCAGGGCCCTGAGTGCAGCCATTGCCTGGCTCCTGGGATCCCCAGGCACCCCATTCCCACCCCTGGCTGCTCCTCACGTGCCTGCTGGATGTCCCCATCTGGTCATGGACCCACTGCTACGTCACCAAGCTGCTCCTTGACATGGCCACCACCCTTCACCTCTTGGACAATCCATCCATCTATCCTTGCTCCCCTTTGTTAAAGGGCAAAAATTTGTCCTGGACCAAAATACTTTATTGTCAGTACGCTTGGGGAGCTGGGCTTTACGAAGAGAGGTGTTGGAATTTCCTACAGGGAATTGGGAGACCTCTCCTTGACTGCTACCAAATTACAGGGAGGCAAACAAGTAAACCAGGGCCAAAAGGAGGTGGTGCTCTGTGGGAACTCAGCACATCACTCCTGATGTCCAGAGTCACCAAGACAACCCTTGGGGGGCTCGGAAGTCCTGGAACGTTGCCAGAAGTGCTTGGTGGCTAGACTTTGGTCCTGCACGGGACGCAACACCTGTATGAGGATGGGAGGATCACACGGGGATAAGTGGTGAAGGGATAGATTAATTATAGAGTGAAAACACAGGTTTTAGAATCTCGGTACAGGGGGGTTCTAGGAGACAAGATGGAGGAATTAGGGCGTGTCCTGTCCTTCTTCTTCTTCTTCTTGTCATCCATCTTCGATGGTGATGGTGGCACTTTGAGATTGGTTCTTACTGAATGTGCACTTGTCAATAAGGGTGAAAGGTATTGGGAGGAAAAGGTAAATATCTTACACGTAGTTTTTGGTATAAAAATAAGCAGCCGCCCCGAGGGAGGTCAGTGTGCTCGTGGCTGGCTTGCTGTGCGGACCTCTGTCGGGCCGGGAGAAAATATTGTAGATAAGAATTAATAAACAACACTGAAGAACTGAAAAACCTGAAGACTCTTTTCGTCCTTTGGAGCGCGGGCTGCCTCAAGGCCATCCAGAGCCTTACCAGGCCATTTCAACAGCCGAGACGGGACAGTGCTCCATGGAAACAGTGGTGGAGCTTAGGAGCTCAGGAAGTCTTTTCCAGAAGGTGGTGTTTGGATGGTGTTTCAGGAGTTCAAAGGGAAGGTGGCAAAGGGCCAGGAGGAGAGGCCCTTTTATTGCTGAATGACAAAGTGCAGCAGGCTCTGGGAGCTCCTGAACTGAACATAAGGAGAGGTTGGGAGAATATTGGGACACAAGGATCGTGTTACACTTGTGCTGCTCCTGTCCTCCCCTTGCCATCCACCTCGGGCCATGGCTGGGCACAGAATGATGGGCCTGAAGGGTCCTTGTCTGGAGTGGCCACCTTGTCACCTCATCAGTGGCTTTTAGGAGCAAAACACAGCCTCTCAATGATGGTTCACAGAGATCACATCTTGCTGAGGTCCTGCCTCTGCATAATTAATGATTCAGTCTTCAGAACAGGAGGGTTTGGGACAACACTGCTGCCTTCTTGTGTGGATCCTTGGCAGCATGTAGTGCTTTTTTGGTGATCAGTTTGAATGGATTGCCCTATTGGTGTCTCAAACATAGAAACAGTGAATAACACCAAATATAAGTTTTAGTATTATTTGACTGACTTTTTTTCTCAAACGTTAAGTAAATTCATCATCTTAATCAAGCAGATGTGATCTTTCAAAGTTAACAGAGCACAGTTGCTTGTTGCTGGCAGATTTAGTTATAGATCTGTGACCAAAGTTCTTCGTGAAAGCCTTGCCCTACATTAATTTTAATTGTACTTGTGCAATGTTTCTCTAGGTTAGAAGCTATAAAATATAAACTTGGTTTGTCTAACTTACCTTTCATGAGTTCCTACAATAACCAAATGAACCCTCAAGTAAGGAGTAGCAGTTTCTATGCTTCATTGTGATCCACTGAAGCTGCAGTAAAGAGGAAAAACAACAGCATGGTTCCATGCCACCTCAGACATGCCAGTGGAATAATTAATTTGGTCTTCTTGATGATCTTCTTCCATGTTTCCAAGTCAAAACTGATTTGAGCAAGACATCAGTTCAGAGAGAATTAAATTCAGTTTTTGTTCATTGTGATAATTAAAAAAACTTTGTTTTTCTCTCAATCCCCTGAGTTTGTCTAATGTTTTCCTCCCAGACAAAGGGGTCAGTGCCAGAACGGATGTCAAACAACGTAACATGAAACGTTAACGGTGATTTGCATTTTATTTTGTTTCTCATCAGGTTCCCATCTCCCCACTGACTCTCTCAGGATGAGTGTGTGCTTTCCACGTGGGTTGGAGGCTTTCCTCCACCCCCAGGTTTTGGCCAAGGCACCTGCAATGTCTGGAGGCCTTGGGCTCTCTCAAGAAAGGCAAACAAAGCAATTTTGTTAGCACAAGATCCTGTATGTGGATTAAACAGAAATAGATGGATCCTCAGCTATGGCAGAGGCTATCCCCACGCAGATGCCAGAATGTATGAGCCCACTGGACAGCTGTAATCAGGTCCAGGCAGTAATCCCTGCCAGCTGTTGCACAGATGTGCAGCTCAGAAGCATTTCTATTTCGGGAAGGCCAACAGGCACCATCTAAGTCCTCTCTCTTTGCCCACAGCACAGCCCCTCCAGTGGGATGTAGTGCCAAGGTCTGTTGGTTCCTAAATAACTCTCCAAATCATTTGAATCTAAAGATTTCTGGTGATAAAGTGTAATGGTCTGTGGAAGTGAATAGCTATTGCACACCTCGGAGCCTGATTTTGGTCTAAGTTACCCTGTCCAAATCAGGCTTCTGTAAATCAGGAGTGGCTTTCAGAAGAGAGATACAACAAAATGTATGAGAAGTGAGGCAGGAAACAATGCTCTGAAGAGGCAGAGTTTGCAGGTTTGCCAGCAGGATTGCCAGGAGGCGCAGGTGCTCTGCAGAGTGGGGTCACAGTGGCAGCTGCCTCTCTGCAGATGAGTTACAATGGGTTTCGCAGCAACTGCTCCAGCCCCAGGGGAGAGAGCCCTCCAAAGGCTCTCCAGTAACCATCCTGGCACCACAGCCTTGGGCTGACGGGGAGAAAAGGTGCTGGAGCCTGAGTTCTGGTCTCTTCTGCCTCCTTGGAAGGGCAGGGAAAGCCCCTCGTGTTGCATTGGCAGAGGCAGTGCCCATCAAATATGGGAAATAGGAGTGCAGAAGGTGCTTTTGGCTTTGTGCACCCAACTGGAGAGGTTCTCACAGACTCCAGAAAGGAAAGAAATTGCTCTGAGGCAGATTCTGTCATCCTAAACCAAGCAAGATGCCCAGGAAAATCCCAGGAAATTTACTCAAATGATGATTACTGTGCTAGAGCCCAGCCATTTGTCACTACTTTTCTTCACCTTATTGAAATCCCAGATATTCCAACTTGAACATAGTCCATTCTTTTGCTGAACTCCCATGCACACCTATAACAAAGTGCATTTATATTGAATATTTAGTATAATCTTACAGTTCAATTATACATATACAGTTAAATTATGTATACACAAACTACACATATATTCACTCATAAAGAAAATAATAATATATATATACATATATATATATGTGTGTGTGTGTATATATATATACACACATATATACAATAATCTCAGCTTCAAAAGACAAGAAAATGCAGAGGTAGAATATAACTAGAGTATAACTCTATAACTCATAGTGTTTCTGAAAGCCTTTTATGAGGGTAACCCTGAATAAGTTAAACAGTCCACTTCAGGAACACCAGCTTGGAAATTTTCTGGGGCATATGGAGAAAATTCCTTGCAATGATTACAGAGCTGTAAACTCCTGCTGAGTGGTAACCAATGCTACATGCAAATGTGGAAATTGCTTGTTAAGTGTAATGTTCAGTGATAAGTGTTTTGATTACAGTCACTTTAGGGAAATCTGATACATGGCAGCAGGGAGATTGAAGGAATATTAATTCTACCTTGGATCATCTCAAGCCTTGGGACTGGCAGAAGACAGAGAAAACTTTTCTCTCCTGGATAGCTTTAAGTTATAGATGGTTGTGAATTATTTGGGTTTTTACAGGTGAAAGAAAGAGCAGGACATTATAGCCTGTCAGAGTGCAGAACCACCCCACAGGCATCCCCAGGTACAGAACACACCCTGCCAGATCTCCAAAGCTCAGCAGGCAGCTTCACTGGCCAAAACATAATCTTGCACTGGAAAAAAAAAGAAAATCCTGGTCATAAAACCACAACTTTTCCCCAAGGATGTAGGAGCAATACTTGTCATGAAACTAATTTTTTTTCTGAAGACATTGAAAATAAGATGTGGAGAAATGCCTTCTGGTGAGGGCTCCATAGCTCAGAGACTGGGACGTGGTGTTGGGTCTTCCTCCCCAGCACCATCTCTGTGCAAAGTGGCCTCTTAAAACTGGCTCTGCTTACAGACTATGGCCTGGAGGACAGCATATGTATCTTCCCACCCTGTTCCCTCTCTCACCTTGGATTTGGGAGCCCCTCATTAGGCATATCTAGGTTATCAGAAGCATTTGCATCTGAGCTCTGATTTTTTTTATTTGCCTCTGATCTCTGATTCAATCCTCTTATTTTTTCCCCTGATGGATTCATATGAGGGCAAACCACTTCATTTTTGAAAAATACAAATGAAAAGTAACAGAATGTGGGGAATTTACGCTGCTGATTCCTGACATTTTAATGAACTCTGGTCTCATTCTGGCACCAAGCATGTCTGGTCAAAGCAGCCCCCTTAGGGCAATGACAGGCTCATAAATGAATCTCAGACAGCATTTTTGTGGATTTTCCCCATTGCATATTCAACACAGACTTGTGCTTGGTGAATAAAACAAAGGGTTTAAGGACTATCTTTAACTGGACACCAAAATTCTGATTGTCCCAAAAGAGAGCCAACAACAATAATCTGGGGAAGGAGAGGGAGGATGACTATCCTTTGGTTCCTGACTAAAACCAGCCTCAGATGGGGACCAGGACATTTTCTAGACATACATGTGCAGACACATGATTTTGCTCAGAATTGCTTTTTGTCCTTCCAGCATTCAGCCCATCCTCTATTTTATCTGCTTTTTATCAGTTTGTAAATTCCCATTCACAAACGGAAACATCCCTGGGGAGCTTCCATCCTTGCAGCTGGATGCCATGGTGATATGAGCCTGAGAGGTGCTGTGCTGCACGTTCCTGGGCTGAGAGGGACCTGCCAGCCCTGCTTGGGCTGTGGCAGCTGCCAAAGCCACCCAGCTGAAGGGCTGGAGATGCCACTTGAGCATCTCAAGGGCCATTCCCCAGCAGGATGTGTCAGCTTGTGTAGAGGGCTACACCCCCAGTCATTACTGGCACAGCTACCTCAATACCTGGCAGATCCATGATCCACAGGATTAATGCTGGCAAGCCAGCTGTCGGCACTTTGATAGTGAAGTGGGTTAAAACCTTGATAATCTGTGAGTGATGGGTATTGTGAAGGTGCCTAAAAGGACTGGCTCGCAGAGAAAAGGCTTCCCACACTCAGCCAGGACCATTAGTGGCATATGGTTTGCTGGCTGCAGTAAGCACATGAATATGTCAACCAAACAAAATGCTGCATGATCATTATGCTGCCCTTAATCAAGTGGAAGGCACCTTCCTGAATGCCACAGAGAAATGCACCAGCTGCTGTTGAATAGGCTTCCTTCCCTCCAAATATGACCATAACCAACAGGACATCTGAGTCCAGATTGTTTTCCAACACCTCATCCATCTCCTGCTCTGACTCATGAGATTACATCCAGCATCAGTGCACTGAACAGGACAAAACTTATTCCATATCCAGTAGTTCCAACACAGTTGATCCTTCTGCCCAGCATATCCTGCCCAGGCAATGAGAGAATGAAATAGTATTTTTGTCTCCAGAATAAAGAAGCTATTTCAACCACCCTTCTCTCCTGTGCCTTTTATACTCTGAGTGATGGCAATGTCACAGGTCAATATCCTTATCTACTTGGTATGCCTTCATTCCATTTCTCCAAGGCAGCCCCTCAGAAACAGCCAGCAGGAGCCATACCAGCCCCCAGCATGTGGGGATAAGGGATTCAGTGCTCATCCCCTGAATAAGAATGTTTAACAAAAGTGTAGTTTTGACTGTCAGAGACTGTGCAGCAACCAGACTCAAGGTCCTTGACCATTATCTCTCTAACATTTCCAGACCGGGAGCCTGTCTGAAATCATTGACTGGAACAGGCTGTGACTTTTCACTTCATGATGGAATATCATCCATGTGAGAGTGAATTTCTTAGCTTGCTTGAAAAATTCATTGGGAATTGGTTTGTACCAGACCAGCCATTGCTATTTGCCTCACACAAGGACCACATTTCCTGAGTTTCTCTTTCATGGAGAAATTATCAAGCAACTTCAGGAATGGGGGGAGATTCAGACAAAGCGTAAATTCCCTGTTGAACCAGGCTGCAAACCCACAATTTTCAATGTACCTGGAGTCTGAAACCATGTTGGCCACAGACAGGAAAGACCAGAACTCCACACTACTCTCCTTAGGAGCTCATATCATATCCTGAAGTCACTGGAACTGGTAGCTTGTGCTGCCTGAATCAACACTTTGATACCAGTGATGGCATAACTCTACAGCAATCTCTTGACATAAAAGCTTTGGTTGTGGATTAAGCCCAGCTGGACATTAAGCCACTCTCACACAGCTGCTCTCTCAACCCCCTCCCCCCTCCCCACCCCACTGGAATGGGAGGGAGAATCAAAGTAAACCTCATAGGTTAGAGAGATTGAGAACATTTTAATAGAGAGATAGGAACAGTTTAATAATGGAAAATACAGTAAAATTCAGAAATTATGGTGAATAAGAATGATAATTAAAAGGGAAAAAACAAGTGATGTGCTCAACACAATTACTCCCCACCTGCTGACAGATGCCAGACCCTCCCCTTCCTGAACCCAGATCGTCCCCTCTTCCAGGTAACTCCCCTCAGTTTATGTACTGGGAATAATGTTCCCTGGTGTGGAATATCCCTTTGGTCAGTTCAGGTCACCTGTCCCAGCTATGCTCCCTCTCAGGTTTTTTGGGTACCTCCTCACTGACAGAATGTGAGACAAGGAAAAAAGTCCTTGCCTTTGGACAAAGATGACTCAGCAAAACCCAAAACATCAGTGTGCTATCAACACCATTCTTATTCCAAATCCAAAACACAGCACTGCAACAGCTACTGAGAAGAAATTAACTCTGTCCTGGCTGAAACCACTGCACAAAGTACCCAGGAAGACACAAGGAGCTGGTAGGCTGATCGCTTTGTCCCATGCCAGGTGCTCCTTGCTTTGTAAGTGCCATGTGCAAAGGGGACATTCAGAGAGCATGTCCCAGACCTGTCCTCCCAGCCCTGCAAAGCTTGTGCATTACTCTAGCTGACCATGAGGATGGCATCACCTGTAACATGAGCCCAAAAACATCCAACAGCACAGGGCTGTCCTAATTCAGCCAAAACACATCCTGATGGCAGGATGAAAGCAAATCTCTCTGGGGATTATTTCAGAGATGTGAACCCCAGCCCACCACTGCACAATGATGAGATGCTGCTCCCCTCCCAGGCCCCTCCTGTATGAACTCATCTGTATTAGAGGAGATTATAATAACCAGCTGCCTCAGTTGGCGTTTTGAAGCTAAGCGCTTGTAAATGCTTGAAGATATTTGTATTAAAGATAGGCTAAGCAAAAGCTGGTATGAGAAGTAAAGCTTATAATGTGCAGAAAGATTGGGGGGTAGCTTTCAGGTTTTTCATTGGGCTTTAAATCATACCTTTTATTTTGAATAATAATGTGAAACCATAAAACTTTGTTACTGAGAGGCACCACAATGAATATTTTGCATTGAAATCAAAATAGTTTCTTTTAAAAGTACTCAGGTGCTCTTCAAGCTACCAAGCCCTCAGTCAGATATTTAACCTCAAATCAGAATTTGAACTACTGCCATTTGTCTTAAAATTTAAAGCATCAGCACAATAATGAACCACAAGTAAATTCATTTCAAGTGCTGCTGAAGACAAGTTGAAAGCCAATTGTTAAACAAGCAACTACTCTCCTAATCACAACAAAAAGAGAGTGCCATAACATAAGGTGAAAATAAGCAGAATACAAACAGAACACACCATTGATTGAGTCCTTCATTATCTAGGATAGCTTTTAATGGAGGAACCTTCCTGTGTGTCACTGCTCTTATCTCTCCAAAGGCAGTATGCACACACTGTAAAAATCAGTCTCTTCATTTTCTGCTTGAAAAGATCATTGTGAAAAAAAGGTGTCAGGGACTGTAGGTCATGCTGATTTATTGGCAATTAAATCTGCAGGATTTCTGCACTCTTTTCAAAACAAAGTATCTCTGGGTAATTCAGCCTGGCACATTACATAGAGGGCTGGATACTAAAAGGCATGAATCTTTTTGTTTGTGCACAACAAAAACAATTGACTTGGTCTTATTTAGGAAATTGCTACTATTTTCTGTCAGGTATTTGTATTACCCACAAGGAGAGGGAGGTAAGTTACCTCTCAGCACTGCATGATTCTTTCCAATAATTAAGATGCTGATTTTATTCCTCATCTTTTGTTGAGGATAGCAAGTCTACAGACAAACTTCTCCTGCTTAAGAGTAAATAGATGACAGTGCTAAATATATGATGTCTTGCTAAGGTAGACCACATTTGCTTTGCTCCATGATTGATTTGTCCATTCTTCAATAAGTTCTTCTGCACAAGCTTTCAAATGAGACTGCCTCTTATCTGGTCTCCTTGTGTGTATTTTCCAGCTGTATTATTTAGAAGATTAAAACAAAAAACAAAAAAAAAACCCAAAACCAAAAACAAAACAAAACAAAAAAGTTACCCTCAAGTTACACAGCTAAACTGGAAAAAAAAATTCACTATTCTGTTTTTGCAAAACCATCTCATGCAGGTTTAGGCTTACATCATTCACTGAGCTAGCATAAGCTATACCACACAAACAGGTGCAATTAGGATTGATATTCCCAAAGTGTTTCCCAGGGCAGAAATATTCTCAGTTTCTTTCTGATAAAGGTAACTTCTTAACTCTACAAACATTTTTGGAGATCTGATATTGAAAAGTCCTAATATTTTGATACATTTAATCCAGTTCTTGAACGTATGACATACTGTAACCAACACTGCATATTTTTCCCATCAGTGGTTGTATGGTTAAGAATCATCTAAATATTAGTTTTTACAGGTAACATTCCCTCTACAGCTTCCTTTATGGTTTACCTGCTTGTCTGAGGTCTGGATTTACACTGGTGAGATGTTTATAGAAAGGTAGGTCTTGGCAGATACTAACAGACCCTCAGTCCTAGGAGGAGCTGCTAAGGGGAAAAGGAAAAAGCTGAGGGCATATTCAGTCCCTAAAATGAGTGACTGTGGACCTGTCTGTACAACAAGAACAAGAACTTCAGCACTGACTCCATTCAGGACACAGAGTTGAGGGAGAGCAAATGAGGCAGGCAGCAGGGTGGTGGAAGAAGAAATACTGTGAGCCACAAACTGCACCATGTCCCTTGTGGCTTTGCCTAGGGCTAGGGAAGAGATCAAATGCTAAACTAGGCTGGTGGTAGGAGACAGCAAAGCAGGAGCCAGATAGAAACCACAAGCAGAGAGTTACGGTGTGGGAGCTGAATAGGCAGGCACACCAACCTGGAGTCACAGGAAGTGCCTTTGAAGTTATTTCTTCAAACAGGGCTGTCAATGCAAATCAGAGATGCCACCTGCAATGAGTATTCCTAGAAGAAGCAGGTGTCCAGCCAGTGCTGGGCCAGCATTTCCCTCACGGCATCCCTGAGCAGAAAGAAAAGAAAAGCTCGCCAGAGCTGTGAACAACAGCCTGGTGTGCTCCCATGGAAGAGACAATGCTGCTCCCAGATGGATTAACCTGTTAACTCTTATGCCAGCTCTTTACAGGGTGATACACCAGGGGCAGGTCACCAGGATCAAAGGGCTTGTGGTTTCATGAGGAGAAGTGCTGAGACACCGTGAAGCCTGGCTGACTGCTCACACGTGTGACAGAAATCCCAGCACAATATCTGGGGCTCACTGGCTCTTGGAGCACACACCCATGGCATTGCACCTCCAGCACTGCCCCTCTGCTTTGCAGCAGTTCCCTTCTTACCCTTCCCTGCTCTCCACACTCTTGGGAGCAGCCTGGGAGCACGGAACATGCTCTGTGCTTTAGATGACAGCTCGGGAGAGGAGGTGCTTTCGTGGTGCTGGGTGGCACAGGTCAGCAATGCATCCCTTGGAGGGTCCCTGCTGTGTCCTCTCCTCTCAGGAGAAGGAAATTGCAGCTGCCAGGAAGCAGGGGTTATCCTCTCAATGGGCTTGTCCTCCACAGGACAGGTTTGGATGGCTGTGCTCCATGAAGGCTCAGAGAGCCTTCTCCCAGCATGCCCCTTCTCCATCCACATCTTGCATTGAAATGAGAGGAAATCAGAGGATATTGACCCTGACATGGGAGAGGTGTAAAGCCTGACTTTCTGCCCATAGCAGAAAACAACCCAAACAACAAAACCACTTCATGTTTTTCTAAGCTTTTTCCTGCATTCAACCACCTGTGGTGATGGCAAATCACCCAGAACCATGGCAGTGCCCTGAAGGGGAGAGGACAGCCAGAGGCTGGTAGAACCCAGGCAGGAGGCAGGAAGGAGGGCTGCAGGGATGACAGCTGCCTTGGCAAAGCAGGCACGGCTGTCCTTCAGTGGGCAGGACATTCGAGGACAGCCTGGAGCTGGGCCAGGAGGCACCAGCAGCCTCTGTGAGTCTGTCTTGGCTCAAAGCAGGAGGTGACAAGGGCACGGTGGAGGGCACCTCCTGCCACCTCCTCAGCACCTGCCTCAGCTCCTGCAGTCCATCTTCCCCACACCTCCTTCGGGGGGGCTGCAGGAGGTGATGGGGAACCGTGCAGGGACCCACACAGAGCACCATGACTAATGTCTGTCCCACCTGCTTTAAAGGTCTGTGCTGGAAAATAGCCCCGTGTCCTTGTCATATTTATTGGATGAGTTTTGTTTTGCGTGATTGCTGTTCCCCTGTAGGTTTCCCTCCATAGCTCTGAGTGGAAAACTAAGATGGCACAAGAGGGAGACCAAGGTGGCCCATGGGCTCAGACTGCCAGCAGCCATCCTGGGACAGGGGACACTGCAGGAAAAAATGAGTCAATGCCTTCAGGCTGAAATGTGGAGCAAGCAGCTTTCAGCTTCTTGGAGGTGATATAATGCACACCGATGGCCTTGGCTCTGCCCATGCCCTCCATCCCCTGCTTCCCCCTGCTCTCACTAATCACATGCAGAATTCAGCAGGAAAATGGATTGTGGTGAGAGGAAGCAGGGATCAAATGTGGTGCGGACACTGAGCAGAGACAAACACAGTTCCCTTGATCATCTGCCTGCTGCCTGGGCACTAACTGAGGCATCCTGATGCTGACTGAGGTTGCCAGTCAGGAAATCAGTACAGGCAGGGACAAACATCAGGAGAGGTGTGAGTGTAGGCCTAATGACCCAAAAATTCTCTGCACCCCACTAGGCCAGGCCAGCTACAGTTCCTCTAACCCTGCACAGACAGGCTGCTGCAGCACTGCAAGTGTCCATGCATGGCTGGGAGGCTTAGCTCTGCCTGCTGAGCCTTACAGGGATGAGCAGGACATGAAGCAGAGAGTTTAAGCTTCTCTAAGAGGCTGGACTTTCTTTTGTCCCCTGTCTCAGATGCACTGCTGCAGCCTCCAGTGAGTCCACGGGCTGCCAAAGAGTGAAGGTGACTGTGGTTGGAGCTGGAGATGCAGAAGGTGCTCCAGAAAACCTCATATCTTGGTTACTGTCTTCATTGAGAAAAATTGGTAGATTTTGAAAAATCTACCAATGTAGAAATCTAGTATGGCATAAAGCCAAAAAGACCTAGCATGGGGATGCTGAGGAATAAGGAGGACTGAGGAAGATAAAGGTGGCAATGTTTTTCAGGAGGAGTAGAAACATTTTATTTTATTTGAAGTTTTGTGCTCCAAGCTGGTTCAAATAAAATGCCAGTTCAAAGGCCAAGTTTCATTTTTGTTTCTTTGAGGGGGTGTTGACTTCAGGGCACTTACAGCTTTTATCTTTTTAATTCTTGTTTGGTTTTGTGGTGTTTTTTCCCACTAAAGGGGGAGAGAGTGTGCATTCCTATTGAACTCAGATTGCATTTTTAAGGGGTTAGTGGAAAGAACCTGTGAGCAGACCCACTTTCAATGCCAGGGTGTAAATGCAACCAAAGGTTGAGAACAGACACCACCTTTGCTGGCCCAAACTCGACCTTCCACCTAATAAATTGAAGCTGGAGGGATCCTGGAGTCAAACGTCTCTCTTTCAGGTTGCCGCCTAGCAGGGCAAAAGTCAGAGCAACACACCCTGATCCCAACGGGCAAACAGTGCTGGGCCCTGCTCCTGCCTCTGCCAAGGCAGCTGAGGGGTGCAGGGCACACAAGGCACGCTGGTGTGCACCTTCAGAGGGACAGCAATTCAGGCAAAAGAGCCTCTTACGGGCAAAGCATTGCTGGTACCAGCAGTGCTAGGTCTATTTTTAATGATTTGGGAATGGAGGATGCTTTCAGCAATACATAATTAATACAAGTGCACTTCTGTTGTCTGCCGAGAGGGTGGGAAGGCCCCGGCGAACTTCTGAGGCTGTGAAAGGAAAAAGAAAAGGATGAAAGGATCATAATGCAATCAATCAGTGGAAATTAGGTAGGAGCTAAATGAAAGTTGCTGAGAATAGTTTATTCTGATCAGAAATCTGTGGTTGGGCTCTGTTTCTGAAGATGGCCATGCTTCATGGTGCAGTGGAAGGAGCCTCCCTGTCACTGGATTCGATCTGCCTGCTATAACCCCGAGCCTGATATATCCTTACTCTTAAAAAACCCAAGAGGTTGCTGTCTGAAACTGTTTCAAATAAAAAAAAGAAACAACTCAACCAGTAGTTCCTCCCAAGGTGGAGTGGAGGAATTTCCTTGAAACGCATTCCCATCCTTCCTTAGAAATAAAATTATCACGAGGTAAGCTTCAGCTGTATCCTTCAGAAGGTGAGGAAACCTTGGGAAAGTGATTAAACCTTTTTTTTTTTTTTTTTTTTTTTTTTTTTTTTTTTTTTTGCTGTGAAAGATCAGCTCCGAAACAAGACAAGGAAGACAAGGAACTTCCCGGGGTCCTTCCTCTTTATGATGTTGTAAGTAAAACTGCAAGTGCGTGCAGAGCTGTCCAAGCCCGGGGAGCGAACAGCAGAGCTCTTGCCCTGGAAAGCCGAAAGCACAAGCGGCCGGCAAGGCAGGGCAAACACGGCGGCTTCATTTTTGTCAAGAGGATAAAAAAAAAAAAAAAAAAAGTATACATATATGTATACATAAAGAAGGGAAGTGAAACTAAAAGGAGGGTTTCTGCACTTCTATTTTAAAATTTTTAAAATTTAGAAAGCGTGGTATTTCTGGGGGGGAAAAGGGAACTTTTCCGAGGCGGGGTGCGCAGCCCCTCAGCCGCTCCCAGCCCTCACGGCCCCGGCGGTGCCAGAGGCGGTGCCGGCGGCGGGGGAGGGCGGGAGCGAGGGAAGGCGGCCGGGAAGGAGGAGGCGGTGGCGGCGGCAGGGGGGCCGTGCTTGCTCGCGGTTGCCATGGGGAGCGGGAGGGCGGCGCCGCCGCCGCTGCGCAGGGAGCAGCTGCTCCCTGACACATCCCCCCGCTGCCATATTGTGTCCGCCGCCGGCCGCGCGGCTTCATGACCGCGGTGAGTGCCGCCCGCGCCCGCCGCCCCCGCGGCCCCACGCCTGCCCGGGCTGCCCCCGCGCCTCCCTCGGGTTTAGCTCTCGCCTTTCCCCTGGGTTTAGGGGGTGAGTTTTTTTTGTTCCCGACGCTCCGCGAGGGTTTCGTGGGGGAAGGGGGAAAGCGCGGGGAGTGTGGCGGCGGGTCCCGCTGGTGCCGGGGAAGCGGGGCGGGGGAGGGCGGTGTGGCCGGTGTGTCCCCTCATTCCCCGCGTGGGGACGACGCGCGGAGGCGGCGCTTCCCCTCTCCAGCCGCTCCCGGTGCCGGTGCGTGGGAACGGGGGGGTCCCCGTGCACCCGCGGCTCCTCCTCCTCCCGGCGCGGCCCCGCGGAGCTTCCGCCCTCCCTCCCTCCCTCCCGCGGGGTGTACGCGGGTGATCCCCCCTCCTTCACCGCTGCCCGGCGGGGCCAGCCCGCGCTCCTTGCGCGCTTCCAGCTGCGGGCATGGAAAGCGCGGCCGGCACCTGGGAGCGCGGCCCCGCCGTGCCCCTCGCCGCCGGGTCACCCCCGTCGGAGCCAGGCGCTTCCCTCGGTGAAATAAAGGCGCGTTCGGCCTCGTTCCCCCGAGCGGCGGGAAGCCCCCGGGGACGTGCGGAGCATCCGTGGCTTGTGGAGCTGGGGGCAGTGCGGGAGAGGCGCTCCGGGGTTCCCGCGTTTTGGGGTAAAATCCAGGAAACTGCTGGCGGAGTGCTCGGGGTCAGGCTGGGATCTGCACGTGGCCCTTCGGAGTTTTCCCGTCTTTTTCGGGGTTTTTTGGTGAAGTTGGGCCATGAGTTGGTGGCGGCAGCAGCGGAGCAGCATCCCACTGCCTTCCTGCCTTGCCCTGCTTGGACACACCGGCGTGCTTGTGCTCAGCTTCTGTGCGAGCGGAAGCTGGCTTTTGTGGGTGAGGGTTTGGATTATGACAGGGCCCAAACAAATAGTAAAAGGAACAAAGAAATAAAATAAACCTTGAAGAGGACCCGATAAACTCATGTTCCCGCCGAGGTGCCTGCCTGTGGATGGATGCTGTGTTCTGAATGTGGAGTTAAACGTGCTGAATTATGGTAGACTTAAATGCTGAGAAAGCATTTTGATTAGCATTGTGCCTAGTCTATGAAATTAAGATAACTTTATATATAATTTACCACCTATGTATGTGTATATATGCACACAGACACTCTCCAGATCTTGTTATTGGTGGGCTTACATTCAGACAAATTTAGTAATAGGTGGGTTGTAATATATTGACATATGAATCATTTAACTTCAGTTGTGTTTCTTGGATTGGGGACTTTTTTCCCCTCCTTAAAGTCTGGTGTGATGCTACATCTATGCAAGAAAAATTCAGCTGGCATTATCTTACGTCAGGAAACTTGAAGTAGTTTGAAGGTTGCTTGGTTTTTGTTTTTTTTTTTTCCCTTGGCAGGTGCCTACTCACATTTCCCAAGCTCTGCAGAAGGTAGCTGGAGCTCTGTAGTAGCAATTAGTGCAGCCCAGGGCTCGAGCTGGTGAACTTAGCTGGGTGCCAGGGTGTGTTATCTCTGAGCTCAGCCACGGTGCTGCAGCAGATCAGCTTCTGCTGGGGTTCACTTGTGTCCACCTGTGCCACTTAACTTTTGTAGAAACAGAGAGGAGGTGGTGATTCTCACTTTGTGTGTTTGAGTTGCCTGAAATACATATAGGACTTTTCTGTGCTTTTGTTTGTTATCAGATGTGCCCATGAACTGATCAGTGCTGCTGTGCAGTGTCTACACTTGCAGACTCTGGTGGAGATGCTGTGCTGGCTGCCCTGCAGGTCCTGAAGGGAGTTGGAGGCACTGGCCCTGTATCAATCCAGGCTTGTGGCCCTGAGCACTCTCAGGGACCTTGCTGGGATAAAACTTGATTGTTGTCTTTGTTGGGAGTGTCTGGACCAGAGGATGAAGTTGTGACCTGCTTTGGGTGCTGCTGCTGGGGCTGCTGTGCTGAAGGACCTCCTCAGGGATATTTCAGCCCAGAAGTAAGGTATTTTTTGTCTAAAAGGGGCCCCAGTTAAGGAGCGTGCTGCCTCAACAGCTCCAGCCCCCACAGAATTTCTGCTTGAGGAGCCTTTCAGTGTCCTCCAGAGAGCTCGGGATTCAGGGCACCAGCATTGCCAGCAACTCTCTGTCAGGATGTGCCAGTCCAGTAAGTAATGGAGCAGCTAGAGGTGTGTGCAATGGTCCTGCTGAAGGAGAAGTACTGCCTGGCAAGTGAGTGGAGTGCCTTGGAAACAAGACAGAGGCTTAGGGACATGTCAGGCTGATTTTTGCCATCTTTATTAGTCACAGGCTCTGTTCCACTCAGTGCAATAGACTTGAAAACCTGACACGTTGAGCAAAAGCAAACTCTTCTGGTGAATGAGGTAGTTTGGCATCTGAAGATGCTCTGCATGGGTATGGTTCAAACTGGTGAGAAAGCAGCACAAGTTTTCATGTTGGATTCACTGGGGTTGCAATTCCACCTTCCTGCTCTGTCAGTTCCACCCTGCCTACACATTGTTGGGGTTAAAAGGAGCTGGTATTTACAAGAGGAAGTACCCCAGGCTCTCAGAAGGCTTTTTCCATGTGCAGGTTTGTGATACCTTATCAGAAAGAGCTGCACAGAGGGATTATAGCCAGCGAGGTGGCAGAAAGGATGGGCTTTGGGAGGAGTGATAGTGTGCCCTCAGCCACTGCTGCCATGCACCTCTTGATGCTGTTCCCTGCTCTGGGATAGTCTTACTGCACTGCTGTGGTGCAAAGCAACCTTGGATGGAAATGGATGGAAAGCAGCCTCTAGTCTCCATTAGTACATGGCTGTCAGCAGTCCCGATGAATGCTCACAACCTTTTAGCAACTTCTGGGTTATTCCCTTTGGCTCCTTGAGCATTTGCCATTCTTCCCCTCCTGGTAAATGAGTGCATTTTGTGTAAGGATGTCACTGCACTGATGGTAACTTTTCCTGAGGGAAGTGGATGGAGGCAGTGAGTGCCTCATCCCGGTGTGCGTGTGCTGCCACTCCAACACTGAAACGGTGTTGGGCAACTTCCTGCAGCTCGGGGTGACTCATGGTGGAGCCCAGCTCTGCTCTCAACAAGTGCTTGCTTGCAAACCCTGTCCACATGGGGAGGCTCCCTGTGCCTGCATCTGGGCTCTTTCCAGATCCAGTGGCTGCCAGAGAGGACACAAGAGACCCCTGGGATGCTGCTTCACTTTTTTCCTGGCTTGATCTTTATGTGTGATAGGTGTGTGTTTGTTCCCTGGCACGTTGCACCTGCTGATTTGGGGATGGTGCTGGGTGATGGTGAGCTCTCCATTTCATCCTCACCACGCTGGCCTAAGGCACCAGTTCCATGAGCTCTCCATCTCATCCTCACCATGCTGGGTGAAGGCACCAATTCCATGAGCTCTCCATCTCATCCTCACCATGCTGGGTAAAGGCACCAATTCCATGAGCTCTCCATCTCACATCGTCACCATGCTGGGTGAAGGCACCAGTTCCATGAGCTCTCCATCTCATCCTCACCACGCTGGCCTAAGGCACCAATTCCATGAGCTCTCCATCTCATCCTCACCATGCTGGCTGAAGGCACCAGTTCCATGAGCTCTCCATCTCACATCCTCATCATGCTGGGTGAAGGCACCAGTTCCATGAGCTCTGCATCTCACTGTGCTGGGTAAAGGCACACAGTGATGTTCCATGGTGCTTCCAAAATACAATTTAGGTCAGACAGCTTGCAGTGCTTGGGTAATAAATTACATGGAATGGAAGAAGTACTGCCTGATGCCAGCCAGCATCTTTATGACCCCTGGTGCTCTGCCTGCTCCCTGTAAAACATTGTGGCTGTGGGAGCACGAGGCTTGGGTCACTCCAGGCTGGGAGGGTGCTCAGTGCTGGCCTGTGTGGTCAGCAGCTGGGAAACATGGCAGCTGTGTTTGGGGCAGGAATACCCATTTTATTGAGTGGCTGCTCAGGGGCACCAGGACCATTTTAAGATAAGCCTGTAATTTGTGCAGATAGGAATACTTACACTGAAAGTCAATGATGTGGATTTTGACTTTTTTTTTTTTCTGAATATGTTCAAAATGTTTTCTAGAAATGTTCAGACTAGACTTAGTGCTCCCTATTTCCTCAAGGGTTGGAGAATGTTAGGGACTCCATTAAATTGACTTCTGCAGGCATCATCACCCACCCCTACTCTTCTGCACACTCAGTCTTGCTGTCTTCTCTCAGGTTATTTCCAGTACATTCCTACCTTGCAGTTTGTCACTACTTTTAGTTTCCCAGTTTAAGTGTGGTCCCGTGCTTTCTTTTCAGCAGTGTCACTGGGTTTTGTTGTGCTTAGATTTGGGGCAAGTACATGGTTGCCTAAAAGCTGAGTACTGGGTATGAAGAGAGCTCAGCACCTGGAGAAGTTTCATGAAGTAGAGCTGAAGGACTGGGAACTGGGAAGTTTCCTGCTAAGCAGCATCCACTCATTCCTCATCCTCTGGTGAGTGAGGATCATCCCCAGACCAGTTATCAGCCAGTCTGGTTTGGTTTAGGGATGTTGAGTAGTCAAAAATAGGAGGGTTTTTTGTTTGCTTTCTTCTTTGTTTAAATAGGAAGCCAAATTCCACACTGGTGGAATGAAATTAAAAGCAGGTTGGCCAGGGAGGTCAGCACAGTGAAGAGCATTGCTTTGCCTTCCCTGGGCTCTGGAGGAAATCTTGCACTTTGTGAGCAGGAGCTGGGAAGCAGCAGGTGGGGACAGCTTTGCAGTCACCAAGTTGTCCTGGTAGTGTGGTTTTGTGATACAGCTCCAGTGGGGCTTTCCAGTTAAATCTTGCAGAAGGGTCACTTGGGGTGAAGCTTCAGGTTGTTGTTTTTCACTGGAAATCAGGAGTTTGGGTTCTTTAAAGGCAGAAAAGCTGTGTGGAAAAGATAGCTTCATGCTTTCTAGCATTGGTACATTGGTACTGACACCAGCTGAAATGTAGCTGTGTTCGCTTCTGTTTCAAGAGGATGGTAGGGAAACACAAAGAAAAGTTACCCTGGAAAGGGAAATAATCAGAATTATTCTGCAAGTCATTTGCTCAAGTGGCTCACTTGTGAACATATCAGTGGTTTACATTTTTTTGCATTTTAGTCCACTTAGCAAGCACAGTATTGAATTTGAGGAGAATGACCCATAAGCATCTCTTGAAAAGCTATTGGCTGTAAAGCATTTTTCTTGAAAGCACTTGTTTCCCTCCCCTCCCCTTTTTGTGTCTTACCAAAGGTTTTTCTCAATAGTTAAATTTCAGTGCTTTTTTGGGTTTCTTATTTTTTAATATTATTTTCATGTCCCAATTTCTCTGTTAGACTGTTGTTATGTGCATGTTTTAAATCTGAGGCCCGGGGAGCCAGGTCCAACAGTGACTGCAGCCTTTGGAAAAGCTTCACATTTGCAAAGTGGAATAAATGTCCCAGAGACTCTGGGTAATGTACAGGGTCTGGATTGGGATCAGGGCATATCTGAGCTCACATACCATTTTCTTTCAGATATTTGTTTCAAACAAACCACTTATGTATGTGCATATGTGTGTATTAATTTAAAAAATGCGAACTTTTAAGAAAAAAAAGTTAGATGAAATCTTCCTCTTGCTCCCTGCCCTTTCCAGGGCTATGATAAGGGTTTGTTTAATCCCTTCCCTAGTGCAGGATTTCTTAACTTTCCTTAATATTGAACCTTTGAATTGGTTTTTGTTACTTTTTTTCCCCACCCTGCCTTTAATTATATCACAGGGTGTGGGAGAACACTGACATGAGAGTCTTGGAAGTATTTCTGCAAATTCCTGGAAAACCTCTCTTCCTCTTTGAGCCCACCAATGCCAAGGTTCAAATGAAGCCCCTGAGCTTCTGGCTTGTCCCGTTCCTTG
Source organism: Melospiza georgiana (assembly GCF_028018845.1). Classification (NCBI taxonomy): domain Eukaryota; kingdom Metazoa; phylum Chordata; class Aves; order Passeriformes; family Passerellidae; genus Melospiza; species Melospiza georgiana. Next base: position 23,140,842 of record NC_080432.1, on the reverse strand, counting down.
GTTGATGGGTTTTATTTTCAGTCTGGATTTGAGAAGGTGATAAGTGCCTTTTTAATGTTTTTTTTTTTAAACCCATTATTTTTAATTTTCCTCAGCTTTGCAGGCCAGGAGGAGCAGGAAGTGCCCTGCCTGCTGCAGGTGCTGCCCCTGGGAGCATCTCTGCATGTCCTTTGTCACCCAGGGGTTCATGTCTTCCACGGACACTGGGTCCCAGCTTGCTGAAATCTGTGCCTGAGAGGTGGTTTTATCCTCAGAAGACTGTAATGCCTTTAGTTGTCTTGGATACAGACATCATACAGTGTTATAATCAAATATAGGCCTTCCTCAGGGCTGGGGGAGGGTCTCAGCTGACCTCCAGCAGGGCTGGGGGGTGTGCAGGGCATGGGCAGCTCCAGACGAGGAAGGTGATGGGGGAAAGGCTGAATTAGTAGGGGGCAAAGTGGTTTGGTGTCATCCTTTTAATGCTCCTGGTCAGGCAGATGGGTGCTTTTTATTGATGGGTTTGCATTAGTGTGAGGGGGGTTTTTTGTTTGTTTGTTTATTTGTTTGGGTCATTTTGTTTGTTTGTTTTTGTTGGGTTTTTTGTTGCTCTTCCCTCCAACGTGCAAAGACTTGTAGCTGGTGCTGTGCTATGTGCCCAATGACTTGGAAGTTTATCCTCAGCTTGGGTAGGTGAGCAGTGCCAGTCATTTATGTGTCTAATTCTTGGGCTGTTTTGACAACACATATTGATGTATTTGAGGCAGGACAAGCCCTGATGTGTGTTGTAGATGCAAGGGAATATGAAAAATCAATAGAGGAGTTTGCTGTTGGTGTAGTTTGCATGCAAAAGCAGGTACCAATTGTCTTAAATCCTCTCACGGAGCCTGTTTGTGTCAGGACAGAAGTTGTGTGTAAAGCACACCTGCCTGGCTCTGTGACTGAGGGTGCACACCCTGAGCTTGGTGTGCAAAGAGTGGGTGCAGAGCTGCTGTCATTAATGGGATATGGCTGAAAATATTTTTTCCTGGATAAAATTATGTTCCACTCCTCAGACTTGGGCAATGCATGGTAAGATTTTATTTTTATTTTTAAACCTGGAGGGAAATCACTGCCCTGTTGGCAGGTTCCAGGTCTTCCCACTATTAGCAGAGGTGACCTAGTTGCTTGGCTGGTCCTGCAGAAACAAAAAGGTGCATTTAGTTGTGGAGAAGGTTGTCCTAACCTGGGGCACTGATGCTGTGCAGGTGCCAAAAGGGCACCTTTCATCTGGTGCCACTGTAAAGAAGGATCAAGCAGCAAGAGCAGCTCTGTTTTCATGCTAGCTTGGTGTGGACAAGGCTGGGGCACCTTCTGACAAAAAGGCTGAATTCTTTCTTGCCAGTTCAGTGAGTCCAAGCATGGTGACCATTGAAATGATACCTGCACACTTACACCTGCAATGCTGCTGAGTTTGGAGGAGGTCATCTTTGCTGGGATGGTGGCATCTGCCACAGCTTTGGCCTGGATTCTGCTGGAACTGAGACTTCTCCCAAGAAGGGAGAAGTGCTTCCCTGCTTTCCTGAGGATCTGCTCAAGTGGACTTCCAGTTTTGTTAAAGGGTTGGCCTTTATTAAAGCAGCTTTGTCTTCATTAAATGCTCACACAACAAAGCATTTGCTCCTGTGGCAGAACATAGCAGTGCTGAAGATCTTCCATCAAAATTCAGTCATAGCTGGGGGTCTTTGTGGGAGCACACAAACCTGGTTTTACCCAGGTGTGCTCTGCTAGGCTGAGGACCTTTCAGTGCTCATCACCTTCCCCAAACTTAGCTCTCTAGTGAGTTTGGGAGAGGGCTGCAAAAAATATTACCAAAAATGGAGCTCCCTCTGATCTGTTTGTGCTTCTCTGGGCTGCTGCCTTGGTACACTTGGCCTTAATCAGCCCCTTCAGACCTGGGCTCTGCTGCTTGGGTTGTGAGTGCTGTGGAGGAGCAGGTCTTCACTGGGCTCTGGGTGCTGCACTGGCGTGGATTAGCAGGGAGGTCTGCTCCTGGCTTTTATGTGATGCCAAAAATCACACTGCTGGAAGAAGGTTGTGGCTCTCACCTCTTTTCTGATGCACCCTAACTTTTATTTGAGCAGCCTCAGTTGACTTGGCAGCCTTTTAATCTTCTTACCCTGGAATCATAGTCCTCTGTCTGTAATTACCAATGCAAGGTGATGTGCACCTCCATTGTGAGGAGCATTTGAGGAGTAAATGCTTTGTTTGGCCTTTCTTTTGAAGGAACCAACATGAATGGAACTCCTAAGGAACTCAAGGAGATGCATCCTTGAGTTCCTTAGGATTGGGATGCATGAGGTTCTGCTTCCAGCTGGAAGTGGTAATACCGGTGAAGAGCAATGTGCTGTGTCACTCTGTACTTTTGGGTAGGGTAAAGCACATGGGCAGAGCACAAACTCTTCCATGTTTTTCAGAGGTGTGCTTAAATCATATTGATTTTGCATTTGCCTGGCTGGAGGTTGCCTTCTTGGCTCTGCTTACAGGGCTGGGGCTGTCCCCTTGGGAATTATCAAAACATCTGAACTGGAGAGCTGCTGCTGTGCTCTTTCCTTCTCACACTTTGCTCTCTTTGCTTTCTTTGCTCTCACTGTGGTTTTTCTGCTGGGTCATCCCTGAGCACAAAACCCTGCCAGCTTACAGCAGAGATGGCTTTGGTGGATTCCGTGACCCTTATGTAAAACATGAAACCCCAAATATTGGAAGTGGTAATCTTGAAAATGGCATCTTGGAAGCTGTGTTCTCACAGTTGTGGCAGTCAGAACACACATGGAGGAAAAAATTGTGGATTTTGGATGTCATTAAGGGTCTGTGTGAATGAAGAAGGGTTCTGGAGAGCTCACAATCCGACCACTTATGTGCCTTCACATATGCTCCAGTGACATGGGTGTTGCTCCTGTGATTATATTTTTTTCTTATTTATTAGTTGATGATAGTCTAATAATAATAGTCTAATAATGTCTAGAAAAAATAAATTAATTTCTGATGTGTTCATATAGAAGGTGTGTGAGGTGGTGAACTAGGAAAAGAACGTAATGAGATGTGGATTCTTGTAATACATCTAAGAAACGTGACACTAACCTATATTATTTACTTTTAATAATATTTATAACTTTTTATATTTAATAATTTAATTTTTATTATTTAAGTGTATTACCTGCAAATAATTTTTATTTTCATGTAGGGCATTAGGTATGCTAATGATTCTCTTCTGTAATACAGTAGCATGCAAACAAATAGTGCATTGAACCACAAAGTCTGCCTGATTATAAGTGCCAGCTTCATCACTTGTTTTATTTTTTCCCTTATATTTTTGACCAGACTAAGTGTGCCCAGGCCATTTTTGTGTTGAAAACAGATTTCATTGCCCCCTTTCCCCTAAGAAAAGAATTCAGTGACCTCAGTGTATGTGTGTGTCAGCATGTGTGTGCTCCTGATCTGCCACGCTGACGGGAGATTTGTAAAGGGAGATTTTGTGCAACATGAACTGGGAGCTAAAATTACCAAAACACAGCTGGGAGGTGTGAGCTCCTGTGTAGCTGCCTAAAGAGGTGCTCAACCAGGGGGCAAAGTTAATCATTAGAAAGAGAGCAGAGCAGCTCACGTTGCAGCAGAGTTGGGGTTTGTCTCTCTGTATGAATTTTATCACTAGCTCTTTGTTTGGTTTTTTTTTCCTTAATTTAAGAAAGGATTGAAGCAGTGACATGAGCATATGTATATATGGCTGTGTTTAAAGGCAGCCATCTCTGACTGCCAATATGAATCTGCTCTGGTGCCTTGGGGGAGAAGTAAATCGTAGGGAGAGCAAAGCTATTTTTGACCAGCTATTTGAGCAGCTCACTTTGCTTTAATTTTTTTTTTCTTTTTATTATACTGACTGAGCTGGTAGCTAATCATACCCATCCCTGCACTTAATAGAAATAAGAAACAGAAGGTAAAAAATTTATGCATGTTTTCCAGCACTGCTGCTGGTAAGCATGAGTTCAGGTGCTGTTGTCAACACAGCTTTGCAATAGCTGGTGCAAAAGTGCATGAGCAGATGAAGAGAGGAACAAAAATTGCTGGTGGAAACACGGTGTGTTTCCTGGGGGAGGCCAAAATTCTGCACCTCATGACTGCCTGGCCCCAGGCAGGGGCTGGCAGGGCTGGGGAGCATAACAGGGATTGTCCTGTTGCCTTTCTGTCACCCCTCCATTGCTCCCTTTCTCCAGAACAAGGGGCTGGGCCCTGTTCTGCCAGGGACATGGTGAGGCTGCCAGGCTGGAGCTGCCTGGGGCTGGGGCTGGCACAGCCAGGCAGTGGGCCCTTGGTAGGAGGAGATGCAAGAGCGAGGAGACAAGTGTTTACTGCAAACTGGGGTGAGAAAACATGCAGTAACTGTGTAGAGCTGTCTGGTGAGATGTGATATGGGAACTGTCCTCATCTTGAGCTCTGGCACTGGGAGCTGGAGCATGAAACCAGAATGATAGTGCTTACAGGGACAGGGGACTGGAAGGGGGATTGGGTGTTTCTCTGGTTGTTTTCTTGGATCTGTTTACAGTTGATACAAACCTCAGCTTTGCTCTTTGCTATTTACAGCTATGAGCTGCATCCATGGTTGGAGTGTCTTACGTCTGTGTGGTACATGTGTGTGTACAAGTACACTCCCTACATCTGTACAGTGCTCACATCAGCAGGAAGAAAGCAGCTGTTCCCATAACACAGTTTGCTAGAAGACCCCTTTTGAAACTCTACAAGCAAGGTGGTGTCTGTTGGTGTGATGCCTCTAAAGGATGGGTGGCCTGTTAGACCTTGCATTGAGTGGCAGTGTTTTACAGATAATAATGTTATGATTAGGGTTTTAGTGCTTTGTTCTTCTGGGATTTTTTTTATCTAAGTGGTGAGCCATTGCTCCTGCAGGTCTGAGCTGCCCCCCCAGTGTTTTGTCCCTTTCTGTTGAGAACTGGTCCCAGCACACTCTGCTCTGCAGGGAAGCCCAGGTTAGGGCAGCAAACCCTTGCAGGAGGGGAAAAAGATCCTGTGGGCCCAGGCAGCTCTGTGGGACACAGGTGATGAACAGATAGGCTGGCCAGGTCTTCCCCTGTTAGAAACAGGCAGCAGCACTTGGGAATGACTGTGACTTGATTTCATTGGCACCGAGACCACAAATAGATTTTATGCTGATTTAAGTTTTGCAATTCCTTTTTCACTCTTTGGACACCAAAGACAAACACTCCTAAACAGGGTCAGTTTACAATATAATGAGTAACTTTAAGAGTTAGTGTGAGATCTGAACGGATTAGATCCTACATGTTAAGGTTTTTTTTGAGGTTTCAGGTGTTGCTATGAAAATAGCTCTTATTTCTATGTCTGAATTGGTGTTTCTAGATAGATACAGTAGTTTCCAAGTGCTACCCATAAGTTCTGTTATAAACCAAGGGGAATTTATGCTCATGAGTTTACTGGGAGGCTCCTGTTGGACCCTGGCCCTCACCAGTGGCTTCAGCGTTCGTGCATGGGTGTCACAGACATCTTTTCATGAAAAATCCTTTCCTTAGGATTTTTCCTCCTGAGAAGCTGAGAGGCCTCAGGAACAAAATGTAAACATTGATTATCTGCTGCTGTGGAATGCAACAGGTGCATCTGTGACTGGTCTCATGTTGGTTTGTTTGTAATTAATGGCCAACCACAGTCAGCTGGCTCGGGCTCTCTGTCCGAGACAGAAGCTTTGTTATCATTCTTTCAGATTCTATTCTTAGCTTGCCTGCTGATGAAACCTTTTCTTCTATTCTTTTAGTATAGTTTTAATGTAATATATATCATAAAATAATAAATCAAACCTTCTGAAACATGGAGTCAGATGCTCGTCTCTTCCCTCATCCAAGAACCCCTGTGAACACCGTCACACATGGGGATGATGCAGCCCCGTGCTTGGGTTTGGTGAGCTCCTGCTGAGCATGGCTGTGGTAGTTTGCAGTGATTTCTGACCATCTCCTTTGTTGCAGACGAGTCAAGCTAAATGGGTCCAGTCACTGGGATGACTCCGGATAAGAAAGCTGAAACGCCGGGAGCAGAGAAAGCCGCGGGACTACGGCAGTGCCATGGGATGGGCAGCCTGCCCGACGCGGGCCACGCCGGCAAGCCAAAGGCCACCGTGGTGGACAGAGATTCAGCAGATGATGAGCTCACAAATTTGAACTGGCTGCACGAAAGTACTAACCTGCTAACAAACTTCAGCCTCGGCAGCGAGGGCCTGCCCATTGTTAGCCCCTTGTACGACATCGAGGGGGACAGCGTGCCATCCTTCTCGCCGTCCTGCTACCAGAACCCTGAGAAAAAATCCTCCACTTCCAAACCCCCTTACTCTTTCAGCCTTCTCATTTACATGGCGATTGAGCAGTCCCCCAACAAGAGCTTGCCAGTCAAGGAAATCTACAGCTGGATCCTGGAGCGCTTCCCCTACTTCGCCACGGCCCCCACCGGCTGGAAGAACTCGGTCCGACACAACCTCTCCTTGAACAAGTGTTTCCGAAAGGTGGAGAAAAGCCATGGCAAGGTGAGGCCTGGCAGGAGGGAGGGGGAGCAGGTTGGAAATTCAGGGAGAAATGGAGAAGGTTCTGTTGTTCTTGAGCACAGTTTTGTTTGGGTTGTTTTCACCCCACCGTGTCCTCTTAATGCTTTATTTGCAGATGGAGGTGGTTTGGAAATGCTGCTTCTGTGAAATCACAGGATGACAAAAGTCACTGGGTTTTGTTATTTATTGTTCACCTAGGTACACCCAGCTGTGGTGCATCCTTTTAAAATGTGGCACACATACAATTGCAAAGGACTCTTGTTTCCATTTACTTAAAATTTTATTAGCCTGCGATAACCAGCCTGAAATTTCAGATAACTCTCTGAGGATTTCTTCTTGATGAAGAAATCTTAAAGTAGTGCTTTCTCTATTTTTTCTCTGTTTTCCAGTGCTGAAATTCTGGGGTATGTTCCTCCTTCCCTGCTTTTCCAGCATGGCCATGGCTACAGTTGCACTGGCAAGCAGAGGAGATTATGGGATGCCAACCAGCTTCCCTGCTTGGCTAGCAGGGATGTTGCCCCTCTGGGTGCAGATGTGGTCCCCTGCAAGGTGCCCTTGCTTGTGGGCACACTGGATGTGCGTGGTTGGGTGTTCCTCAGTCCAACAGCTTTCTCAGATATTAAATTGACTCTTCCACTTGTGATCTCCTGTTACACTTAGCACAGCTCTAGCTTTCCAATAACCATTTAATCCCTGCATTTAATGGACTGTAATGCTTTAGCATCTGTCATAAGATAAGATGTGTGTCTCTGTGTGGTGCACACAGTCTTCTTAAAGTCAAGGATACTCTTTTCTGTACAAGATCTTTCTTCTGATTTATATGATTTTACTAGTGGCTTCCTCCCTCCCTCCCTCATTCCCCATCTTGTTCCTCAAAGAGCTGGCTGTGACTTAAATAAACTAACAAACCACATACTGAAAGTCAACAAACAAGTCCCGTGCTTGGAGGTCAGGCTCGGTGGTAGCAGGCTTGTTATCAGAAATGCCTGCAATGCTTGGAGTGCTTGACAGCTTCTCACTGCAGAGAGGGGTCCTGGAGCTGAGTGGGCACTGGGGAGGACTGCCTTGTACACCACTGCTTCTCAATATTCCTGCTTCTGCATTAAATTGTTAGGGTTGTCACAAGCAGCAGCTTTGCCCTGAAAAAAAAATTGACTTTTTATTGCAATGTGGCAAGTCCATTAATTACCCCAGTGCTGAATCCTGCTGAGTGTTAGGGTGAGCTCTTAACGTGGCCCAAGGTGCTGTGATGGGGTAACTGAGATGCTCAAGTGTCTCTGTGTGGAGGACTGGATCTGAGCGGGGACCACACACTGCTTTAGGTGCCAGAAGTGCTGTTAAAGGCCTGGGTGGCTCTGTCCAAGGAGGGGGGCATGAATTTCAGAAAAATTATAGCAGGAAAGGGAAATCTAAACTGGTCTGAGTTCCTTCTGTCTGTGGATCTGCCCTTAAATGCTCTGATGTTTTCCAGCCTCATGGGTTAGGAGTTACCAGTCAGACTTGTTGTCTTGGCATTTGGGTGGCAGGAGCTTGACACTGCCTGGTCCCCTGCTTACCCTGGCATCTCCATGGGCACTGCTGGGCTCAGAGGATGGCTTGCTGCTCAATGTGACATCTCTAGTAGGAAGAGCAAAATGCAGAATCTCCCACTGCTGCCAGGAAGGTGATGCTGATGTGCTCTGTCAGTGGTTTCCCAGGGCTCCAGAAACTGCACAGCTCTGTAATTCTAAAGAACAGAAACTGTGCTTACCAAAAAATATCACCCCAGAAAAGCCCCTCATGAAACTTTGCTGGAGCTTCCTCATTTCCAACAAACAGCAGTTCAGTCTTTACCCTCTGCCTCCTTAGAAAAGGACCAGATGAGGGTACTGCTCCAAATTCTTCCTGCAAAATAATTCTGTGGCACACAGCAGCATGCCTGGACCCCGTGGGAGTTGATCTGGCAGGTGATGGAAATGCTACAGACCCCTTTGGATGAGCTCCTCAGGTGTCACTTCTTGGAGCAAGCAGCAGCTGCTCACAAGCTCATTTTGCTGATCCTGTTGCATGTACCCATGTTCTATCCGTGCCTCTGGGTGCTTCCCTGAAAGGGCAAGATAATTTTGTATTTTTTTCCTTTTTGTTCTTTGTTGATGGCATTTTGTACTTTAAAGGGAACAGGCAATCAGCTTCCTTCTATGCCAAGTGCCTGTGGAAGCAGAAAGGTCCATGGCATGTGGTATCAGAGGAGCCTGGTTTATTTGCTTACATCAGGGTATGAAGGGTTTTACAGCCTTTCAAATGAACCTGAGTTCTTGTCTTGGAAGAGTCCAAGAAGTCTGACAGTAGGGGATGGATGCTCTGTGTCTCTGCATCCCAGGGCAGGCTCTACTCTGACACTTCCCTGGCTATTGCTGCAGCTGTCAGCTGTGCAATCACCTCTTTGAGGTCAGGCAGCAAAAGGAGGAAGAGTCCATCCTCATCTTTGCCATAATGCACTTCCAATCCAAAACAAAATGCCAGCATGTTAAAGGAAAGCTGATTTTTCCCCACTTCCCCCCCATAGCTGCCACTGCAGGGCAGTTTCAGGATTCTTGCACTGGGCTCATTTTGGCTGGTGCTGAGCTGGAAGAGTTGCTGCAGGAGCCTGCTTGCTGTGCCCTCATGGCTCTGGGATTGTCCACAAGGCCTGCTGGAGCAGATCTGAGCAGAACACCCAAGGCACAAAGAGGTGACCCCTCAGCACCAGCTCCCTTATTCTGCAGAGCTCTTCCCACCAGACTGTGCCCCTTCATGTTGCAGATACAGCTCTGGGTGGCCATAGCTGTGGTTGTGATTGTTCTGTGTGTATATTTGCATCAGCCAGCTGGATACCTGCAGGCTGCAGGGCTTCAGGGGTCTAGGGCAGCATCCAACAGAGACTGGGGGAACACTGTCCTTGCTTGGACCACTGGAAAAAAATTACATGTTGTGCTTTTCTTTTGATGAGTGGTGTTGAAGGGAAAGTGCCTTGAGATGCCTCATGAGCCAGCCTTGCAGTCAACAGGAGGAACTTGTGCCATGGGATCAGGATGGATGGACATCATCACCCTGCCAAAATACCATTGCCTGCTCTGTGTGCACATAGCACACTGCTGCTGTACCCAAGTGGTGTGTCAGGGTTTATCCCATGAGCTGAAACACCTTTTCTTTTAGAGCTGCAGCAGAGAATATGTGTGCAATCGGCCAGGCAGATGAGATTCCCAGTGGCTCTGTGGTAATGGTGGTGATGAACATCAAGGGTTGATGCTGGAGCAGTCCCAGGGACACGTGCTTGCCTTGCAGTGTTGCTGCTGTGGCCCTGGTGCCCCTGAAGGTGTGGAGGTGTGACTGTGAGTCAGTGATGCTCAGCAGACACAGCTGAAGCTCCTTGCATCTTAAGCACTGTGGTGCTGCCTTGGGCTTGGGGAGAGGCGCCTACGCTGTGACGTTGCTTTTCCTGAGGGAGCAGCATCTGATCTACAGCACAGGAGGACCTCAGGTGAAAAGGGGTTTGGGGCTGAAAGCCATGGAGAGTCTCCCTGCTCTTTGTTTAGATTTTTTTTATGATTATGGCACTGGGAGTTATTAATTAATTGATGCTGAGGAGAAAAGGTGTGAGGAGGCAGGATTAGTATCAAACATTAATTTGGCAGGCCCCTGCTTGCATGGATGTGGCTGTCACTGTTTTCTCTAGAGGCTGGGCTTGAACATCTTCAACAAACATCCTTTTCTTGGTAAATATCTGGTTTGGGTGTTTGTGGTAGATTATTTTTTTTGTCAAGAGATGATGATAAACAACGTGTAGCTTTTCAGGTATTTGGGCGAGGAGCAGGGCAGGTGCCATCCATAAGCCCTGGGAGATAGGAGAGAGATGCCTTTTCTGTGGTTAACCTTTTGGTGGGTGTATTTTATGCCTCCTTGCACACAGTATTTTTCTGTCATTCACCTTGCTCAGGTGGATGCAGCTGGTGACCACTGTCCATCCCTGATGGAGCCAGGACTGCTGCCAGGTGTGAAGCTCATGGAGAGCTCTCTGCAGCACAGGGACATGTGCCTGCTGCAGGGAGCCTGAGCCACCAGCACCAGCTGAGCTCTGCTTTGGTTGCTCCTCACACTGGTGGGGTGGTGGTAAAGGATAAGGCTGGATCATGGGAGGCATTTTGTCTCCAGCCCACATTTCTGTAATCCAGCCCTGAAATGCTTACTGTCTTTACAAAGTAGCTCCAATACTTTAAAATGCAGGAATTCTTTTCTTTTCTTTTCTTTTCTTTATTTTTGCCTAGATAAAATCCTGCAAGTCAAATCAGAAACATTAGAAAGATGCAGAAGAGGTGACAGACCAGAAACTAATCTCAGAACTCTGTGATTGCCCCTGTTTTGAGTTGCAGAGTAAGAAGAGCCTGATGGCCTCTTTTCACTAACTCTAGGGGCATTTTTCTCTAGATCTTAAGTACAAGTTACACCTACATTTCATTCCAACACTTGCCTCACTGTTGAAGTGAAATACTAACCTCCAAAGGCAGTTTAGCATTTTAGAGTGTCCTGAATTGCTAGGAGAAATGGCACAGTCTGTTCTGGCTTGTGTTAAAGCTGGATGTTGATTCTGTGGCATTTCCAGCTCCAGCTGTGGCAGGCTGTCCCCTGGCATGTGACACTTGATTTCAGACCTGGGCTGGACTTTCCTGCCCCTGTCTTTGTTAAGCAGAGGGTGCAAGCAAAGCACAGGAGCAGGTCCATCATCTCTTCAGCTCAGTGTCTACTTTTAGCATCTCCCAAGGTGGGTGGAAGTGTGGTTTCACATTACACATGACCCAAGGAAGGAGTCACCCTGTTTACTGCCTGTTGCATTGGATCTGTCAGTATCTGGATGGCTTCAGGGTGTGCCCAGGTTCAGCTTGCTGTTGCAACACCCACCCAAAATCCTGGTGTTATGTTGTCAGGGCAGCAAACTGGAGGAGTACCTTGCTGGGAAGATCAAAGAGGGAAACTAACCCCCAGCAGCTGAGCTGAATGAGGCATGAAGCAAAAGTGCTCACCTAAAGTAGCAGATAAGGTAGCAGATAGACAGTGTAGAGAAGTGGTTTGCTGCTCGGGGGACTTTCTGCTGCTCCCTGGGGGCAACAGCCTCCAAACTGGGAAAGGAAGGGGGGAAAAAAAGCCAGCTGGACTTGGTTGGGGTACTGGGGAAAGGGGTCTGGGAGAAATAAAGTATCAGGGTGTAAGTCTGTCACTGAGATGACGGATAGAGCCAGCTGGGAGGATGCCTACTGTTAGTATCTGGGTGGTTAAATCATCCTGCCAGCCACCATGGCTGTTTATTAATTAAAAGTAAGCTCATTGATAAGTATCTTACAGACTGTGCTCAGTTTTAGCTTGAAAAGGTAAGTATAAGGAAGATTCAGGTTAAAAAAAATAACTTGGAGAGATGCAGCAGCTCAGAGATCTTTGTTAAAGGCAGTGGCTTTAGCTGCAATTGCAGCTGCATCTCTTTCTTAGCTGGGGGTCTCCTGGCTTGATTTTTCTCTCTTGATAGCAAGGTACTTCCTCCTCTCAGAAAACCCCTATAACTTAAATAGAACCACAGATTTAAAAGTTTTGTAAGTCCTTTTTAGTCTGGAGTAAATCATGGAGCATCCATCCATAAATTGGAATTATTGCCCCCCATGATTCTGGCAGGAGGAGGCCAGCTGGCCACTGTGGGCTCACAGGAGCTTCTCCATGAAGTTTGGGTTTCTGCCCTGATATTCAGCCCCCAAAAATCCTTTAGGAGGATCTTACTGTTCAGGTGTACAGCTGCCCCATCCTTCAGCAATGTACATTTCCATTTCTGTAGCATCTGTTTTTCCAAAAAAAACTGGTGCTGCTACGTGCAGAGCTTTTAGCTGATCTGTCAGGTCAGTGATTATAGAATTTCTATTATATAACAGAAATATTTAATTAAGTTGCAAGAAGTAGCAGGCTCAAAAAAAATTAGGTCCTTTATTTAGTAATTTTGTGAAGAAAGCTTTGAGACAAGCAAGAGGTGCTTTATCTTCCTTAAGTTTCAATATACCACATTTAATATCAAGAATGACTAGCACAGGGGTGCTTACATTGTGCATCAAAAATACATTCATTAGGTGTTCAGATTCTGAGAAAGTGGGAATAATCCATTTTGTGGCTGGACATTGAGCAAGATCCTTTTCCAGGGTGGTATAAAGTTTATTGAGTATGTGTCTATATCTAAACCAAGGGGAAGGTGCTTTGGTTTCTTACCTAGAAACATGTTAAAGAAAAGTTTGCTGATGCCTGGACAGGTCCCTAAACTCACAGCTGTGTTTATTGAGTGTTAAAATAAGGTTTATAGCATTTAGGTGACAAGTGGGATTGGGAATGGGGCTTTAGAGAAGGGGTTTTGGAGATGCTATCATGACCTGCAAGATGGGTGCTTCCATAGTGTATAATGAGGGTCTCTGGGCCATTTTCTCAATTTTGGGACCATCCAGGATGGACCTGCCCTGTGGATTTTGTGTGTCAGCTGTGCAGTGGTGTGTGCCTACATACAATCATTGCACTGTGCTGCAGCTTGGGGGTATTAAATCAGAAAGGACTGTACCAGCCTGGTCCTGGATTTTCTAATTTGCTGTGTTTCTTCATTGCAGGTGAATGGAAAAGGGTCCTTGTGGTGCGTTGACCCAAAATACAAACCTAATCTTGTCCAAGCACTGAAAAAACAGCCTTTTTCCTCAGCACTTGCATTTTATACTCCACCAGCATCACCACCCAGGTAGGTGGAGTTCCCATCCCAGCAGCTCCATCCAGATGGCACAGGGTGTTGAAGTGCTGATACCTGCAGCCACCTGAGAGCAGAGTTTGTGTGGGCTTAGGTGGGACCAGCTGGGTGAGGTGGGGAGATGCAGTGAGCTCAGGATTCCCAGACAGCACATCTGGGGTGTGTTCAAGGCTCTTATTAACTGTGGGAGAGTTTTAAAGAAGAAGGTCAGGGGTGTGCTGGCTGCTTTCTGGAGAATCTCTGCATTTGAAATTTCTGCAAATGAAATTTCAATTTCTGCAAAGAGAGCAGGCAGTCCTGGGAACTGGAGCAAAATCCTCTTTCAAGCACAGTCCATCAGGACTCCTGTTGTGGGGGAGGTGGGTGTCTTTTCCTGTAAGTCACTTGTCTGGATATAAAATGTATCTATTCTGTGCTTTTGTGGAAAACAATCAACTTTTCCACAGTCTGAAGTGCTGAGATGCTGCCCTGAGAGGGTTGTTTTTTTCTGAGGCTGTTTAAAAGCATTTTGCAGCAGGGATGGAAAAGAGCCTTTGCCATACGTGTAGTTTGGGGTGGGCCATGCAAGACTTGTGAAACCAGGACTTCCTTACCAACACAGTTTAAGATTGGGCACTAGATTTTGGGGAGTTTGGAGTCAAACTCATGTAGAGTTTGACTCAGAGTCCCTGAGCAGAGGAAGAGGAGCAGCAGCTGTTGGGGCAGGAGGACGGAACGCAGCGCAGCACGTTGGGTGAGCTGGGTTCTGAGGAAGGCATGTGGCTGGTTTGTCAAGTCCAGGAAAGAATTTGGGTGAGATAAGAGGTCATTAAGGTGTTTGTACATTGCCCTATGCCTTAACCTTACTGCAAGGAGTTTCCTGAACAAGCAGGAGGAGCTGGGATTCCTGGAGCAGGGTGTGAGACTGATAGCACTGAGCAGACATTTCTCAGGGTCCAAAAGGACACTGGCCCTGGGAGATGGCACCCCTGTGCAAGCCTTAGGGGCTCAGGATTTTTGTGTGGTGTGGGCTTGTCCAGTGGGGTTTGCAGCCCACAAGATAAAGCCAGTTGTCTCTGGTCTCTCTCCCACCCAGAGCCATCCTGGGCTGGAACAAGCCAGGCAGAAATATCCTGTTTTCCAGCTTTCTCTTGGAATTGAGAGCACTGCTAAAATAACCCTGAAACATTGAAGTGTTAAGAAATAGATTAGAAACAATGAAATGACTGGTGGTACTGCTTGGGGTTTATGAGAATAAAGATTATTGAAATGTCTGTAATTGGGCTCTGGAGGAGAATGCTTTCACAGGCTGTAATGTCTCTGTGTAAGGGTATGGAGCTCTGGTTTTGGGTACAACTCAAGGGGAGGTTTGGTCCCTGAAAGCTTTAATGCTCTGTCTGTGTTAGCACAGCCAGCCTTTAAAATGTAGAGAATAATACAGATGGGAAGTTGTCTGTCCTGCCAGAGGTGCAGAGGACTGACACACTCAGCCTAGGGCAGGGTATTCAGAGCCTTGACCAGTTAAGCTTTTAAAATCTCCAGGGTCTCCAAGATCAGTGCAGCTCAAGTTGTGTTAAGTGTGGTCTACTTAGCTTGGATAAATGCAACATACCAAAATTAGGTGTGAGGAAGGAGACATTTCATCTGCATGCTTAAGTATTTGGAAGAGCTGGACTTTAATTTGAAGCTGTTGTTTTTGGTAACTTTTTTTTTCCCCATACTGAAGGACTAGTCACACTTGCCAACAATTTCAAGGAAATCCTGGATCTAATGAAGCCACATGGCAAAATTCCCACTGACTTCAACACGAGAAGAGTTTTGCAGTGCTTGTATTTATGAGTACAAGAAAATAAGAAACAACATATTAAGATAGCAAACTGTTCCCTAATGAAAGCTGGTTTATTTTCCTTCAATAATAAAAAACATTTATGTGACTTTCCATCACACCCAGAAAAACAGATTTATTTTTTCCCATTCTGTGCTTAGATTTGATTTAAATTTTGGCCTAATTTTGGGGAAGGGCCCCCAAGGATCTGATTTGTTGTAGAAAGGGAGGAAGCCCAGAGGTTCAGCTGGAGAGAGGCTGAAATACTGTCCAAATTTATCTTCAGAGTGATCCTAAAATTCAGCTGTGGCAGTCTCTGAATTTTCCAGTGGGAAGACTGGAATTCATGATTATTTTACAGTGTGTTTGTGGGGAGTCTGCCTATCATTCAGCATGATTTTAAAATAAAATTTAGGCTGTTGCTTTGAGCAGAAGCTTTCCAAAACTGTAATCTGTGTCTAGTGACACTGAAATTTGTATTATCATAAATGATTGGCATGCCTGATGCATTTTATTTCTGCACAGCTTGTTCAACAAGTCCTTGTGAAGCCCCTGGCTGCATTCTGGTTCTAGTGCCACACGAGTGACAGCCCTGGGGACAGCCACAGTCCTCCTCTTGCTCATACCTTATGCGTGGCTTGTCTTAATCAATACCAGGCATTAATTTACTTTGGGGGAGCTCTGTGTGGACATGATTTTTGAAGGGTCTGAGCTTAGACAAAAGGATGATGATGTTTAGCATCTCTCTGTACAATGGGTCTGAGGGCTGCAAAGCCAGCCATTTGGGGTCAGACCATTGCTTTCCTTTATTTTTAAATTTTTTTCCCCCCACCCATTTTTGGATCTGTTCCCTTTGCACTCTGTGTCTGTTACAAGAAGAGATACCAGACAGTGAACCCTGTTTTTGCACATTTTTCCCATTCAGCTGAAGTTTCTCTTGCACGTTGGGCTTGAAAATTCTGTCATCACCCTTCAGATTGTTCTAGCAGCACTATAAAAGATGCACATTGCTACACTTCATGCAATTTTAATAGTGTGTACTATTTTTGTTGTAGTTACTTGTAACTGCTCACTTACATATTTATAATAAACTGAATAATTAGGACTGGGTGTGTAGCAGAAAAAAAACATGTGAAAGCTTTAACTTGCCCTTTATTTTGTAAGGGATTTAAGGGTACCTTGGGGCAAAGCTAGTCTGATTATGAAAAACTGCCCTGGATAGCATCAACTTTAAAATCAGCAGTTGTCTTGATTTGGTTTTTAATTTAGTATTACTTTTTGTTTTTGTTAATTGCCCATCACTGCTTGGAAAAGCAAATAATCACAACTGGTCCTTACCTGTCCTTTTTAGTACATAAAACCTACATATGTACAAAACATTAGCTCATCCCTGTATGAGCTAATGTTTTGTACCTATGTAGGTTTTATGTACTAAAAAATACATATCTTTGTTTAAATCCAGCCTTTAGGCAGGTATAGAAAATCTGTAGCAGTCAGTGACTGTTGCCCAACAGTGTTTTTGCTTAGTGTGTGTATTTGGAGGTGTTTTCCACGTGCTGGGGATGGCTTAAATAGTGCTACACAAACTGTGAACCAGGGCTGAGCCATCTACTGAGGGCAGCAGAAATCACTTGCTTTCCTGTGGTGAATAGGGTTGGTTTTGTTGTTAGCCTTCTGTGATGATAATATTGTGTCTGCCGTACTTTGCACAAATCATTTGCCTGATCAGGGCTTGCCTTTGAGCTGTTGAATTTCTTTTCCAGTCGGTCGTCGTCCCCTCACTACCTGACTTCAGTCCTTCAGCAGAACCACGGCCGAGCTCTCAAAGGTAAACTTGGAATTTCCTTTCACTCTCCTCCCCTGGTTTTGGTCACAAGCATGGACTGCAGCCCAGCTGATGTTGTCTCTGTCCCTGCTCTGAAGGGTTTGCCAGATGACAAAAGAACCCAGATGTAGTGTTATATTAGCTACTCGTGTGTTAATTTTAAATCCATGAGGTGAAGTTCAAGGTGTAATTGGGGCCGTCTTGTTCTGACAGCAAAATATTCAGCACATGCATCACTCCCAAGTATGACCTACTTAATGAGTAGTTCAGCAGAAAACTAATCTGAAAGCTGCACAATTCTTTATCAGTTTTATTGGCCAAGAACTGAGAACCAAAGGTAGCAAATGTTAGTGTATAAAACTTGTTGGTACCAAGAGGGAGCTAGAAAGTCTGCTGGGGCTTGCAGCATTTCTTTTGAAGAAACCAGTTGAGCACAGCTCTTGCACCTCGCTAATAAAGCTTAATTAGGCTTGTCCTAGACAAAAATAATAATAATAATTTCGGGTTTTAAAGTGCTGAAAATTGAACAGTACTAATTTTTTAAAGGGTTGAGTCAAACAGTGTTGCAGAGGGGTGTTGTTACAGCCCTTTCAGCAGGATAGTGAAAGGCACTGCCCAGGTGGGACCTGAGCAGACATCCAGCTTCTTGATGTGCTGGCTTAGAGGTGAGAAGGTTGCTTTTAGTTTTTGGCCACAAACTAGGAGCTTGGTTAGGCAGCAAAGCCAAAGCTTTTTGGAGACCAAGCACCTGGCCTACAGGTGATGATGGCCATGCACCCCAGAGGTGGTACCTGGGTGCCAAGGAAACATCCCTTGGCTGGCTGGCTGCTGCAGGGTGCTGGATCTGGGGTTCCCAGGGCTTGTTGGAGAGCACAGGAAACCCCTCTTCTCCTAAGGATTTTGCTGACGTGTCCTGTGACAGGTTTGGAGGTTGCCAGTCTGATGTTGCCCCATCCATTTAGCCACAACAGAGGTGCCAAAATAATGACAGGTATCTGGTATCATTTGGTTTCTGCTTGTGGGGGAGCCTGTTCAGCATTTCTTTGGCATTAGAGGCAAGCCATTCATGTTCCTGGGGTCCCACAGGGCAGCTCTTGTGCAGATGAACAGAATTCCTTGTAATAAGGTGCTTCCTCAGCCATTCTGCTGGAGAAGTGTAAATTTGGGAAATACTGCACTGTTGAGAAGAGCAATCACAAATGAAGCCAAAGCACATTGTCAGTGACACAGACAATGCTAAGAAGCCACTGCAGAAGTGCCTCTCCTCATTCTTTGGGAGTGTTAAGGTGCAGAAATACTCTTTGTAGGTAGTAACCCTGCATTGCATTAATGGCTTGATTGCTTGCCATTTTAATGAGGTGGTGCTTATATACCAACATCAGATGATAAAATAAAATATCTGGCATAGCAAGTGAGGAATGGGAATATTTTACTTCCTGATTACACTAGTGAAGGAAAGTAATTCTTCATGTTTTATTTTTCTACTTCTTTTTGTCAGTTGAGTGCATATAACCTATGAATTCAGGGGCTCTGTTTCTGCCAGAGAAAGCCAAAGCAGAAGGAAAAAAAAATCATATTAATATAATGGGGTAGAGCCTAAAGTATGCTGGATTTAAAATGAAAGGCATGGAAAATAAGGGGGGGGAATTTGTATGTTTTATAAGCTGTATTGGGAACAGCAGCTCAGTCCCCTTACCATCTTGGTACAACATTCCCAAGGTGTCATGTTCTTCAAATTTCTCCTTGACCAGGGGTGAAGTTAGGGAGGATTATCAAGATAAGGAAGCCACACTGCCAAACTCTGCAATCCCCCCTGCCAGTACTACCCTCCCCTTAAATTCAGTAATGCAGTTAATGCTGTAATGTGGGGAAGAAAGCAAATGCTATCAGAAATGGCACTGCTGATGCTGTGCTTTGACAGTTCCCCCCACAGCTGCAGTTCAGCAGGGCTGAGAGCCTGTTCTGCTGCTGCTGCTCCCCTCCAGCCCTGTTCTCCTCTCACTGCTCATGCATATGTACATAGCTACCTACACCCAGATGAGATCTTCTGCTCTCAGACACCCAGCTCTTGTGAGAGCTCACTGTCTCTGTGCTCCTGTTTGCCTGGCTAGTCCCCCATAGCTGTTTCTGTTCTGTGTAAGGAGTATCCATCCTCCATTGCAGAAGTGAGCCAGAGAAAGGATTGGATTTCCTCTTCTTTAAAGGGCACGAGTGTGTCCTGAAATGAGTGGGAAAGGCGTGCTTGTTTCTTTTCCCTTTCACCTTGTTCTGGTTAGAAATGCCACTCTCTGCCCTGTTACCCTCAAGGTGCCTTTCAGAAATGTAAGCAATCCACTCTGTAAAGGATGGCATTTGCAGCAGTGCTTCTCACTGCAGCTGACAGTGCCACAATTCACCTCAGCCTTTCCTGTGTGCCTATTTATTATTTACATCTCCCTGCTCTCTAGATTGAGCAGTTCAGTGCCCTTTTCCCCCTTGTAGTCTCAATTTTTTCTGTTTGACTTATTAGTGTGGAAAATTCTGCTGGAGGAGGGAGGTGTGCTGAATTAGTGCTGCATTAATGGGCCCTGCACATGCACACAGCCAGGCTGTGGAGCTGCTGAGGTGCTTTGCTGTGCCATGGGTCTAATCTTTCTCTCCCAACTGGTACAAACAAAAGGCACTTGTTAAGTATAGCAACAGCATTGTCACATGAAAGTCTAATTGTGTCACTGATTCTTGGCTTTGGTGAGTGCAATGTGAGAGCTCGGCCTTTGAATGTCATAGTTAAGGTATGAGGCTGATCTGGAACAGGATTGAGCTGTGCAAGGGTCATGCTTTGTCTGAGTTTGTACATTCCTCCCACCCTTGCTCTTTGGTGTAGGTCAGTACAGGCAAATATATATATATTTGTATTTTTTGTATATTTTAGAGGCTTCATCTTGTTCAGGCTTACCTGAGTTCTAACATTTTGCTGCTTCTGCTTCACAGAATCTGATATTGATGCTGCTACTGCAATGATGCTGTTAAATACTTCCATTCAGCAAGGGATGCTGGACTGTAAGCATAAGCCATTTTACTCTTGTTTTTCTTCTCTACTCACTAACTAAATACTTTCTCTGTAAAATTTCAGGAAACAAGTATGGTCTAGTTTCCAAACAGTAAGAGTAGTCAAGAAGCAATTCTGGTTTAATTATTCTTTCAGCTAGCATTGCAAGAGTTTTATTAGAAGCAACCTTTTTTTTCTTTTCCCCAATAATTTAGATTTTTTTCTGCAAAGTTCTATCCCTGCCATCCCTGTGCTAGATATTAAGAAGAGTTTCTTGGCTATTTTGATGCCTTGTGAAGGCTGACCTAGAACAGAGACTAGATGGAGTTAAAGAATAAAGTAGGGATTTATTAGAAGGCTTCAGTAGATACACCTGAGGATAGAGGTGTATAGATAGAGGTGTATAGATAGATATAGATAGAACAGAGACTAGATGGAGTTAAAGAATAAAGTAGGTATTTATTAGAAGGCCTCAGTAGATACACCTTAAGAGTCCAGCCAGGGCTACACCCAAGATGAACCCAAAATGGTCACAAAATGCCTGACTGGTCACAGGGTCTCACACTTTTATAAGTTCTGGTCCATTAGCATATTGGAGTTAATTGTCCAATTATAGCTTTAGGTTATGAAGTCCCATCCTTCTTGTTTTTCTCTCTTCAATCCACCATTGTTTATACTCTTGGGCCTGGAATTTGGATCATTTGTCCTTGGTCCCCAGCTAGAGAAGGAATTATTTTGTCTAAATACTTTGTGAAGAGAGCTCACCATCCCCTAATATGAGGCTCAGAACACCAAAAGCAGTACAGAATCTGAAAAATGTAAAAGCCAAAACCTGAGGCTTCATTTCCCCCTCTGCTCCTTTAGCTCTTAGCTGAGATTAGGTGGTGACAGCTGTCCTCTGTGGGTGACAGTAAATGGGCACGTTGTGCCTTCAACTGCTGGAATTCAGTTTCCCTCGCAGCCAGCCAGGCACAGGTGATCTCGCTGGGCCATTTGCCCACTGACACCTCTCATTGCTCACAGGTGAGAAACCTCAGCCTCTGAAGACCCCCAAGAAGAGGAGCTACGGCAGCGCCTTCGACGCCCCCAGCTCCATCAGCCTGCCCGAGGGCGATTCCGCGGCCGCCAACATCGACCCGAGCGAGGACCACAACTACAGCGCCAGCTCCGTGGGCTCCGTGGGCTCCCAGCGCTGCGCCTCGCGCTCCAGCGTGTCCTCCCTGTCCTCCCTGGACGAGGTGTACGAGTTCATCTCCAAGGCCAGCCACGAGGGCAGCGACGGCAGCGAGGGCTTCCACAGCGAGGCGGACACGGACGGCGACTACGAGGACGATCCCCTGGGGGACAGTGGCTATGCGGCCCAGCCGTGTGGAGATGGCTCCGAGGAGAGCCAGCCCAGCCAGAAAGTACTCGAGGAGCTGTGCCAGGAGATCGACGAGGAGCTGAAGGAGGCGGCGGGGTCTCTGCTCCACCTCGCCGGCATCCAAACGTGCTTGAGTTCCTTAATAAGTACTGCAAAGACCCACTGTCACAAGCAGAGGAAAAAATAGTGTGTTTGTCAGTGTTGAATATATACATATATTTTTTTTAATTGTGGCAATATTCTTCTACTTTTGCCCTTCACAAGGGAGATCAAAGCCATAAGAGGACTCACTGCTTTTTTTTTTTTTTTTTTTTTTAATTTTTGGCGCAAACTATAATTTAGCCATTTATTTTTAAATCACCATCTAAAAAGAAAATATTTAATCTTCTCAAATTAGAAGATATGCATGACTTGTGGAAACCCAAAAGCATACTTCTTAATGATCAATTCTTATTTTTTTTTCTTTTCAATAGTTGACTTTATTTTTTTTCAGAGATGTGTTTGTTCAGATGCACACTGTGGATCATATTTACATCTCTGCTGGCCCCATCTGCAGAGGTGAATTTTGTTCTGTCTAAGGGCTCTGACTTCCATGTAAAGGATTCAAATTCATTTTGCAATAAGAGAATCTCTTTATAGTTCCTAGACATCCTTCAGCCAAAAATTTTTTTTTTTGTGGTATGTTGAAATTCATCCCTATTTTTCTTTTAAAATCAGTGGTGATTACTTACATCTTCCTGTAGATTATGCCTTTTTTTTTTTAATTTTCTGTTCAAAAATGGGTAAGCAGTTCTGTTGGAGTGGGTTTTAACAGTACTGTACATACAAGGATGCCTTAAGTATGTTGCAGAATTGTATACAGCTATCCAAGGTCATCTTTCCTGTTGCTGAAAGGTAGCATGATGTGCCATAAACGTTCTCACCAAGGTGAAGCTACTGCTTCCACCAGGTGTTGGGCAAGCTGGGTGAAAATTAGGAGCAGAGCCACTTAGGAAGCCAATGTGCACTGTTGAAAACAGTGCTGGATTCAGCCAAAAGTTAACCTTTCCCTAAGGGAGTATTTTCCTGGCTATTTGAATGCCTTTCTTAGACTAGTGTGGGTTTTTTGCCCCTTTTTTCTTTCTTTTTTTTCCTTATTTGTCAGTCTCTTCACAAATCCTGAGCTGTCTACTTGCAATGCAAACACAGCCATGCTGCTGAAGGTCTGTTGCTCTGAGGGCCCATTCCAGTGCCTCTTGAAGAACACGGTGGTGCTCCTGCTGACTCAATGGCTGTTGGATCAAGCCTGAAATATTTGAGGTTCTTGGTGTTTTGGAATTTAAAGCACAAACACTAGGAGAGAAAAAAAAAGGTTTTTGCGGGTTTTTTTTGTTGGTTTGGTTTTGTTTTTTTTTCTTTTTCCAATTCAGTTTTAAGAATGATTTGTTTTATTTCTTGAAAGGGAAGGAAAATACTCTGCTTCATTCCTGTTAGCCTACACCTGTAACAGGGCAATGTGTGTGCAGACATGTGTGTGTTCTGGCTATCACAAGTGCTGCATTAGCCAATTAGATCTGGTATTGGATGTAATACTGATGGGTAGTAGGGGTAAAACTCGCCATTTAAAGGAAGATTAAGTACCAACAGCAGTGGTTCTTAGGATTTCAGGAGCTGAAGATGTGAACGCTTGGTGGAACTGCTTCTTCTTGCTCATGGGTTGCTTTTGAACTCTCATGGAAAACTGTGAAGGGCAGAGCTGGTGTCAGTGTGAAAAGGAGGGTTCAGGTACACAGAAATGCTGTGGGCAGCCTGAGGTTTGCTCAGTGCCATGATTTTAGTGTCACACTCTTGCAGAGGGGTGCCGCTGCCTGGCTCCTGCTGAAGTGGTTGCAGCTTTCTGTGGCTTCCAGTGAAGGTATTCTGGAAGCTGTGTTCACAGTCAGCTTCATGGTTTGATTTGGTTCTGAATTATTTTTTGCCTCAGATGAACTTGGAGGGTGTTAGTACTTATTGGGAGTGTGGCTGTGCTGCTGTTAACCCTGGAGTTGGTGACGATGACTTCAGCGTCTGAGGGATTGGGATGCTAGATTTAATCACCATATGCAGTGACCAGTGAGAACCAGTTCCTGACCAGCAGTTAGCAGCAGAAGCTGCATCCCATCCATCCTTACAGCTGGGAGAACTGGAATGGTGGAAGGGGGGAGCAGCCTTTCCTGGGACACAGAGCCGTGCAGCGGGGCCGTGCTCTTCCTGCCCTTCCTGCTTTGCTGTCTTCCCTCTCTGCTTCCAAAGAGGAAGGCAGATGAGCTGTGCCCCTGCCCTGTCCCACTCCTTGTCCCAGGCTCTGCCCACGTGTTTGGCAGCTCAGCTGTGGAACACCTCTCTTGGCAGTGGGAGAAGAGCTGCCCTTCCTTTCTCTTACATATCTGTTGGGTTCGGGTTTGTTTGCCACCTCAGTTAAAGACCCTGGTGTATATAGTATAAATGGAGTATAATTAAAAGTTATTTTGATTGTTGGGCTTTGGGTTTTTTTAGTGACATATGTAAAATGTTGATGCCAATGGTTGACTTGGATACATTTTGGCAAGAAAAGTATTAATGAACCACATTCAGTTCTCTAAATGCAGTGAAGAAGTGTATGAGACCTGTGTTCATGGGAGGTTGCTCTGTTCAGGGTAAATCTGATGTGATTACTGTACAAACCTGTACTGGCTTTTCAGATTCCAGTCCTAAATTACTGATCTGCAGAAGTCACATCAAATGTTTTTAAATCCAACTGCAAAATGGAAGTTGTGTGGTTTGCAACTTTTCAACAACCTGAAAAGTACAAGCTTTAATTAAAGCAAAGTATACTCATACACGTTAATAATGGTGTGGTCAAAATATTTATTGAAAAGAAAAGGTAAAATATTTTAAATGTTGCACCTGCTATTTTATCTTAAAGCACATTCTTCACACCTAACTGCCAGTGCCATTATCAAGTCAGTTTTATAAATGTACATTTCTTCAAACTAAAAAGTGCATAATTAAAAGTATTATGTTACTGCCATATAGTGATATAAAACATTTTATAATTGCCAATTCATTGTAACTATTATTTATTTAAAAGTGAATTGTAAGAATGCTTTCTGATCAAATGAACCAGAGTTGTTTTAAAACCATTCCCGTTAGCTTGTTTCTAATGTAGCATAAGCAGTGTCCTTGGGTTTGTTTAGAATAATTTTGCCAGTAGGTGACCAATTCTAACCCTTTTTCCTCTGGTTTAGTCCTTTACCCGTTTTAAAGACGATTTACAAAAGTTTAGTTTTTGTATGCTAATCTCTGTTAATTAAAATGTTTATAAATTTTATTTTTACCAAAGAGATGCAATTCATTATGACAAAATATTGCAGAATAAACTTTGTTTTATAACATTTGTGACTTTTCTGCCCACATTTTTCATTCAGATGATCAAAGGGGCTTTTCTAAAATAAACAGCATTGCAAACAGAAAGGCTGTGTTCTCTCTTTGTCTGCAGACCCTGCCTGTGGTCTCAGATGGTGCTGGACATTCCACCCTCCCATTTGAACCTCTTCTAGGAGACTGGACTAGTGTGAAAATCCCA
Organism: Melospiza georgiana; assembly: GCF_028018845.1. Classification (NCBI taxonomy): domain Eukaryota; kingdom Metazoa; phylum Chordata; class Aves; order Passeriformes; family Passerellidae; genus Melospiza; species Melospiza georgiana. The sequence continues at coordinate 23,115,896 of NC_080432.1, read as the reverse complement.
GTGTGTGATTCATTGTGGGCTGGGTAAGATGTTTGCATGTGTCTGGAAGTCATCTGTGAAATACCTATCAGTCCACAGCAGGATTTGCTTACAGCCACATTCATCCATAGCTGGCCCCTCATGTTTGAAGAGCATCTCATTAAGGTTTCACCCTTTAACCTGGAACCTAAGGAATGTTTTGACATCTTGGAAGTTGCTGAAAGCACTACTGCCTGACTTGTGCCCTCCTGTGCAAAGCACTTGTTTAAGCAGAAGTAGCTTGAATCTTTTGCTGATGAAACATCTGTGATTATTTGCTGTTCTGTGCCTGTATTGCTGTGGCCAAGCTGCTTGGATGAGACTCAAAGATCAACAGCCTAGTACAGGACAGGTAGTTAAAAAAATGGGTCCCTGGATAAAGCAGCATAGGTCTTGCTTGTTTATTTTTTTTTCAGTGTTTACTTTCTCTAGATAATGATTTATGATGTCTGTTGGTTCTTTATACAGAAAGCACACAGGTGGCAAACACCCCTCTTACTAGCAGCAATAATATTCCCCATCCCATTTTATACCTCAGCTTGCTGCTCCTGGGCCAGCTTTTCTCCCAAATGCACACACATGGTGTGTGCCCTTGCAGTGCCCAAGAGGGAGGTTTCCACCAGAGCAGGAAAACGAGATGTGACATGATGTTTATCTCTGTTAAAAGCAGACATTGTCCATCTCTTGTATTTTTATTTGTTTAACCCACTGGTATCTCTGAGTTAAGCTTGCTCTCTAGGATCTGATGACAATACAACCTCAGTACTTCAGGTGATTACAGAGACTTGTTTTATTGCTGTATCTAACAAAATTTAAATCACACATTACACAATATGTGTGCACTATTAATATATTTGATTTAGTGTTCATTTTAATAGACTAATGAGAGAACAACTGCACTAATTAGTTTGGACAAAATCACAGCCATGTATCATATGTTAATGATACCTTTCTAATTGTTATTTCACTATATTATTCTGAGAACCTTGAGCTTGTTGTTAAATTTCCCAGGAGTGCTTTCCTCTGTTATGACTTTGCTGGAAATTATCCTCTGTATGGAGCCACAACTCTCAAAATAAAGCATTAACTGCAGCAATTATGCACTTACACCAGCTGTATTTTAAGGACAGTTGTTGAAGAAGTACCTAATAGATTAGATATATTTGGAAAAAATGGTTGTCTAAATTTGACACAGATGACTATGGTTATTCTTTCACATGTGTTGAGGTTACAGTTAGCTGTAAATATTCTTATTTTGAGTAGTCTGAGTGAATATAGCTTAGAGGTAATTACATAGTAGTCCAGCAGTGCTGTTACTGTGAACTTTCCCAGCATATTTTGCCATAAAAATCTTCCCTGTTTTTACCCATGAGGGTGGTTATCACATCTGGGAAGGTGGAGCAATATCACCTCTGCTTGAATTTTCAGTCTTCAGAACTGAAGTCTTTGGTTGGTGTTTTTTCTCCCCTTTCCTTCAGAAGCTGCCTGCTTTTACTGCTGTAAACTCCTCAGAGCTGACATAGAATCACCACCTACCCTCTGCCAGGGTTCATTTGAACAGCTCTTCGTTAAACAGCAGCCTGTTTATTTTCCTATTGCATCACTACAAAAGCAATCATTTCCCTCCTTAGACTCTTGACTTGTTAAACAAACCAGAATTATTTGTTTTCCCTTTGGAAGACATGATCCTCATTCCTCTTAACCACTTTTCTGTACCTCAGTACCAGGCTGAAGCCAGCCTGCTGCCACATGCACGAGGAGGAGAGTGAAAACCACTCTTCTGGAGTGCTTTTTTCTGAAACCTGGCCTCAATATTTCCCTGCTTTTGCAGCACTCTTGCCTGCATGGCCTTCACCTGCTCACATGCAATTGAGTAATCCTATTGTCAGCTAGTATGTCCCTATCTTTGTTCTCCTCCATCACTGCCAAATGGTGAGGCCCCAGCCAGCAGGAAATTTGGTAGTTCATGCCTGCAATTTGATTTAATGAGATCTGTCATGATCGTTGTGATCCCTCCTGGTGACATTCCTGCTCACCAGGAGCAGCTTTTTGGCACAGCCTGCCCAAAATAAAGAAAGAAGGACCTGTCTGTGCTCTTTCAATGTTCAGAGAAGGACATCCAGTGTCCTAAATCTAGATATGTCTACCTGAGTGTTGTTTTTATGCTGGTTTCCATAATCTCCATTTCCCTGAAATCTTGACTCTCCAGGCCCTAATGGCCAGGGTACTAGGTTGGACTGAATACCCACTTTCTGTGTCATTCCAGAGGTACTGATAGCAGTTCAGAATCTGGGTATTTTCATACTTAGAAATGCAAGATGGGTCCTACCAGACTAACCTCAGATACTCTGATGTGCTTATGTGCTTTAGAGTTGCCAGGCAGATGTTCAGAAATATCTCTGTAGGTGCCTGTACCAACCTTAACACAGAACTGCTTTGAAAAACAGATTTTGTGACTCAATGGCTTTTTTTTAAATTCAATTAACTTGGTATCTTGGTTCCTTACTAAAAGCCAGTAGGTTCCCAGTTGTTACAAGTGCTAAAATTAGCTCAGCAAACTGAATTTTTGGTTATTTTCAGTAAGGGTACATTTTATTCTCTCTCACTGGCTTTGGAGGTTTCCATGCTCTGAACACAGTCAAGCCTCCACAAAGAGCAGGCATTTTGCTTTTTTTTTTTTTGGCTCTGAGTAATTTAAAAGATGAAAACTCCACCTGTTGAGTTTGGCTGTGATGTGCTGGCCGACACGTCCCGCTGCTCTGCGCACGCTCTTCCCTGGGGTCAGGTGAGGTGTGGGCAGAGCTGAGCCATTCCAAAAGTGAAGATGTTTCCTTAAATCTCTGGGTATTAACCAGAGTGCAATCGTGTTGGCTGCTGCCTTCAAACATGATGTCACCTTGCCCCAATCAGAGCCCATTTTCTGGGAGCGTGATGTGAACTCCCCAGAGAAGCATCCTCTGAGTGACAGCAGCATCCCGTGCGGCCGTTGCTAGGCGACAAGATTCGGCTTTCAGCAGGATCTAATTTTAAAGTATTTAACCCTAGATCTGTCAAGGTTCATTATTTCCAGTGTGCTGCTTAATCCCTACTTGTTGGTGCCCAACTTCACAAATGCCCTGCTCCTCGCAGTGGTGCTGTTTTATTTGTCACAGATAATGTCTCAGAACGAGGAGAAGCAAAATCGCCCCAGGTAGAGCTCGATACCAAATTCCGTTTTAGCTCTGATCTATACACAGAAATATGGGACACAATTAGAGGTGAAAATCCTGCATTGTTGTTCTGGGAATCTTCCTTTCTTTGCTGGCTTGTGCAAGGGACTCACCCCTGCTTTCCTTCTAAGGAATGCTGGATTTCAAGTGAACGAGTGCTGGTGGCAATAACAATTAGGCTTCAATTTTTAGTAATATTATGTGTCCTCTTGTTTCTAGCTGTATTTCATCTAGCTTAAGCAGCTTGTCATCTTATCTAAAGGCATTTGAAGAAAATTATGTCATTTTAAAATTTGAGGGGTTTTAATACCGGAAAACTTTAGTTCTTTTAAATCATTACAGATAATGATGAAGATAATTATCGATAATTCTACAGAGATTTTTTGTTGGTGTTTTTTGTGGGGATTGTTTGGTGTGGCTTTTTTTATAGTTAACTGCATTTTATTTCTTTCTAAAATGTAGAGGGCTGGAATACTACTCAGGTATAAAAAAAAAAAAAAAAGAAAAAAAGAAAATAAAAATCTGACCAGCTGTGTCACTCTTTGATTAATTACTACACATCCCTGTAAGTGCACTCAAGTCCACTGCTACCTTCTTAATGTGATATCTCATTCAGCTGAGATAATGCTGCTATAACTGGTCAGTATCATAACAACAACAACAAAAGAAAAAACACTGAGAACTGCACAAGCCCTTCCTCCCCACAACTGCATTAAAATTTTTAAAAAATTTAGATTATTCATATTTTGAATGCTAATAGTTCATCTCAGCCTCATAATCCCACCTAGGATTCTTCCTCCTCCTGTTGTTAGGGTTTGAAACTGACACCACCTTGCTCCTTGTGCTGTATCTCCTTCCCAGTTCACTAATGCACAAAGACAAACCAGTCCCTGCCAAAGCACTTTTCTCAGCAGTTGATTTGATCAGGATATTCTCCTGCTGCCTTTTAATCCTCCCTTCCACTGCTCCAAGCTCCCATTCCTATCTGTGGGCTCATGCTGCCCAAAATCCTGTTTGTGGCTTTCTGCTCCTGCGTGGTGTGTTGTGCCTTCTCCCTGTGCTGTCAGTGAGGAGCCCTGCCCCACATCTCCTCCATCCCCTTCTTTTGCATCCTGGTCTTTACGCATCAGAGACTTGGCTTTAGCTCATTCCAAAAGTCCAAATTATTCCCAGAGGCACCACAATCCTTTTAAAAACAATCATAAAAAGTAGATCATGAACAGGTGTCATTCTGATCAAAATGTTTCCTAAACTCCTGGTGGACCTCCCAGCTCTCTCCTTTCTCTGCTCATGTGTCTGTCACCAGAGAGAAGACAAAGCCACGACATCTTTGCTGTGGTAACAGCTCCAGGTTTATGGATGGATGTTCCTTGCATGGCTAAGTCAGGACTTCTTCCCAAGGCTTGCAGATCTGTATCACAACTGGGGCACACGAGAGAGCATCCACTCCTCATTCCACAATCTTCACAATGCTCCTCCTCCATTATTTCTTTCTCTGTAAAATCAGGTAATTTCTCTCCTGGGATTTAATGTATATTGCTTTTATTTTTCTTTCACCAGCAAACGTGCAAGACTCAGGGATTTCAGTGTGGGCAGTTCTAGCCAGGCTGAGGTTTCTCAGCTATGGCCCCTGCAAGTGTGAAGAAAGCAAGAAACGAGGCTGTAGAAGATGCAGAGATCTTCAACAAAAGATGGCAGAGTTTGGGAAGAGGTTTCACTTCCCTGCAGAGTGGGAATTCCACATTCAAACCCCAAACTTTATGAGCTGTTACTAAGTTCTGCTGGTTTCTGGAGTGAGTATCAGGATTTGCTGTGGAGGGACAGCAGTTCCTGCTGCTGCACGCAGGGCTGGTATGTGCTGTACCCACGTGGAATGTGAGCTGCAAAGTTCAGCTCTGACTTATCACAGGCAGCTGCCTGCTCACTTTTTCCATCCTCTCGTCCTCAGCAATTTCTTTCTGTACAAAGGCACCGCTCCCCTGGCCACGCACACACCCTATAGATGACTCAAGCTATTCAACCTATGGGCTGGGAAGGGACATGAGAGAGAGAAAGAGAGAGACTTGTTCCCATTTCTATTTTTAAATGCTGTGAGAACACCGAAATCACGATAATGAATAATAACTAAACTGGTCTGTGAGGTGCACTATCTGTACATACACATACCTTTTTTTTTTCTTTCTTTCTTTAGTTTTTTTTTTTTACTGCTTGCCCTTTTCTATCAGAGCAATCAGGTTTTGCCGAGGTGAAGGGTTATTCTTAACGAGCAGCAAGTTACAGTCACCATGAGAAATAACGAGCGTGCACTGTGAGCACACATCCTGCTGTTCAGACTTGCCGTTGCTACGAGAACAGAAACAAAACACCAGTTTCGGCTGCTCGCAGCTTCTGAGGATGTGGTTTATTTGCTGCTTGTGATAGTCTGATGACTGAAGATGGCTCCCTTCCAATCATTTTTGAATTTTTCCTGTCTCTTAGAAACCCTTTTGTTGTGAGTGCTTTTGAGGACATAAGTGATGACAATGAAGTTTATTTTCCCAAAGCATAGAAAACATGCTGGATAAGCTGAAACATGTTCTTTGTTTATTTCTTTATCTGCACCTATTCCCAGGGTCTGTGAGTAAAAGTTTTGACAAATAAGACAGAGGAAAAGACACGGTTTGAGAAGGGAGGAGAAATGAGCCTGAAAGTAGGATGATTGTGAAACAATCACTGTAATTCTTAAATAAATCCGTTGTCTTGAGATAGCCCCCAGAATTCAACACCCATTGTAGCAGCTGCTGAGCACAGACACAGGGAAGGACAGTCTCTGTCTATCCTTTGCTGTCTGTTCTCCCCATGGAAACAAAACTGCCATGAGTGTTGGGAGGGATTCCTTTGCTCCACACGTCACCTCTGAGCTTGCATTAAGCCCTGCTGCCGTAACCTGTATTTATTCCCGTGGGTGGGGCACAGAAGGCTGTATTTTGGGGGTCCTGTGCCAACCACCCCACACTGCTTGGCATTCCACCCCCGTGAGCTCTCCCACTCCAAACTCCTGCCAAGAGGAGCAGTCCCTTGCAATTACTGAGTCAGTGCTGAGGGAGCCTCAGGACACCACGCTGTGGTGACACGTCCCTGAGTGCTGGGACAGCCTTACTCTCCAGGGAGAGGTGAGAATTAAGGATGTGCTTGAGAGGAAACAGAACAAGGAAGACATTTTTTGCACAGCTGATGTTTGGGGAAGTAGCACTCACAGCTGCCACAGCAAATCAAGTGGATGAATCTGAGAATTTCCCGCAAAGGAGTGAAAAAAACCTCAATAAACCAGCAAGCTAACTTCGGTCACCTGTGTTTTCAGGGAAATTTGCTGAAGCTGTTTGCCAAGAGCCACCATGGGATAACTGATAAATTACAATGTTGTATGTTCTTGATATTACAGGGACTCTGGGATCTGTGAGAAACTGGGCAAGAGACAGAACCACTGTAAAACACAAGAGGCTGGCCTGATTCTCAAATACACTGCAGTAGGGCTGCTCTGGTGAGCCTAAAAATCCTGCAGCCAGCTCTCAGCTTAAAGCAGTAAGGGAACCCAGCTTTTATTTGCTCCTTTCACTTGTTCCAAGCAACTGGCATTGCCTCCTGTGATAAATGCCCTATATGAAGTACACTTGGGTCTTATCACTCTGTGTGGATGCAGGAGAATAAATTCTGTGCTCTTCCACTCCGAGTGCTCTCTGCCCAGCCAGGAGCACTGCTGCTGTCAGTGGGGAAGCAATTCATTCTGCCACAACCAGGCACTGTAATTCCCTGAGCTCCTCTCCCAGCTTTCAGCTGTGAAACCTCTCTGCCAGCATTCACTGCACCAGACAGGGGAGAGCTGCATCCCAAAAGCATCTCTGGAGGCAGCACAACCTTGGAAGTGCTTGCAAAGTGTGTTCAAAGTATTTCAGTGCAACATTTCAATGAAAGACACATCCTAGAAAATGCAAACTTAAAAGTACAGGTTGGAGTCAAATGTACAGGCTTTAAATAATTTTGCTATACAAAATTTACTGCACTGACATGTAACGATATACCATGGAAGGCATGCTGCTCTTATCCCTGATCTGTTTGCAGCAGTTGCAAACCTCTTTGCTTCACTAGAAAACTTCTGTAAGGGATGCAAAATGGAGTGGAAAGAGAAGTGTATCTGCTCTAATAGTTCAAAACTAGAACTTCCTTATTTCTTATTCCAGGATTGCTGTTTAAGCTCTTCTAGTCAAGCAGAACAGCAGCAAGATCATTTGGATGAATGACGACAGTGTGTGTTTTGCCTATCTCCCCTTTTACACTTCCTAAAAATGCACAGGGCTGTTGCTGGCAATAGGGATCAGCAACATGTCCTCCAACACTAAAGCTTCCTGTGGAGACACAAACATGTTTACTAATCTGGCCCCTGTGTCATATTTAGGGCTTGCCAACTTAACTACTGTGATAAGCAAAAGAACAGCACACACCAAGCCTCAAGACTAAGGAAAAAAATGAGCTTCCATTATGGGCACCTTCTATCCACTCCTACTGGAGGGGAACAAAGACAAAAGGAGGTAACAAAAAGATGATTTATCACCTCTAGCACTACCCACTACTGAGGAGCAGCTATGAAGACACCGTGCTGAAATCAAGTGGAAAAAAATGATACCATGGAAACAGAACAAAAATAATAATTTGCTGCTACATCTCTGTCCTAGACCAGGAAGCCCTTAACCTGCAAATCACCAGATGCTCAGCATATACTGGTGAAGTCTCATCACATTTTTGCCTTATTACACTTTTCCTTACACATCTGTTTCCAGTCATGTTCAGAAACAAAATTCTGCATTGACTGGCAGTACCAAATACACCTTTGATGATGTTTTCATTTTCTGCTTGAAGTGTGCTGATGGTTGTATGCACATTTGAATGTTTGGCCAGTCTGAGGATAAAGAAGCAAATATGAGGTAAGTAGCAGAGTCTCAGCAATGTCAGAAGGAGGATGAATGCTGGAGAAGCTCAAAGGTGGCTCTGAAAAAGAGACCTACACGCTGGAGAGAAGGGAGCAGAGAAGGGCCCCTCCAGGACAACACTGGGTGCAGAAAGCCAGGATCACAAAATCAGAGAATTGTCAGGGTTGGAAGGGATCTGAGGAAATCACTCATTGCAACCCCTCTGCCAGAGCAGGGTCACCTGGAGCAGGTGGCACAGGACGTGTCCAGGTGGGCTCTGGATGTCTGCAGGGAGGGCGACTCCACAACCCCCCTGGGCAGCTGTGCCAGGGCTCTGCCACCCTCAGTGTAAAGAAATTGAGTGCACAATTGCTCCGACACCCTCAGTGTAAAGGAGCAATGTCTGTAAACTGAAACACAAGAAGTTCCACCTCATGCTGAGGTGGAATTTCTTGTGTTTCAGTTTACAGACATTGCTCCTCATCCTCTGGGCACCACTGAACAGAGTCTGGCACCCTCCCCTTTGCCACCCTGAGATATTTACATGCATTGATGAGATCCCCTCTCAGTGATGCCCCAGACTGTGGAATTCGGGTTTCTGCACGGAGAGGGCAATGCATGGCCCGGGATCTACCCGTGCTCTCCTTCACTGGGATATAATGGATACACTCAGCATCTCCTTGTGAAAAATGGGTATTTTATTATTGTCTTTTCACAAATATTAAAATGAATATTATATGTGTTGTGTTAGAAAGTTATGCTGTGTTAATTTTTTAGTAGTGTGTTAAATATAGCTTTAAGTTATAAAATAATGTTAAAATAGAAACTATGCTAAGTAAGATACTTTTTAAAGAAAAGACTCGCAGCGAGATAGCAACTATAGGACGCCTAAATCTTTCAGAAAAAAAAGAATTTATTGCTCCATTATCAGGAGAAACGAACTTCTTCCTGCCTCGCTCAGCCATGAAGACGCCGGCAGGATTCAGAGGAAGAAACTGACGATGACCAGACAGAATCCTGTGTTTGAATGGAATTTATGCATCATGTAGGAGGTGTATGAATATGCAACAGGCTGTTGTTTTTAAGGGTTAATCCTCTGTTAACGTGGGTCCTTTTTCGGGCTTATTTTGCCCAGAAAAAGGTACCCGGACTGTCCCTAACTCTTTGTTTCCATTGTCTCATATTGTCCTAACAGAAATTGTTCAAATTTTTTATTACTCTAATTATATTACTATTTTAAATAACCATTTTATTATCATTAAAATTTAAAAAATGTAAAAACAAGTGGTTGGCGTTTTTCACATCCTTCATTAAGGGCTGGAGGCTGTGGGAAGAGCCGGGCGCGGGCACTGACCCGCACTGGGCGCTGAGGGAAGTGTCGGACCCGCCTTTTGTCTCACTGATCCGCCATGGGCCCGCGAATACCCGCGGCTCCCTCAGCGTCTGTGCGAGTCCCGGGGCTCCCCCTGCCGACAGCGCTGCCCGGCCGGGGAGCCGCGGGACCGGCACGATGCCAAGTAGGGATGGCGCCGGGACACCGGAGCATCGCGATTATCGCGGCATGAACCCGCAGCCCCGTTCGCGGGCGAAGCTTTTTGGGCGGGGCGGCGCCCCGTAGCCCGTTGCCGAGGCAACGTTGCGAGCGCCTGGCCGGCATCACGTGACTAGGCTGGCTCCACCCCCACAGCCACGCCCCCCCTCCCGCCGCCATCTTGGAAGTTGCGTCAAGATGGCGGCGTCGGCGGCTTAAAAGCTCCGCCCCCCTCGCCTCGCGCACGGCGTGGTTACGTCACCGCGTTCCCGCCGCCCTGAACCCGGAAGTGCGTCTTGCCATTCGCGCGCGTGCGGGGCCGGCGGGAGCGCCCGAGTCCGTCCGAGCGCAGCCGAGCCCGGCCGAGCCGAGCCGAGCGCAGCCGAGCCGGCGGGGCGGAGATGGCGGCGGCGGCGGAGCTGCAGGGGAAGTACCAGAAGCTGGCCCAGGAGTACTCCAAGGTACCGGGCACCAGCGGGGCCCGCAGCTCCGCGGCTGCAGCGCTGCTTTCCGCGGGGTGCCGGGGGTGCCTCCCCGGGCGTGAGGCGGGAGCCGCGGGTTTGCGGTGCCGGGGGAGCGCGGCTGAGCGGCCCCGTGTGCAGGACGTGCTGGTGTAGCCACAGCGGGCTTGGCTGTGCCGGGGCACTGACACCGGCCGTGCTTCCCTTGCTCCCGCTTCCAGGCGGGCTCGGGCCCTGGCTTTGCCCGCTGAACATTTGCCCGGGGCCGGCCGTGTGAGCTCCGGGGTGCGGGAGCTCGGCGGTGTCGGTGGCTCTTGGAAGCGAGCAGGACATTTGCTTCCACGTTAGCCTCCTGTCTGTCCCCCTTCTTCTGCCCCAGGTGATTTTGCATCCCGTTCCTGGTGCTGCTTTACAAAGATGTGTACCCATAGTGGAGAATGCCTTTCCTTTCCAAGGTGCCTGAGGTGAAATAGTGGAGCCTTGCTCAGCACTGAGCCCTTCATTCCGTCTTCTTCACTGAAAGGAAGAGGAGATTCTTGGTCTGGAGTGGCAGAGTTCCCCAATAGCTCTGGGGAAGAAAGGCAGCACTTTTTGTGCAGCCTCACATCAGCAAGTGGCACAAGGCACTTGTCTGTGTTTGACACTTCTCCCAGCTCACAGAACCATGTCTTTAAACACTCTTCTTCTTGGAACTGTTACAAAAACACCATGTGTAGCATCTAAATAGTTTACAGATAGATAGCCTGTTAGTGCTGCCACAAAATAGTTTAAGAACATTTAATTTGCTTTGCAGCCTTGTAGGTCACAGGATTCACATGCCTTGTTTTATACAGAGGCTCTCTTATTCCTTGGAGATCAGCAGTGGCTGAGGATGAGATAATGGAGGGATGTTGGTGCTTGATTCCTGAATGAGCATTGGAAATGTGGACTTCTGACTATAGCTTCCAAAAATTCCCACTGCTGGATCCTTTTTTTTTAGTATGGTGCCCAGAAGCTTTCTTTGAGCTTCACCAAGCACTTCTCAGCCTGTACCATTCATCCTTTTTGCTGGAACTATTTTTTTTTCATCTCATCCCATTTCTCATGCAGTGCAGCTCATTGTGGGACTCCCCCTTTGCAGAAATCTCTTCTCTTTGTTGTTGGCTGCTTGTTGTGTGCAGTGGAAATGGGGAGTAGCCCTGGAGTAGCCTGCTCACCCAAAGGTGCTCTGAAAGCCATGGAGAGAGGGGGACAAGAGCCTGACAGACTCAAGCAGTGCTGGGTGAAATCCCTGCCAAAGGATTGCTTTTCCTCTTGGTTCACAGACCAGTCCAGAAGGAGGATGAGGAGAAGAAGAGACTCTGAAAACACACAAGTTGCAGCTGCTGGCTGTCTCCTGAAGGAATAACCAAAGCAGCTTTGGGGCAGCCTGTGTGGGTCCTACTGCAGCTGAGTCTGTGGGTGCAGCAGGACTGAGCTGCTTCATTCTCTGCTCCTACAGGAGCAGCTGTGGCCCAGAGACAGCTGTAGAAATCTCCTGCACTTCTCCTTCTTGCTAGGGAAATCTGTGCTTGGAAGTTTTTCTCTGTGCTCTGGGAGGTTTCTTGCCTTGCCTTTGTGATGCCTGAGCAGCACAGTGGGAATACTGCAGGGGAAACAGCTTAGCAGTGACTTCTGACCTTTCAAACACACTCAGTCATCACACTGAAACAATGAGCCACTGCTGTTTTACCCTGAGTCTTGCCTTTTATGCACCTGCCAGATACCTGCACAAACCCTTTTAGTTTATATCTGCAACAGCTGGACTCACACATGTCAAATGAGTGCAAACTGCCTTTGGAGAAACCAGGATCCAAGCAAATTTTGAGGAATGGGAAGATGGAAGTGTCAGAGTCCTCACTGCTGCAGGGCAGAGGTACTCTGTGGAGTGACTCTGTGGGAAATAGATTTCTTGAGGATCACTTTTCACTGCAGTGATTTTAGCTCAGATTTGGGTACTGTGCAAGTAAGGCTTAGAGGGCTTTTCCTTGTATGCTTTTTGTGTCACTGTGTTCTCTCTGGATCATCTGCTGCCACTGGCAATAAGTAATTTTGCATTAGATTCCTCTTGAATTGATACAGATTTTGACTTTGAGTCCTGCTTGTGTTCCAGAATTGGTTATAAACAGTTTTGGGAGAAGAGGGGAGAGATAGAAATAGCCCTGAATATGACCAAGAGCTTCATAAGTCGAGGAAGAGGTTGCAGCTTTTCCATATTTGTTCCTAGTTCTTCGTATCTTAATTATATTTAAGTAACTGGTCTCCAAGGATATTTATTAAGAATTCTGTTGTATTTGACCAAAATGTTCAGGTGGTAAAGTTACTGCTTGTTCTTTGGCAAGTCAGGATATGAATTGGATGCCTTTTAAACCTGATACCACTGCTATTTACCACTAAGAAAGTACTTGAAAAAGCAGTCACACCTGGCACTCTCCTGAGAGTGTGATGCTTTCTGCACTTTCTCATGCATGGCTTTTGTTCATTCTGCTGTCTTTCATAGTTACTGGCATCTCTTGTTTTTCAGCTTCGTGCTCAGAACCAAGTCCTGAAAAAAGGAGTTGTAGATGAGCAAGCAAACTCTGCCTCACTGAAGGTAATCTCTAAAAACTGCTCATGACAGGTGGACTAAGCTGTGACAAAATTAGTGTATAGGGGTACTTTTTACTAAAAAGTAATGTCAATAAAAGAATGAAGAGGGAGCTTGATTTTAGTAAAAGAATTTCTGTTTTGCAGCTAGCCTGTTCTCTGTAAGTGCTGAGTTTGTAAAAGGGGAAGTTTGATTCTTGATAATTATAGAGTGAAATAGCTACTTGGGTATGATCTGTGACCAGCTCAAGGAAGTGAAATACATTTTTTTTTTAGTTCAGAAACGATACTTTCTATCTCTTCAGTGTTTCAAAAGTGTAGCAACTTTCTAACTTGTTTTTAACTTGTAAAAATAAATGTGAAGATTTTAAAATTAATTTTTTTTTTATCATGCAGGAACAGCTGAAGATGAAGGATCAGTCCCTGAGGAAACTGCAACAAGAAATGGACAGCTTGACCTTTCGAAATCAGCAACTTGCCAAGCGGGTGGAGCTACTTCAGGATGAACTTGCATTAAGTGAAGCTCGGGGCAAAAAGAACAAGGTATGTGCTGGAGGCAAAGAAAACTTGCTTAGCAGATGTCTGCTCCTCACCTGTCAGAGCCTTGTCCTGAGTTTTAGCAGTGGGTATTTTGTGGCAAGGGTTGAGCTTAATGTTCTTGTCAGAACTTGTGTTATTTTACCTGATGTGAGTGAAAACACCCATAAAACACATGCTTATATATATAAATATATATATACATAAAATGAAATGCATGATGTGTAGTTCTTTACTCTTCTAGTCTGTCACCTGACTGATGCTGAATTGCTGTCTTCTTTTATGGATATTTATTAACTGTCCAAAAAAGTGGGAAATACTTTGGAGTTCTGTGGTTAGTCAGCTGCTCTGCAGAAAGCTGATCACTCCTCATTTCCCATCCCCACCTCTTTGCTTTGTAATTTTGATGTTGGTAGTTAACTCTTCAGCCTGTGATCATAGCTTTTCTATGTGAATCTTGTCAAATGCTTTGAAATCTAAATTTTTAGCTTGTATTCTTTGTTATTTCAAAATGACAGAATTATTTCAACACTGTGGTCTTTTCTGCCAAAATGCTTGCTGATTAAACCTTGTGATGTCATATTCTAAGGCCAGCTGTGCCTTCTGTAGGTAACACCCCAATTCCAGGGGTGATGTGCTTGGACTTCAGTAATTCTTAATTTTCAAGCATTTCTTACTGATTTTCTCATGAAGAATCCCCTCTTAATTACTGCTGTCTTTTCTTTTTTGTGCTGTCTTTTCTCAATGTGCTGTAGTTAAAGACTGGCTTTAAAGAAATCATTCAATTGATTAATAATATGATCATCTTCCTACTTTTCCCATAAACTCTTGCCCATTTTTCTGCTCTCTGATTCCTTCACAAGCACAGTGCTTCTGACTGCATTATTCATGCACCACAATAGATTGTTCTTTCAAATGCAGCTTGACCCTTCTGTTCTTTTATTTCAAACTCTGTAAGTTACTGTTTTTCTAGCTGTGTTTCCAAATTTTCAAGGACATCAGCCTGTCTTTAGTAGCTTTGTAAACAATTGCCACTGAGTTTCTTTCCTGTTAAAATGCACAGCTTTAGTTCCCTGGTCTGTGTTAGAGTGCAATCCCTTTAGAAGGAGCAGAACATGTGCCCATATCTCAGGTGGAGTTCACAGGCTGGCATCAAAAACACAGAGGTGACTTATCTGTCCTCACATCCCTAATTCTTGAGGTTTGGTGTTGAGTTTAAATGCATAGAGTCTCCCCTGTGTTTGGAGATAATACCTTTCCTCAGCAGTGTGGTATGGGGATTCAGTGATCTGAGTCTTTTGGATTAAATGAGTGGAAAATGAGGGAAAAGGCAGAGGGATATGTATGGTTGATGGGCAGGGAAGAGCCTGTGCTTCCATGGCACCTTGTGCTGCAGCCTGCTGAGAGCAGCCTGCCTTACACCTGGGCACAGGTGTGCCTTACACACAGCCAGCAAAGCAGCTGAGCCTGGGTATGGAGGGTTTGGGATTGCTGACTGCATGGGATCATCAGGATCCCAGTGATTTCAGGTGGGCTGCTGCCCATCCAAGGGATTGATTGATTCCTGTGGGTGTGAATGGGACTCCTGAGTGGAGGCTTTCCCCAGGCAGGGTCACAGGGGTGTATTTTAAACAAGGAAGGGAAAGTGTGCTGCCTTGAGGCTGCTGCTGAGTGCAATATTCACACTTTTGATGTGTCACTCAGTGTCAGCAGGACATCTCCTGGTGTGCCCCTCTGGGAGTTACCTGTGGGAGCTGTTCCCCCAAACCTGGCACTTGGAGATAATGAGTGCATTTTGGCTCTTTTAGAAAAGTGTAGAATCCTCATCTCAGCTGAGTCAAGAACAGAAAAGTGTCTTCAATGAAGATCTGCAGAAGAAAATAGAAGAAAATGAACGACTGCATATACTTGTGAGTGAAATTGTGTTTTGCCTTTATTGTTGGTTCAGAGAACTGGTGTTACAACCAAAGATATGGAAAGTAAAGTACTGTCTGAAAACTGCTGGGTTTAGAAGCTTAGTTGTATGCAAAGCAGTAGATTAGATCAGATTGTTTATAAAGATGTTCACCAGGCAAATCAAGTATGTTTTGACTTCTTAAGACAGTGTGTAGAATCACATAATATGTGTTTTCTCATTCAGATTTTAATTTTTGGTGACAGCTGCCCTACTGAAAATAGCCTGGTACTGATAGGAAATTTCTTATTAGTTCATTTACTGTTTCAGAATTGCTTTAAAGTTTAAAATATTTTCTGCAAGTTGCCATAATTAGGAACTACTTCACCAAAGTGGAATGCATTTCACTTTAGAAAACTTGAGAAAAACCTTTTGGCTCAAGTTCAGTTTTTCATGTGCCTGCTATTAGTCAGCAATATATTTAAAGAATGATTACTACTACAAAACTTTCCTGAATCTTTTCTCTGTAAATAAAATAAAACTTCTATTTTTCTGAGAACTGGTAATTGCTGTTAACCTGATCTGCCTAATGAAATTGGAGTAACTTAAAGGACTGGATTCAGTAGTAAAATGAAGCTTTTAAAAAGAACTTTTCTTTCCTTGCTGTAGTTCTTTGAAGCAGATGAGCAGCACAAACGTTTGGAAGCAGAGCTGAGGAGCAGACTGGAGGTTTTGGAAACAGATGCTGCCCAGCACCAAGCTGTGGTGGACAGCTTAACAAAGAAATACACAGAGACCATAGAGAAGCTGCAGAATGATAAAGCCAAACTAGAAGTAAGGAGTTTTTCCTCTTGCTTGCAAGTTTGCAAAGTTTTGAAATGCAATGTCTTGCTGTGTCAGCACTTACATTGTGAGATTATCTTCTTGCATAAAGATCAAGTCTCAGACACTAGAAAGAGAAGCTAAGGACTGTAGGCTTCGAACTGAAGAATGGTAAGTGGCTTTATTTCATTGATGTAAAGAAATCATTGCTGTGAAACATTAACTGGATTGTTTTTAAGAATAATAACATTTTATAAAAGGGTTTAATTGAAAGACTTTGATAAAACTCCATTTGTATTATCATGAGGACAAATGTGAGCAGTGCAGGTCAAGCCTCCTTTTCCTTTGCTATGTATGGAACCAGACAATTCCATTAGACAATTTCTGCTTTGAGTAAGAGCAGTTTTGTCTCCAGGCTTTATCAATACCAGTAATGTTGATGAAAGTTTGAAGAATTTATTTGTAATTGAAAACCATAGAAAGTAAAAACTGTATGAAACAAAGATATGTGAGTTTGTAAAAACTGCTTCTAAGAACAAAGTTTGGGTAACATATGCTGAGAGAACTGATTGAAAAGAGTTTCAGAAATCCCCCTTCACTGCAAAAGCTTCTCAAACAATTTTTTTTCTTCAGGTACAGTGTTCTCAGCTAGAATATTTGAAAGTTTTTATCAGGGAATGATATTGTTAGTTTTGGAATATTTTCATTGTCTTGAAGACAAGTTGTAGAAGTTGAGGACCGTGGCCCAAATGAAATTAGGGTGCATTTCTCTGAAGTGCATTAAGCTGCATTTTTTAGAACATACATGTGCAGTACAGATCTTTAATGTAATGAATAAGATGTATAGTGAGTGGTCAGATGCAGAGTTCCTGCTTTCCCATGGTAACCTTCAAGTGTGTATTTTAATTATGTTGATAGATGTGAAGATACTTGTATCCAATAACTCCACTAATACAAGTCAGGGTTTCACTGAAAATGACTTAGAAAAGAGGGAGAAGGCTGTGTTTGGCTGCTAGTTGCATTTTTTGTGGTGTTTGAAAAGCTGTAGTTTTAATCTGCTACTAGTCAGTTCAGGCTTCGTCTATCATGTTCTATGGGACTGGGTAATTGATGTCATTGTAAGAAGTTATCCCTACTATTTTAATTATACCATATTAAGTTTTTAAAAGTAATAAAGCCTGACACTTCATGTTAAACAGTGCAGTCACTGTCTGCTGAACACATGGCAGGATGTGTCCCTGAGAATGCTGCCCTTCTGTTTCCCTGCTTTGTCAGGGGGAGGGATCCATTTGCCTCTGACACCCACACTTTACTCAGAAAAGCCAGAGGATATGGGACTTGACAGCCTGCATGCCTTGAAAATTAAAGGGCAGAATGTAAGGCAAAACATGTCAAACTCCTTGTTTGTCATTCCCATAAGTCTGAAAAGGAAATATCAGTACATTTGCAGTTTGTGTTGGAGTTCATTTTCTATCATGCTCAGTGCTACTGCAGTACCTGCTGTACAGTTTCTGTGCAATTATGGAGCTGCTCTCCAAGAAAAGTATTTTATGTGCATGAGCTACCTATTGGCCAGTTTCTTCATATCTTCCTTGTCCATTTTGGATTATTTTGCTTTGTTAGAGTTGCTGAGTTTCTTTGCATCAAATATTGTAAGGAAAGAAAAAAAAAACCCTGTCACTTTGACACCTTTCCCCCACCCTCCACTATATGTGCAGGAGTTCTAGATGTCAAACAGGAAGCAAAACAGTGAAGAATTTGGGGCCCTAAGTTGGGTAAGGTGTGGAATTTGGTCTGAATCAATAATGGAGTTTCTTTATAGATACATGTATATAATGCTGGAATATGTTACTGTTCATCTCAGCAACCTATTCTCATTATATTAGCAGTCTTAATTACTTAGGTTCACATGTACATGCACAGTCAAATGCAAATGAAGAAAATTTAGAGAAAAATCTCTTGGGAATGCATCAGGAACATAATTGTCAAGTCATGTCAGAACAGGCAGTATCATAGCAGTGTTTAAATATGGGTTTTGAAAAGCCTTTGAGGTATCTCAGACAGTGATGTGACATAGTTAATTGAATTATTGACAACTCATTGCCTGCTTATTGGAATGCATTGGATGCACAGTAACTAATTTGGAGGCCCTGTTACCTTCCCATCCAAATTCTAGTAGAAAACAATGCTTTCATAGAGCTTATATAATAGTTGCACTATAAGAAAATGAGGTGAATCTTAACTCTGAAGTAAATGGAGCTTCTCAAGAATGGAAATTTAGGATTTTCAGGTTTATGGTAACTTCCTGCTTTTGTTAGGATTAGGATTCAATGTTGTGTTAAATATGAGATAAAGAGGACAAATTACTCCCACTGTATTTATTCTAACTTCTAGAAGGACACAGATACCTGTACACTCAAGGGATGCCTCTAGTGAGTTATGGTGTTGGTGATACAGATGAAATTGTAAAGGTTTACAATGTGTGTGTGTGTGGTTTTTCGTTTGTCTCTTTGTTATTTAGCCAGCAACAGCTAAAGAATCTTCAAGCAGCTTTGGGCAGTAGACTGGAAGAATCTCTATGCATAATTAATGAAAAAGTTCCTTTTAATGACACAAGTACGTATTGCCTTGGTCTGGGTATCTTGTTTGATTGTTTTTTTTTTTGGGTATCCATCTGGAGGGAGTACTCCTTCTGAATTAAAATGTATTAGCTGTAAGAAATGTGGGACATCTGAACAGACACTTGGAGGTAACTGTAGTAAGTATTCCTCATACTTGTCATGGTCTTCAGTAATTCTAAAATACCAAGTTTTTATATGTATAATGAAAATTGCAACTTTTGAAGGCTTTTGAGTGATTTGCCACTTGTCTTATTTAGTGTTGACAGGATGAAGGAACACTGTCAATTTAATGGCTGCTCCATAAAGATTGGATACTCATCTCAAAGAGTATTGTTTTTGGCAGGGTATATTCAAGAGGTGCAGTAAGTTAAGGTGGGGGAAAACTGGTGGCTGCAGAGATATTGCACCATTATTGATGCACTTATTACTGGTGGGGAATTTCTGTCTCATTGATCAGAAAACACACAGAGTAGTTCTTACCTGAAGGCTGCTTAGACTTGTTTGTCCCTTCATGGGGAAAAAAAGCCCTTTGGACCTGGGGACTTTTACCTGAAGCAATGTTTTTTCTGCTTCCTTTCCAACTGCTGCTAGATCAGCTGAAGTGCAGAGGAGCCCCTGGAGTTAGGAGTGCTCAGCCTTTGCATGGCTTTGTTGCAAGCATGGGTTAGTATGTGCTGCTGTGCACTGTGTGCTTTCCTAAACAGCTGAACACAAGGCTGGGCAGGCACTGCCTCCTCTTCAAGACCAGGAGGACCTGGAATAGTGAAAAAGCTCAAAGTAGTGAAGAAAGAGCAGAGAAGTGAAAACAGGCTTTTGAATTTCTTGTATGTTTCATTGGTGGCTGTTTGCATTTTTCATTCAGTTTAAAACCTGCTGACAGTGTTTTAAGTAGCCTTAGGCTCTCTAAAAGCTGATCTGGCAGGTGTTGCAGGGGTGAGTGTGCCAAGCTCTCCAGTGGTTTGGCAATCCAGTGAGTCTTGGCTTGGGAACAGCAGATTATCATCTCTGCAGGAAAAGTTGACTCCCATACAGCACATCACATTGAGGTGTTGGTGCCTGGATTGGGATCCTTTTCACTTCTCTCACTTTGCCTGGCATCTGCTGCCTATTTCTGCTTCTCTGGCTTCTTGAGCTTGCATGTTTTAGGTGCTTATCATTGTAGCAAGAACTTTGCTAAAATAATTTATCTGCTCACTCAGCTGCCATAGCTTAATACCTTTGCTTGTGTAGTAGAAAACACTGCAAATGGAGAACATTTCTTTAGTGATAGATCAGTGGAAGTCAGGGGATGTTTTTTTGCTCTGGATTCCAGCTGTCTTCCTATAGACCCTGTAGTTGGCTTCAGGTTTAACTAGCAGCTAATTTCAGTAACAATCAAATGACTGCTAAGCATGATTTACAGAGCAGAAAGTTTCCTGAAGCATTTATTTAGAAGTAGGATTCAATAATTTTGGACAGGGTTATTTTCCTCTAAATGTAACTACCTCTTCCCATGTTTTAATAGCCAAATGTGAATGACACAAAAGGAATAAAAAACTGTAAATTTCCTTTGTGAGCAAATTTTAAACTAAGCTGGTTGTTGTTCAACTGAATTGAGAATGGATGTGACCCCTTTTAAATCTCTAAGGCTTTGTAAGCTGTTCTCTAGGTACAAATAGCCCTCTGCCCCTCTAATTGTGGCTGCTTGTAACTGAATAATCATTCTGGTTACTTCATGACTAGAGAAGAATGCTGAAATACATGGAGAGTACCTCTTAGTCTTAATTATCACCATATTAAATGTATACAAGAGCTTTAAAAAGCATGGAAACCATTCAAAAATATATTAGTCTTACTTGGCCTCTCCTTGGCATGTAATTGAAATTTGAAGATAATCTTGAATTCTTTAAGTGTGTTTTCTTTTAAAAGATTTTTTCACTCTTGTTTGTGATGAATATTGTTCTTTGGGCAAAAGGAGTCTGCTCTTATTTCTCAAATTCAGGGTCTTCAGATGATTAAATTTGACTTAAAATCTGAGGCAAGTATTGAACTGCTTTCCCTTCCACTTAATCACAGAAATCCTTAAGTGAGGATATTTAGGGCTACTTTATTGGAGTCAATCATTTGTATCTCTTTAGTTAATATTGCTTACATAACCTGTAATATCCCTGCAATTAATTTTCTTTTTAAAGTCAGTATTTACAAAAAAATGTCTCTCCCCCACAATTTAACAAGTGCATAAAACTCAATTTTTGTCCTGTAGGATCTGCTCGATACAATGCTCTGAATGTACCTTTGCACAACAGAAGGAATCAGGTAAGTGCTTCTTGTGATTTCCTGTGGCTCTGCACAGCTTTCTATACAGATGCTGAAATAAAACCAGTCATTTTAGTACCTCAAATGGCAGAAGATAGCCTGTCTTACTACTGTCATGATATTCTGAGAGCATTTCTGCCCACAGAGCCCCTGCACTTTCCAAGACCTTGTGTACATTGTTGTTACATCAAGGAGCCTTAATAAAGTTATAGGAAATATTCTTTTATTGTGTCAACCTTCAGTAAGCTAGAAGTTGGAACACTTCATTTTTAAAGTTGGTTAAAACTACAGTAGTTCAGAGGTTTTTTTGTTGGAAAAAGGTAGGTTTGGTATCCTAAATTCCTTTTCCCTCAAACTGAGCTTCTTCAGTCACATCACTTGAACTTTAGAGAATGTGTGCGTTTGTAAACTGCACAGTGGTGTGTGCACTAAAATGCTGTGTTGGGTGACATTACTTGTCACCAGTCACAGCCCTTTCAAGGAAAAAATCATGTCACTTTGAGATCTCTGCATGGTTCATTTACGTTTTGTGGGATACTTCTTGCCAAAGCACCTCTTACTTGCAGCAGAATAACTCTTATATATTGAAACGTTTTTAGAAAACAGTTTCTGTTCGCTGCTGTAATTTAACGAGATTCCTTGGGAATGTTGTTTATTCAGTATTCAAAAACGAGCATTCTGTGAATGGCTGAATATTTTAAGGGTTTTTACAATAGCAAATCAGAAATCTGCATGCAATCAAAATTTTCCTGTGTTGCTACCACTGAGGATGGACTATTCAGCACTGTGGCGTTTTTCTGTTTCCATGTGTCTCTCAAGTCTTCAAGTTAGTGCATTCAGATGCTGCAGGAAGAGTTAAAATAGCTGCTCTCTCCATTCTTCAGAAGTGCCTGTAAAGAGACCTTTTTCCCAATAATGTCTCCTGTGAGAACAGGTGACTTGCTGTTCAGTTTTGTGATGGAAATAACCTTAAATTTCAGGTTGCTGCTGCTGAGTTCCAAGAAAAATCTCAATAGCTGCATGGAAACTCCCTCCTCTTACTATTTTCTGCCAGCACTATGTCAGGCAGCCTCATGCTTCAAGATCTGCAATCTTGAAAATAGTTCAAGACAGATTTTTATGACTGGCTTTGCCAGTGGAGGCAAAATGTTGGTGTATTAGCACAGGCTGTGTGTGTTTCCCTTCCTTACATGACTAATTAACATATACAAGCTGGGTATAATGACTGCTTTAATTACTTGCCACCATCCCAGATCCATAATCAAGACTGACCTGATTTAACAGTCCATTGAGGCATTAAGAGTACATCTCTGAAAGATAAGTTATTCTTGGCTGAAACGTCACTATAACATTATTCTCTTCCCATAAATCCCAACAGGGAATAGTTTTCTTCTCTCTTGAATTTATGTTCCATTCTGGATTAATTTTTTTGGTACCTTCCTGCTTTACTAAAGCCACAGAACAGCCTTACTCATGAGCAGTAGCTCAGCTCTGTCCAGGAGAATAAGAATTGAGTGTTCTTCGTTAGAGGAGCAGACACCTTTAATTCTGGGAGAAAACATTATTGCTTTTTACTAATTAAATTGAGGTTTCCTTGCAACCTGGTGTTGAGCTGTTGTCAGCAATTAGTCTGTTGTGCTTTGGAAATTTCAGACATGGTTTCTGTAATTGTGCTGACCTCTCAGTGTTTTTGTGGTTTGCAAGTTTGAAAAATGCAGCAGAGGCAAACCATCACCAGTTGTGTGAAATAAAAAGATACTTTGTTGTCAGAGAACAATGTGCCCTTCTGTAGTTTATGAATAAAAATTAAGTTAAAAATAATTGCTGTTGTGTATTTTAGGCTGAAATAACAACAAGGAAGAAATTGCTGATAATGATTTTTTGTATCCAAACAGGTTTTTTTTTCTCATATTTAAATAGATCCATTCAAACACAATCATTTTATTAATGTCTTTCCAGCTGAAGCTGCGAGACCTTGCTGGCCAGGCCCTGGCTTTTGTCCAAGAACTTGTAACAGCTCTCCTGAACTTCCACACATATACTGAGCAGAAGGTACAGATCTTCCCCATTGATTCTGCAACAGACACCATATCACCCTTGAACCAGAAGGTAAAGTTTACACACTTCAGCTACAAATATATTCAGTTAGTTAGACTTTAGTGAGTGATTGATCCTAGGGAAAATTGCACCACCTTTATTGGAATGCTGTGAGTGTGTTCCTGAGAGCCAGCCCCTCCTGCATGGGACATCTTTTCTGCTCCATGAATTCTCTGAATGTGGATGAGGTGTAGCTGCAGAGAATCCTTTTCCTCTGTGCCTCTGCTAGAAGAGAAATATTAATCAAATCAAAGCTTTGCTTTTTTAATTGCTGAATTGAAATGCATCTGTTGAAAGTTCAGTTGAGTTATTTTAAAATAATAATGCACAAATATTGCGCTGCTGAATAGAGCTTGTTTTAGTTTATGCACTAGGGCATAGGAGATGTTGAGGCAGAGCCTGGTCTTGTGTTCAAAGTGTTTAGCTGTAATATTAAATAAAGAATAAAAGGTAGACTTATAGGAGGGAGAGAACCTGGACTCTGTTCCCTTGTCAAAAACTTTATAATCTGATTTTGGGCTGCTTGTGTGAGGAGGTTTCCTGTAACTGTTCTGAAGCTTCAAGTTTGTAAAGCACGTTGAAATTAGTATGAGAAATCTGACTCATCTCTTTTGACACAATTCCATGGAAAGATTTTCTGAGAGTGTCATCCAGAGCTGTTGAGCTGCATGTTTTGACTTTGTTTTCCTTTGCTGTGAACTGGAGAAAATAACTGTGCACTAGGATTTGTGTGGGGATGCATACATGTATGCTTTGGAACAAATTGCATTGAGATAAGAGTTGACTTCATAGTTTAAGGGCATCTGTGAGTATTTAAGCTGCAGGGAGTATTTTATGATTCAGGCTCTTAATTTCAGTTTAGGAGTTGCCAGGGCTCAGACTTAAGGTGCTGAGGTGAATTGTGGTTTGCATTGATCAAGTGGCTGCAGTGCATGTGGTGTCAATGTTAACTATGACAAAACTTTCCTGTTCTTTGGAGAACCTCCTATAATCTCCTTTCAGGTAACAAATATGATTATGAAGGTGGTTATCCACTAGAGAAATCCCTTTCTATTTGCCTTCTCAGTTGTTTCAACTGATTTAGCCAAGAGCACCCTTCTGCAGAGATTCAGCATAGTTTGAGAACATTTTCTTGCTCCTGCCACCAAATGCACTCAGAATGACATGTCCTTCTTGTGAAAATGGTGGGGTTTAGTCATCTTTAAGATTTTTTGGGGCAGGAGTGGTCTCTTTCTTTTTTTAACGTGGCTCAGTGTAGTGACTGCATTATCAGATACTACTGCAGTTTACATTTACACTAAAGCAATAAAATCAGATTTCCTAGACATCTCTCCTCACAGATTTTTCCCTGACCTCCTAGTTAACACTTCTTTATTGTTTTTCAGCACAGCTGAAACAGGCAACTTAATCAGAACCATAATTTCATTTTCCTTTTCTTATAATTGAGTCTGATTCAGTAGTTCAGGCTTTGTTTTCTCCACTGTGTATTCATGGCCTAATTCCCTCAATGCATGCTACTTCTCAGGGCTTTTGCTGTGACTTTCCAGCACTGAACCATCTTTTTTGCTCACTGAAGCTGTAGTTGCTCCTGTATTTTTTATTAATTTATCTATTTGCTTGGCAAGTGTTCTCAGGGTGATTTTTTTTTTAATTTTAGTTTTAGCTACTCCACCAAGTTGGTCAAAAATGTCCCCTTAATATGGTAGAGAAGATGAAACAAGTGTCAGGTAGTGGCTTAGCAGACTTGCACTGATTTATTTTTCCCCAACTCCAGGTCTTGTCTGGTGCTTTCAAGCTATTTTCCCCACCAAACACTCAAAGTAGATGTGGACAATTCCCTGACAGGTTCAAGTATTCCTTTTCTCTTTAAGGGTTGGATTGCTGGGTTCTGCTGGGTCTACAGCATCATGCTGGATAATTCAAGTCCTCTCTCTTGCAACACAAGCCAGGAGCATTCTGCATGTGTTATTTCTTCCTCTTTAGATTTAGGAATTTTCCCTAATTCCACCCAGGTTTGTGCATGCATGGATCAGAGCTTAGCATCTCACTCTTCTTGTTAGCACTGTGTTACCACACTGTAATAACACAAGGAACAATTAAAACCTCTTGTACTCTGTTTGCCTGGGATCTTTAGCTGCTCTTGTGGTGTAAATAATCAAAGGTGAAGGGATCTTTCTGTGGGGTAAAATAAAAGCCAGGATTGCTTTTGACTACCTGTATTAATTTGTGGAAGAAGCTTTTTTGTGATACTGAGGTACCAAATTGGAAAGCTGATGGTGTTGTTACATTTGATGTGTAAGAGTACACCTTATGTTCTCAGGTCTGCTTTTTTGAAGGCAAAATTTACTGTAGGATTTAATGAAGCAATTTTTAGCAAAGTCATGCAGGTCCATGAGGTCCATAAAATAAGAATTCTCCTTATTCAGTGGTCAGTTGGAGCTCCATGCTTTGCATTAGCATAAGCATGCTTTGACTCCTGTTGAAAACTGGGCTGAACACAGGTGAAAAGACAGAAAAGACACAGGTCTTGCTCTCAGCTTGACTTGGGTTTAGTTCTTCAGTACTTTGCACAGCACAGCTTTGCAAATGTTTGTGCTGATGGACAAGGCTGGGAGGCAAACTACTTTTGGGAGGAAGGTGGGATAGTTTATTCAGTGGCTAAATGGTGCATGGATCTAGCCTTAACTGGATGGAGTTGAGGAAGGAATGCAGGAATGTTTAAAACTATAAAAAGCAAGGGTTTGGTGTGCTGTGCATGGCAGCTGAAATGAGACTGGATGCCCTGACAAAGCCCTAGGTGTGGTTTTGCCTGGACTTCCAGTGCTTCTCACTTTCCCTCAAGGTGTTTTTGACTGTAGAAGAGGTTGCTGTGCATCACTGGACTGTTGTCTCTCATTAGTGACATCTTAGGCATCGTTAAGGGGGACCGGGCTTGGCCAAAATGTCCCGTTCAGGTGTTACCTTGACTAAGGAGGTCACAGGAGCTGTCAGCAAGCACCGTTTTAAAACCTCTGTGTCCTCAGTTCTCACAGTATCTCCATGAAAACGCTTCCTTTGTTCGCCCTCTGGAGGAAGGAATGCTGCACTTGTTTGAGAGCATCACGGAGGACACGGTGACAGTCCTGGTAAGATTTCCTCCTTTTAGTACCCAAAAAGGTTTTTACAGAGCAAAAACACTTACCTGTTGTTTTTTCCTTTCAGGAAACAACTGTGAAGTTGAAGGCCTTCTCAGAACATTTAGCTTCCTACTTAGGCTTTTTAAGAAAGATTCTTCCTTATCAGTTAAAAAGGTACCTTTCATTTGATAGGTCAAATTTAAAGGCACTGTGTCAGGCATGCAGCACCATCAGCACCTACAACTCAAATATTAAGTCAGACCTTAAAATACTCTGGCCTCTGCTGTCTTAAAAGGCTGAACTCTTTTCGTGTGTTTCTTTTTCTTTTTTCTTTTCTTTTTTCTTTTTTTTTTTTTTTTTGCATGTTGTTTTCTAAACCTTGAGATTAGGCACAGCTTTTTGAGGCATTAGGACTAAAACCATGTATTTTAAAGCTCCTCCGCACACACCCTCCCTCACAGATGAGACTTGAAAAATAATGAAGCTTTCATTAATGTTTCTTAGTTATTCAATAACATTGATACTATTCAGGTGTGATACACTGTAACTGTTAATGCCTTGAGCTTCTCTGAGGGTCGTTCATCAATCAGTAAATGTAACAATGTTGTAAAACTTGGCAAGATCTACATCCTTTCTGCTGGAAAATCTTTGTTCCTGAATTGATTGAAGGGAGATGAATTATAAGTGCAAAGAGCTGCTTTAAGAGAGGGCTTGGACTAAGGAAGGAAAAACCCCCTTGATTTATGCCTCCTTTATACCTGTTCTTGTGCTCCTTAGGAAGCAAAAGAGAATTTATGTAGTAGAGGGAAAAGTCTTCAAACTTAAATTGCTGCAATCAGTTCCTTGCTGTGAGAGTAAATCATTCCTGGCTTGTGACAGAAACACCTGGGAGTGGCCATGCACACAGTAATTTTCATGTATTGCTAAGTTCCTCTGCTCTATTAGCCTTTTCAAAATCAATTCCTGGCCTGCTGTTGCTTTCCACTGGGGAGTAGAGAACACCTATGCGCTCTAAAACTCGTGAGCTTGTTATTTTTAAGACAATTGCTTGCTTTTAAAAAAATAATTCATATATTCCTAGTTTGGAAGAAGAGTGTGAGTCTTCTCTTTGCACAGCTGCTTTAAGAGCTAGGAATATGGAGCTGCACAGAGACATGAAAAGGTTGACTGCAGTCTTTGAGAAGCTCCACACATATGTCAGTCTTCTGGCCTTACCAAGTAAGTGTCAGTGCTGGCTTGGCTGGCTACCTGTGACTGCTTTTCTGTGGGTTTTTATGGGATGATTGACAGTCTGCCTCTTAATTATGAGTTAGTTAATAAACTACGTTTTCTTACTAATCATCACTTCCAGCCCCTCGTTTTTGTAAGGTTATAACAGCTGTCTAACTTTACTAATAAATAATGAAATAAAATTAATAAAATGAGGTAAAAGCCTTTGTGTGTATGTGTGTGGGGAAACTCTCTCCAAATGCATCCTGTAAATAGCAGTAGAAAAATGTTTATTTTATAGCTTCAGGTTATTTCAGTCTTCACTCTTTCTGAAGGCCCAGATTCTTTCCTACAGCTGTGAGCATGTCTTTCTGTATGTGTGGTTTTTGACACCAACACAATTGATATTTATGAAATCTGAATAAAAACTAGGGGACTTGAAAGTCTTTCACCTGCCTGTTCTGCCAGAATTGGCAGATACCAGTATTTGATATTGAAGGGGAAATTTAAGTAAATTAATCTGTTGTGACTCATCCTCCATGCAAATGATTTTAGTAGGTGGAAACTGAATTATTTTCAAAGCTACATTTTTTCATTCATGCTCAAGTCTTAGTTTTGTGGTTTTCCTTCTTATGTGTTACTCTTAGGTACAAGACCAGAAGGACTCCTTAGGACAAATTACAACTTTGTGTTTACAAACATTGCTGCAGGTCTTCATGGATTCCATGACGTTTTAAAAGGTGAGAGTTGGGAGTGTTGTCTTGTTTCAGCTTTGCTGCTTTCTTGTTTAGCATAGCACACATGCACTGTCTCTGTAACAGTGCTGAAGGTATTGTATGTGATCAATCTGGTTTGTTTTACCTTTACAAGCTAAGAAACTAAACCTACTAACCACTTGTTTTAGACATTCATGCATGGCTTTCATTCCTCCCTTCTCTTAGCTTTGTTCCTCAGAGTTGCTGGATTATTTAATTGTGGCTCTCCAGATTTTCCTGAGCGGCATCACTTTACTTTCTGAGCTTCATTGCTCTGCTGAAACTAGCAGACAGAATAGAATGCTGTGAAATGTACATATTTTCCCTGCATATGTAGCATTGACCTAGTACCTGCCTTCAAAGTTGAATTCTTCCTTCCTATTTTTAAGGTGATGACTATTTTTAACATGAATATGTAACCAAAGTTTACAAAGAAGTCTGAGATCTTTTTGAAACTTGTCTTCTTCTGGAAAATGGTTTACCTTACTTTTATCCGAATAACATGGATATGTTATGTTTTCAGTGAAAGGGTATTTGGTTAAACCTTAGAATTTTGAATCTGATGTTCCTGTATGTCCTAGAATTTCAGGACCACGTAGCTGTTTCTGGGGAGAAAATAATCCCCAGAATGAACATAATAGTGGATTTTCACTATTCTGCTGTTTAAACATTAAGCTTTCCTAATTTTAAGCAAAATTAGGATTTTTTTCCTAATAGCATGAGTATTCTGGCCCCATTTTGCAGAGTCCTCCTTTTAAAGAAAAAAAGAAGATATTAAAGATTGTACCTCACACAAAATGAGACCCTAAAGTATGAGTTTTGTAGCTTAGGTAAGTTTAGAATACTTTCTACCTCTTAATCTGGTCACTATAATGTAAATTCAATCCAATTTATACTTTAAAGGAAATACAGAAAATAGAAGCAGTGAAGAAAACTGTCAGTAGAATTCATTAACTATCAACAGAAATATTCTTAATATCTCACACTCCCATACTCCAGAATGTTTTATTTCTCTCTACTTTCTCAATCCCAACTAATTTTGAACTTCTTAAGGTTATTTCAGTTTACAGTTTGTGGTGGTGATGAGCTGGAATTTCTCCATTCTGTAGCAATAGTACTCTGTTTTAAAATAGGTGCACGTTGTTCACTTGTCAATTACTTTTTTTTAATTAGGCCACATTGAGAATGTTCTTACATGAGAAATACTTGATTCTTTTTAAATGTTGGTGTTATTGAAATTAATATATTTAGGCTAAGATGCTTTTGTGAATGATTTTCAACAAGTTTTTTATTCTTAATTTGGCATAATATGCTTTTCATTTTCCAGATATTTCCAAGCACTATAGTCAGAAAGCTGCTTTAGAACAGGAAGTTCCAACTGCCACACAGAAACTTATAACTACAAATGACTGTATTTTATCCTCTGTTGCTGCTTTAACAAATGGAGCAGGCAAGGTAATGGATATTTTTGTTTCAAACAATGCCTTAACTTGTGCAGATTTTTAAGAAACAAAAATAAACTTAGCTGAACCATTTAGAAAATCTGTGTGCCTCTGATATTAATAATCTGTAGTGTCATGTTGATTCTTGAGTTATTTTCAGGCTATGAGTTTAAACAACTGAGTGATAAAAGTAGATCTTGTGAGGGGGATGCTGTGTGTTAGGAAGGTCTGAGTTACATGGAAGAACCTGCAGCTTGTTTCAAAGTCTTGTTAAGAACTCCAGCTTCACTAAATACTTGTCTTTTCAAAAAATAATTGCTCCAATGACTCTTTCTGGTCAACTTAATTCAAAGAGCCACTTCTTGATGTGTTTAGATGGCCTCGTTCTTCAGCAACAACTTGGATCACTTCAGCACCTCTCTGAGCTACGGCCCCAAGGGAGGAGCAGAGTTCATCAGCCCTCTCTCAGCTGAGTGCATGCTGCAGTACAAGCAGAAGGCAGCTGCTTACGTGAAGTCCTTGAAGAAGGTTGGTTCAGCCAGTGTGCCTGCATAGAGGGAGCTCAGTTCTGCTGGTGGTTATGCCAAGCAGAACACAAACTAAGGGTTTGCAGGGTTTGGAATGGTAGAGATTGTCTGAACAAGAGGTTTTGGCTATAGAGGATATAGCAATAATGCTGAGGATAGCATTGCAATAATGCTGCTGAAAACTTTGGTGTGTAGTTGCCCTCACAACTGAGGGTATGTGCCACTTCTGGCATTACCCATTTCCACTAATCATTTCTGTGCCAAGACTCCAAGGAGAAAAGGGTGGCTGCTTATGTAAATTTTCTCATGTATTCACCTGGAATATGGAGTGAATGAAAACATGTTCTTACACTTGCATTCACTGGAAGACATACAGGGAAAAAAAGGAGGTAAACTGGGGAAAATGTGCTGAACCAAAGGATTAAATGCTGTCAGATCTCCCTGTTGCCTCCATTAAAATTAACAATTAACTGATGTGCTTATCAGTTGTCACTAAATCACTTTACTGCAATGTTTGTAAAGAGGACCTTAAGATGCCTTTGATCATTAATTAATACTCAGAGTTTTCTGAGCACTTTTTAATCAACTGCTCCTTTTGGGGCTGTGTTCCTTATACCTGGTAAACACTTGGAACATAGGGTTTTTTCCCTTTACTAAAGTAAGGAAAGTAGTAAGAAAAGAAAAGCAGAATGCATATTCTGATCTAATGTGTAACATGTTTTGAGAGGTTTTTTATTTTTCTGCAGCCTTGTGCAGATTCAGTGCCTTATGAAGAGGCTTTGGCCAATCGCAGAGTTCTCCTGAGTTCTACAGAAAGCAGGGAAGGTCTTGCACAACAGGTATTGTGCTAACATGTAAGGCAGTGTATTTTGTAAAGGTGAACTTGTATCAAAGTATCCAATTTATGTCTGTGGTCATTTGTAGGTGTATATGGATATGCTGAACTTTAAAATTAGACTGTAGATGTCTTGTAGAGTTATGAAAGTAAAACCTTTGTCAGGCTGGGTTATCTGCAGGATGTACATGTGGGTAGATATAGGAGCCAGGATTATGTCATTGATACCTTAATTTGGAAATACAAGAAGTCAGGTAATCTTTAATAATTAAAATAAATGCAAAATAAAGACAGGAATAAGGCATACTAAGGGATTAATTTTTAATGATGTGTACTGATTTGAGTCCTCTTTTGGACTATGCAGGAATTATTTGCACTGGTTAAGGGCACTGATCTTTCATTTCAGTTAGAGTGATAGATTAGAGTTTCTATCTGCCAGTATGCATATATATTTTTTTTTTTTTTTTTTCTGGAAGGTGAAGCAGGATGGGTAACATGGTATTTAAAAGGCCTACCCAGTTTGTCTATTGCTTCATGTGAATGAGAATAATTAATACTGACACTTTATTGGCTTGCATACTCAGCCTATGCTTGATTCATTGTTATTGGGCTGTTACAGAAGCAAATAGTTTGGTAATTTTTTTCTTTATAGTTACCAATATTCTAAGTGTATTAGTAGGAGTGAAATGAATTTCAGCAGAAATGTGCTGTGATAGGATGTGTTCTGTTCCATAGTTGTTTTCTTACCTGGACAAAGTGGGTGGTTCTGTCTGTGTGAGGTGGGACAGCTGGGAGGAGACAGTTTGTCTTTCTAGCATAGGAAAAGCTAGTGATATTGCCAGGTACACATCTTTCAACTTCTTATAAAATTCTTCCCTGCTTTGGTTTTTCACCTAGTACAATGTTGCCATTTTTATGCATGTGTCAAACTAATTAAATAATGTGGCCATTTTTGACAAAGAGCCACAGCCAAGCACACAGCTCAGAACAGTGGTTGTTTACCTGCTGCACTTTGTTAGCTCACTTATGTAATGGTTTAAAATAATACTGCCCTCAAACATTTCCTGTGTGTGGGTTTTTTCCTCCCTGGGTTCAATAACCTGGACTGTAAACTTTCCCTCCTAAAGGTCCAGCAGAGTTTGGAGAAAATTGCAAAACTTGAACAAGAAAAAGAACACTGGATGTTGGAGGCTCAGCTAGCTAAAATTAAGCTAGAGAAAGAAAACCAAAAACTGAAGAACTCTCTCAGTGGACATTTAACTGAAACTATCCAGGAGCATTCAGTCCTGCCAAATACAGCAGAACAAAAGAAGGAAACCACAGAAAAGAGTCTGAGGGAACCTATTAAGAGCACCAGTCTGGTAAGTGACCTTTCCCTTCAATAGAGAAAAATCCACTTTCTTTAGTAGCAGTGCTGTTTGATCAGTGGAACACTAAAAATGAAAGCCTTTTGACTGTATTGAAAAGCATTCACTCTTGGGGTCCTTGTCTTTGCAAAGCTGCTTGCAAATTCTTTCTGCAGAGTTGGGCACTTCTTGGATTTTGAGACTTTGTTTGCTGTCTTTAGTATTGTGAAGATATTTTTGTAGTTCTGTCCATGTGTAACTGAGGGGGAAATAATAGGTGCTTAATCTCCTGATTTGTCTGTACTTAGGGAACTTTGCAAGTGCTGTGTATCTCAGGTTGGGCCTGTGTTTCCAATACTTTTATTCATCTCTAGGTATGTTAAAGCAAATGAAAGTAGGTAGGCAGTGATTGTCAATGGGTTTGAAGACTTATTGGGGTCAATTTGGGTTCAGCAATTGCTTTTGGAAATGTAGCATGCATTCTTTCCTTGCTGTTCTGTGCTGGTAAATGGCTTTTTCCTGTTTACTAACATATTTTAAATGAATTGGCCTTTCCCCTGAATTCCACTTCTGAAGTGGCATAGTGGTATTAACAGGAATGTCATCTGTAAGAAATAATAAATCCACTCAGCATTCAATAGAATTATTTTTTTGTCCTCCCTGCTTTCCTGCTCCAAGATAAAAGTAACCAATGGGTGGTTTGAAAGCCTCAGTTCTGAAGTACACTGGCATCTTAAGTTTGATCCCCTATTTGATTCCTTAGGAGTTTGAGGAAGTTACTCATGGGTCAACATATTGTATGAATGTTCCCCATAAACAGGAATCTCTAGTCCTGTTGAGATCAGGGGAAAAAAAGCCCCTTAGATTCTCTGGGAAGATATCCTTGCCTGAAACCTGGTATTGGCTTGCACTGCTCCTGTAGAGTTTTGTCAGTGCTTACTAGGCAGAAGGGAAAGGAAGGAATTTGGAATGTATTCAAGAAATCCAGGTTGACTTTCCTTCCTCTTAAACATGACAAGTAATGTTTCGGTGTGCTAACGTGGCTCTGAATTATTTTCATATGATCAAGCAGTTGCATAACCATGGGAGCCCAGCTGCATCTTGTTGCTTTTATTGCCTTTTCCCTGTGTACCTCCTAAGACAAGAGATATATTTTTGAGCTGGTGTCAGGTTTAATTCTGTTCAAGGCACTCATGTAACCACTCTTGTTTAATTTACAGGTGGAAGTACTTAAATTTGATTTCAGTTTGCATGGTTGCAAGATTGTTTAAATTCAAAGTCCTTCTAAGACTGAAACCAAAATGCAGCTATGGTTTCTATTTTTTTGCAGTTTCTCATTAAGTGTATTTTCTTCCTTGTTCTAGATTGGAATGTTGACTGTAACTACTGATAATGAAAAGGTAATCTGTTTTAAACATTATTAAAGTCCATCTGTTAAATACTTCAATTCTGATTCTGCTAAACTTATTCCACAGGTCTAATTACCAAGAATACTCCTGTATAATGGCACAAGTTGACCACATAGTCTTTATATACTAAATGGTCAAATTTCTGAAATCCACCTGTTCTTTAATTGTCTTTTTCAATTAGTGGACTGTTATTTGGCCCTTGTGAGCCTTTTGGAGCAGTGTGAACTGGAGTCAGGGTCTGCTCTCTGTAATTTGAGGAAGGCACTGGTCATTGTGGGAATCTATAAAATCAGAGGGTTTTGGGAAAGCTGCAAAAGGCAGGCCTCAGAGACAGCAGAACTGTGGTTAGAGCTAAGCAGTAGCCATAGGATAGGTCAGCAGAAAAATTATGTAAAAAGTAGAAAAGCAAGGACAAATAAAACAATGGTCTGTGTATTAACACTTGGCTAGAATAACTCCCTAAGCTACAGAAAAGTTTATCTAGTGAGATATTAGGGAGTTCTAAGCTTAATAATGGAGCTCTGTGCATTGTGTTTAAGGCTTACAAGTAAGTATTGTATTCAGAATAAGCAGGCGTTGTTTTACCCAAAGGTACATGTGCTTATGGTGATTGGATAGAACTACTGTCAATGTGCTTTTGCTTTGTGTGATTGGTCAAAAAACTTATTTTATAAGTTCTTGGTCTGCTGCCTGGGATGTGAGCTGCTGGCATCTTCCCATTGTCATCACCATGTAATGAGGCTGATGCTGGAAAATAAACCAGCTCAAGGCGCGTTCCTGGCAGTCCCATCCTGTTGGTGATGTTTACAGGGACCCTGGCTGTGCCTCAGGAGCCCCAACTGTATCCCAAGCCTCCACTCTTAACCCCGGGGGAAGGGCTCAAGCATAAAACACCCCTATCTGCAGTTGCAAAGCACGGGTCACACTGAAACAAAGCTTGAACCAGCCCTCAGGATAAATGTTAACCCTTCATTTAGCCCTGCTATAATGTAACGCTTGCTCCAGCGGGAACTGCTGAGAGTAAGGTTCACTGCTTTCCCTTTTCTGATATCACAGGGAGCTGATGTGTACCTTAGCGCACTCCTCCTTCTGAAAGTGTGATTGAAAAGGGGTAGGGGGCTAGATAGTAACTGATACAAGTCCTTAGAGGCTTCTGCACAGTGCTGAACTTGAAGGTAGTGACAGATTATGTGAAAGCTGACTCCAGTGGGTTAGTCTGTAAACTACTGATTTGTTGGTTTTTTTAATTTTTTATTCTCTTTTTTAATTTCAAATGTCTAAAACTTCTGGAACATGCAACATTAGTAATGGTTATGATTTTTGTATGCTTCTGAAATACAGTTATGTGAAGGAATTCTTCCTTGTTGGGAAGAGACTGTAAGTTTTCATGTAGGTGAAAGCTGTTCACTTCTGGATTTTCATCTTCATCAGACACTTGATATATTAAAGCAAGTTAAATTCTTACCTCTTCAGTCAGCTCCTTGTCCTGTAAGGAAATCTGACATTGAGTCCCCATCAGAGTGACAAATTGCAGTGTGGCCTGCTGTAATTCATCTGTTGTCTTTGTGGAATTTGATACTTTTTGATAGAGCAGCTAGGGCTCAGAAGGAAAGAATTAAAAAAGTCTATATAGAGGCAATGTTGTGATTTGGGTATTCAGTCTACTAAACATCAATGTTGTTTGGTTGAACTTTTCCTTGCCAGGCTCCAGATGCTGAGTCTCGTGAAGACCTGATAAAAACTCACTACATGGCCAGGATAGCAGAGCTGACCTCTCACCTGCAGCTTGCTGACAGCAAATCAGTGCACTTCCACGCTGAGGTGAGCATGCAGGCAAGGACAGTAAATCTCTTTTTGAACTTCCAGCAGGCAAGTGCTGTGATAGTGAGTTTCAATACATGGAGCATAATGTTTTATAATAATCTGTTCCTGGAATATTTTTGATTGTGGTCTGGCACGCATAAAAACAGATACTATAAAAGAACTTTTTATGTTTAATAAATCCTTTGGTAGCCATGTCTTGACTGTATTAAGTAGTATAATTTGTGTCATGTATAGATTTGTTCACATAAGCTGAAGCAGCTGGCTTTAGTTACCAAGGAAGTTTTGACTTAATTTTATAGCGATGCTGATGTCATTCAGAAATATTTGAGTGTATTATGAAGTGATGGAAACAGCTCTCCTGAGAAAATTGGCTCTTAGGCAGAAGTTATACTGCAAGAATGAACAAGATGATGCATTGTATCTATGGTTTCCTTTTCATTTCAAGTCATGAGGGAACTTTTCTTGAAAGTAGTTGCTGTTTTGATTTGTGTAATAAATGATATGGAATATACTAAAGCTCCAGGTTAACAGAGCAAATCCTCTTAAATGTTATTTTTTTAATTGAAGATGACATAGTATGGATGAATCATCTTTTCTGTGATATTTGAGCCTTGTGTGAAGTGAGTTGTTTGCGTTGCTTTTTACTTATGAGAAGTTTTGTAGCAGTTACATGAAAAATACAATATTTAGAGGATTGGCAATATGGTAGCTCTGTAAAATGAAACATTTCATGTTAACTATTCCATTACCTCTACATTTAAAAATGTGCACAAGCTCTTGAGTTTCTTGAAATCCAAGTATCACAGATGGAAAAGTCCAAAGCAGGCACTTAAGGATGCCACCAGGCAGTACTGAGGAAGTGACTTTTGTCCCTTGTACCCTCCCTGTCCTGTTCTTGGTAGTGTCGAGCACTTGCCAAAAGACTTTCTCTGGCAGAGAAGTCCAAGGAATCACTCACAGAAGAGCTGAAACTTGCCAGTCAAAACATCACCAGATTACAGGCAAGTAAATTTTTCTGTAATGTAGTAGATGCACTTTGTAATCATGTGTAAGGGGAAGTTAGAGCAGAAAAATTACAACCATCTAGCCTGGCTATTCCATTCCTAGGTCCTGTGTTGTGGAATACAAAATCCAGTGGTATGTGGAGAAGAGCCTTGAATAATACACTTTAAATCCCATGTATAAAGTTGAAGTGGAACATGCTTCCAAGAGAAAGTAATATTGCCAACTTGCGTGTTTTAGCCCATTTGATGTCAAGGATTTTCAAGAAAATGAGAGAGTTGTAATGCCGAAAGGGGTGGTGGTTTGACTGATTCCAGATGAAGTAAGGAATTGTTAATCCTTTCTTGCACCTGGGTCTGAAAGTTTTAAAAAATGCCAGGTTGATTTGGATTTTTAAAATATAGGTACCTTAATATTAAGCAAAGATAGTTATGGGGTAATCTTTAAGAAGCTGTTGTTAACAAAAATCAACTCTTATGCCATCCTGTGAGTCTCCTCTCCCTTTGTCCTTCTCCTCCACACAGCTGAGAAAGAAGCCAGTAGTACAATAAAGTATAAATAAATACACAATTCATAAATTCCTTTGTGTTTTCTTTACACTTAGTTCATATTATTATTGCTCATCTGTCTGTGATGGTGAGTACCAAAATTGCTCCATACAGGCTGTGGATATAATGTTAGAAGCTTTGAGCTGTTGTGCTCATGAACAATCCTTTTTAAACACTTTCTTGATTTGTTCCTTTAAGAAATTCCACAATAGATGTTGAACTCAGCATGAGAAGTTAATTTTCAACTGCATTTTAAACTTCCTAGGAAAAGATAGCAGGCACACACCATTTATATGTTTAGTAGTCTGCATAGTACTGAATAATAGTGAGGTTGGAAGGGTCCTCTGAAGGTGATTTATCCCCTCCTTTGTCAGAGCAGTGAGTTCAGATCAAGGTGTGGAGCTGGGTATTTCCTATACAGCCATGCTGGTCTGCTGCCACAGTCACTCCATGACTTAGGCATTGCATTGCTCCTTGTTCTGTCCTTGGTCATTCAGCTTTCCTGGGCCCCTGTAACTTCCAGGGCAGTTTTACCTGGGACCTTGCCAAGCAGAAAGAAGTCAGAATCTACTCCTCTAGGTCTAGGAGTCTTAAGGTTGCTGTAATTCTGCTATTCCTCTTGCTTCCCTCAGGATCCTGAATGCCACTAACTCAGCCAAGGCTGCCATTGGCTTTCACATCCCTGAGCAGCTTTCCCTTATTTGTGAGTAACAGGTCCAGCAGGGAGCATCTCTTGGTCCCACTGATGACTGCTATCAGGAATTTCTATGCCACACTCAAGACAACTCCTCAGTTGCTTGTGTTCCACCTTGCTGCCCTTCCAGGACGTGTCAGATAATTAAAATCCCTAATGAGGATCAGGGTCTGTCAGTGGGAGATTTTTATCTGCTTGCAGCAGATGCCTGTCATATCACCCTGTTGTTCTCCTACTGATCAGATTTATTAGTCTTCAAGCCACTTCTTCACACAGAGCATAATTTCTTCCCTTCTGTCCTCCCTGAAGTGTGTTTATCCCTTCATTGCTGTGTTCTAGCCATGCACACTATCCCCCCATGTCTCTATAATCCCAGAGACATCATAACTCTCTCTAGCTCCATGTGGAGTGGTGCTTCCTTCAGCTTTGGATGTGTGTGCAGGCCATGTTTTAACCCCACAAACATTACTTGTTTCCTGGCTGGAAGCAGTGGTGGAAAACTTAGCTGTTACCCCTTTTTTTGTAAGCCATAAAAAGTGGGGGAAAAAATCTAAAGGAAACAACACAAAAATAAAGGGAACAAGCCATGCATGGGACTTCAGGTAAAAGAAAAGTAGCTGCTGACTTCCTTTTATAAAACAGGGTTTTTTTTAGCTGAATTGCACACACTCAGCATCAAAAGTGGAGCTGACTAAGTGGAGGTGGAAGTGTGCTGCTTTGCCAGGTATCACTAACACTGAGCCAGGGCCTCTGGTTGTTTCATTTTCCCTTAGGATGAATTGATGACGACAAAGAGGAGCTATGAGGACCAGCTGAGCATGATGAGTGACCACCTGTGCAGCATGAATGAAACCTTGACTAAGCAAAGGGAAGAGATTGACACCCTAAAGCTGACTAGTAAGGTGAGCTGGCAGTGGAGCTGGGGTGGGAGGGTTACATTTGGTGTTCCTGCAGCACTGCCCTTGGACAAAACAGCTCACAAGCTGTAATTCTTGCTCTGAACCAGTTGGAAGGAAAACTCCAAACTTGTTCCTTCAAGTTTCAGTGAAGAAAACAATTCTTGCTAAACATGCATGTGGGAAAGAGCAAGCTTTTCATGTCACTGCTTCACATCAGGTTCTCAAAGTGTACTCTCTGATGGCAGATCACACCATTTTTTTGTTTAAATGTGGTGAAAATGGAGCTATTTGTAAACTCAGCTGTTGAGGCTGGGTGGTTATGATGTAGTTCTGGGTGGAAGAGTCCTTTCTGCACTCCTTTGGGTTGCAGCATGCTCTGTCCTTGGCAGCTGGTCTCTTTCTCTGTTTTATTTCCACATTCTAGCTCATCTGTCCCTTGTGTAGGAATGAAAAAGTTGCCACTTGTATTCTTCTGTGAGCTTGAAATGCACACTTAAATTCTTTACCAGGCAAGGAGTCTACCCACTTGTAAAAAAATCAGAAACAGATTTTTTTACTTATCTAATGATGAAAAATACAGAAGTCTGCTTTTTTGAGCAGCCAGTGATTAAACCATGGTATATCCTATTCTGATACTTCTAGGGAGGAACAGATGTTGTGAAGGCCTTTTCCCTTCACTTGTCTGACTGTGAAACAAATAAATTATTATCATTATTCTCCTTATTTTTGGGATGCATGGAAGCAGGTAGCACTGAAGGATTAATGAAGTAAAAATAATAAATAAATTCCATGTTCTGATTAAAGATCCTATTATGGTGATTTTTATTTTTTAGAGTAATCTTTTCCCCCTGCTTTTCTTCAGATTTCTGAGTGTTTTAACTTGGCTTTGTATTCTTTAAAATGACTTTGTGGTGTAAAAGCCATTGTGTTTGCAGAAGGAAGCTCTTGGCTGCATACTGACCGTGGCACTCAGTGTTTTTATAAAATGTTTTCTGGAATTTCTCACTTGCCATAACTGTAAGAATTGAAGTGGTACTCTGTCTGTAAGGACCTCAGCACAGAAGCCACACAGGTTTTCAGATGTTAACAAATGTAGAAGGGAATCCAGTTGGAATCCAAGTGATGCAGTTAAAGCCCTTATCACTTGGAGAGAGTTGTTGGTTAGATTCAAAACAAATGTTATCTTCAGGAAATAGGAAGACTGAGAATTGCCAGCAAGTAACTATTGCACAAAACTTTATTTTAAGCTCCACATTTCCTTTGTGGAATTACTGAAGGTCAAGTGTGAGTTGGCTAACTGTGGAACAAACTCTGTTCTGTACAACCAGAATTAAAATAAAATTCATTTTGGAAAAAACTCCATATGGTGGGGGGTTTTTAATGTGATACAATTATTCTGTAAGAAGTTATTTGGAGTAGCACATGAAGGAGGGTTGTGATTTCACTTGCCTTCACTGCCCTTACAGAATTACGGGTATTAATACAATTGAATGTCTTGGGATGTCCCTCAAATGCTTTGTCACAGGTTTCAGTTGTAGTAAGGCACTGTGGTGCTTGTTTGAGATATCTGGTACTTGCCTCTGTTGTGCTTATAGAAACAGAGGAATTTTCAGAGCAAATGGTTGCAATCTGTCAAACTTAGGAGTCTATGGAGTGTTTATTTTCAGTCTGACTGTACCTTGCTTGCTGTAGGCATAAATTATTAGACATCACATTTTGTAGTTACCTGCTAGACTCCCTTGCCTGAATGATAATGTTCTCTTTGCTTGTTTCTTGTTGCAGGGAAATTCTAAAAAGAACAAAAATCGATAGTTTACAGCTGAGTCTTTGGAAGCTGCTGCTGCACAGGATGCAGAGAGTGACCATTCATTATCCAGTTCCTGTTTGTTCCAGGAAGCTGAGGCTGGTTTTGGGTCTAGTAAAAACTGAATTGGTGCTGTAAATGGCTTGAAAATATTTAGAACTTGTGACAGATAAAACAGAACTTAATGTTGGCTCTAAACCAGGAAATACACACTCTGTGGATAATTTATATAGTAATTACCTTCAGTTTTTACTGTGCACTTTTTAAAACCAGGTTTTGATTTCATGTAACAACTTCAGATTTTGTATATTTTCAAATATGTTTCTGCATTAACAAATTTGGATTGGTGCAGTAGGTGTCTGTTTTTGAGTTCTCCATTTAATGGTCAGCACATGTACATTCCATTACTTGTTAATAACAGTTTAAAAATGAGTTTGGAGACTTTTTTTGGCCATGCAAGCTGTGCAGTTACTGTAAATGTATTCCTCCTGTTCTCAGCCCTCTAGAATTAATTGAAATTGTGGCTTGAAATTATTTTTACAAATTCACCAAGTAAATGGGATCATTGTTAGACTGCAACAGTGGAAACCTTTCCTGCTTGTATTTGGCACTTTGGATTTAGAGGTGAAGAGCACAATTTGGCTGAGTTGGGCTACTTCAGTGAAATTGCTTTAAGGCATTTCTGTAACATTTTGTTTACACATGTATGTATATATATATATATTGGTTGAAATAGCTGTTTAAGGCTAGAGGAAACTGTGATTGTCATTTGCCCCAAAAGAGTGAAACAATGTGTGTAGAATAGATCAGCCTACTGTGCTCTCTTACAGTAAAGAAGAATATGAAATATGTAGAAGGTTTAAGCACTGAACTTGCAAAAGGTCTTCATGGAATTGAGTTGTGATGGATTCACTGGGGGGATGCACATGGCTTTTCCTGTGTTTTCAGAAATTTGTGAACTTTAGGCCTCTCCTAAGTTGTTTTCTTTCTTTTTTCCAAGTGAAGTTTAATGTCACAAAGTTTCACAGCATTGATTGTTGGGGGTGGGGTTTGTTGGTTTTGGGTTGGGTTTTTGTTTGGTTGGTTTTTTGGTTGTGTTTTTTTGGTGGGTTTTTTTTGGGGTTTTTTTGGTTGGTTTTTTTTTTTTTTTTTTGGTGATTTCCTGTTTTTTTGTTTTTGGTTTTTTTTTTTTTTTAATCAGATGCTGTGCTGCTCCACACTTTTTACACCAGTCTTCTGTTCCATAATTTCCATTATGGCACTTATTTGTCCCACAGGGGTTTACTCTGATATCAGATGTGCTGAAATGTATTATCAGTATGTAATAATAAAATCAACCACATGAAACCAGCTTGACTTTTTCCTTCCTTCTGGCTCTGCCCAGGCTGCAGAGTGTGACATTGTGGTGGGGGTTCCAGATGCTGGTGGGATACCTTACACCAGTCTAGGTGCTCTCAGTGCTTCTCTTTGTTCTGATATCTTTTCCTTTCAGAAATGCAAAATGCAAGTGGTGGAGATGGGGAGAGCCTGCAGGGTTTCCTATTGATGTTGAATTAAGAACTCTGTGCTGGTGATAATGAGGGTTGGGAAATGTTGGCTTTCTCTCCAGCTGTTTTATGGAAGCAGATACAGCTTCAACTGTTTCATTTAGGGTTGGGAAGCTAATTGCTTTCTTCCAATTCTTTTGATGCTGCCTTTTCTGAGAACTTCCATCTTGCACTGAAGGTACTAATCCAGTTATTTTAATTCTCTGAATCAAATGTCTGAACTGACACTACTTTTACTGATACTGCTTTTCATAGGTTGCTGCCTTTAGAAAAAGATTTTGCTTAGACCATTTTTTTACATGTCTGAATAAAAATAGTGTGTGTTTAGAATTTGCATTAAAAAATCAAATACATGTTCAGAGTATACCCCAATATCCAAGCTGGAATTCATGTAGAATGTACAGGCATTTAGGTACAATTCCAATGTACATGAGTTATCGGCATTTTTTCTTTGCAGTGTTATTTGGGAATGTATTTGGGTGTCCCCCTCACCAAACAATAACCATGCTCAAGAAGAGACAGTTCTGATCACTTCAGCTGCCTTCAGTTTTTCAAGGAAATGTTTTCAGTAAGTTCTAGACAACTGCAAACTATCAATACCCAACAGTAAAATCTGGCAAAAGAAATTTAAATCAGTGTTTTGGATACTGCTGTAGTAGTGTTTCTAAGGGGCCGCAGGATATTACATTGAACTCAGTGGCATTAGAAACTGGATCAAGTGGAAATACAAACTCCTTGTGCTTATTATCTGCTAACCAGGTGATGCTGAATCTTCCTCAATGTGTGAAATGCTGTTAAATGCCAAAATGGCTACTGCACAGGGCTTTGCTATTAAAAAAACAGAAGACTTGTTTCAACATTGCAGCCAAAAATTCATCTTTGAGGCAAAGTTTTCCAGAAAAATTATTTTGAACTACAATATACCTTATTATATATATAACAATATACAAAACCATGTACAATGGTATATGCAGGGTATCATGGAATGTGCAAAATCTGGGTAAGGAAATTTTATTAATGGAATTAATCTTCAGAAATGTACAGTGTGAATGTTTGCCTTCAAGGTGGTTAATTGGGGAAACCAGTGAGAAAGTGTTGTAAAGTGTAAAAACCTTCAGCACGATACAGTGTAAAACCAGGGATAAAGAAAAGCCTGAAGTTATCTTTTTTAAGGACAGTTCACTATGACACAAGTTTTAAAGCATTTTTTGAGTGCTTAATTAATTTCTCCATAATGTTGAGTGCCTCGTGAATAATCTCTCATTCTCAGACTGAAGTGGCTAATTCAGAAAAACACTATTTTAATGGTTTTAATTGGATATTCAGAAAAATCTTCGAGCTTTGTTTTAAAACTATACTAACATGTTCAATGTTTTCAAAATGTTCAGCTGTCCTAGGTTTCTGAAAGCACATCCCCAGCAACTATTCT
Source organism: Melospiza georgiana (assembly GCF_028018845.1). NCBI lineage: Eukaryota > Metazoa > Chordata > Aves > Passeriformes > Passerellidae > Melospiza > Melospiza georgiana. The sequence continues at coordinate 23,072,478 of NC_080432.1, read as the reverse complement.
GGGTGTTCAAAATAAATATTTGCTGTAGTCAGACATTAATTTGCTTCAAGAGTGCCTTCTTAGGAACCACTGCTTCATCAGTCTGAAACTGCCCAAGAAGCACCAAATCCATTGTCTATTTTAAAAGGCCTTGAGCTCCTGGAGGTCAGAGGCTTCCCTGCCTTGAAAGCTTAACTTCTAAAACAGGAATCTTAGGCTGGTGTCATAAGCTGTGCTAGAGTGCTGCATCTCTTTGCTGTTTGAACAATGATTATTTTGAATTATACAGGGATGTATATGCTACATCTCTGATTTAAACAGCAGTCAGCTGAAGTGTTGGTTCAAAGTTGGTGGTGTTTGTCATGTCTCTTGTTAATCCCTTCAGCTTCATTCTGATCCAGTTCAATGTTTCATGGCATGATGAAATGTGCCAGATCCTCTCCATGCATGTGAAATATCCAGGCTGGAACAGTTTGCTTTCCTACCTTTGGCCGTTTATATGGTTATTTTCCCTTTTTCCCAAGCCGGCTTTATTTTTAATTTGTATTTATAATCCTGCTGCTCTACCTGCCCTCCCTTCCTTTGCTGGCAGATGAAGTTTTGGTGTGAAGGGCTTTGGCCCAGCATGTTTCCTAGGTGCTGACTTCACTGTTCAACAGTGCTCCAAAAACCAGATTTGCTCCCACGTGCAAGGCATCACTTGCAAACAGGAAAGGAAATAAACTTTGTATCCACATACTGCCTATCAGGACAAGGGAAAAGTTATTTACTGGCTTGGCTGAGCAGTGTCAAGGCTGTGGGGTTTTTTTTTAATAGTGTAAATCCTATGATATATTAAACTTTGGAGAACCATCTGGCCCTGTAAATTGGGCAAACCTGTTGTTTAATACAGTCTGTATGTAAGGTAATTTGAGAGCACTATCTTAGCAACAGGAGGGTCATAATAAAAACAAAGCTTAGTGCGGTAAAAAATTGTAATTGCTGCCAGAGGTCTGATTACTTCCTCCCACAAAGGCTGGATGCTGCTCTAAGAATGCTTGTTGTGTCTTACTCTGCCTTTTCTGCCTCTGTCACTACCTGCAGTATTGCTTGATTTCAATCCATGTTTGTTTACAGAGGCCATTTTTGCCTGAATTCCTGAATATTTCTTTTAATCACAGAGTTAAAAACGTCCTTTCAGTGCAGTTGTTTCTGCAGCTCTGCCAGCCTGGTTCCAGAGGGGGTCAGGGAAGAGCTTTGGGGGCCTTTGTGAGGCAGGGCTGGGCTGTGAGCTGCAGCACATGGAAACTGGCCTGGGGCAGCTCTCATTGTGTGCCCTGCTGCGTGTGCAGGCAGCTTTAGGCACTTCAGTGCTCACTCAGAATCACCCAGCTCCTTACAGAGGTAAATACTCCAATTGCTGCAGTGCTGAGCTGCAAAAAAAAAAACCCAACTGTGTGATTCTCCTTGGGTTTAATTTGCAGGGCAAGACACCCCACTAACAGCCCCAAAAGAATTCTGGTTATAAATCTCTTACATGGAAATTGCAGAGATAGCCGTAGAGAGCATAATTTATTTGTTTTAGCACTGATTCACCCTGTGAGTCCAAAGCTTTCTAAGCTGATGAGGTCTCAACTAATGAAGAACCCTTTGAAGCCCAGGCCTGGTGTCAAAGCTGTAGTTACAGTCTCCCTTAAACAACACAGCTTTGTCCTGAGAAGAGTTAAACCCACAAAGCTCAGGAGTCCAGGTCATTTCCAGTTATTTTAGGCACTAGGGATTCTTTCATGAATTTCCTTGGCATCTGGTTAATGGTGGCATGTAGCTTGCTGCAGGCTCTGTCAAGTCCTTCGCTTCTGAATTGAGTGTGAGAACACCTTACACTGCCCCACACTCCCCTTTGAACAATTTACACTGCCCCACACTCCTCTTTCAACAATTTACACTGCCCCACACTTCCCCTTCTGCCCCCTCATCTGCTCTCCCTTACAGCTTCAGCTTTCTTTTCTCTTGCATTTAAAAGCCTTCAGTTTGGGTTTGGATAGTGAATGCAGAGCACTGTACCCAAGAAAGATTGTTTTAATGAAGTTATGATGTTGAAAAGGTCTGAACTGAGAATTTCAGTGCAGTTTCATTAAGCCCTTGGCACAGGAAACAGCTGAAATCCTGGAACTGGTGCTGCTCCTCTTCTGTGCTCAGTGGCTTCCAAATTGTCTGTAGCATGTGCAGGGCTGGACAGAAAATATGAACCTGGAGAGGGGACAATCATCTTGACCAAAAGTTTCTTTTGAAATCTGGAAAGTCTGGTTTATTTTTAGTCCAAACAAGCAGGCAAGAACAAGTTTCTCTTAGATTATTGATCTAGCCCATAAGGTCAAGAATATTTGAAGCCAATTTCTCACAAAAAGGACAGCAATATGCTAAATTTCTATAACCAATTTATATGTAACAAATATACATCATTTAAATAGTGAATATAATAAACTGGTACGTTTCTATTAGCAATTTTATTCAGTGAAAGATGGATTCATTTAACCTGAGGAGAATTTGACTTTTCAAAACAAAATACGTCTTTGTTAAGATGAACTTTTGCAGAAATTTCTTGCTAAAAAAAAGCAAAGCAGTAGAGGAAAGAGTTACAAATAAGTCTAGAAACAACTGTTTTTCTGTCTCTATTTACAAATATTTGGTTCTAGCCAGATATGAACTGACAGGTTTCACTTTTGATAAAATAGTCCTAGACAGTAAGCATTTGATAAACAGGCAACACACTGCAAATCATGTTAAGATCAATTTAAATATAGTCAGCAATGTAAACTGAATTTGTTGGTGTTGTAAAGTGTTGAATGAGCTTTATAACTGCCTCTAGCAACATATAATACTGTATCTTTATGTGAAATGCTCTTCAAATTGTATTTACAGTAGAAATAACTTTTAATAGTTGTAATTTGTTCTGCATATACTTTTCATCAAAGTCAAATTTTTTTAAGGAACTTTAAATTTCAGTATCAGTGGTTTTTTTTTCTCTGATGCTTGAGTTTATATTGCACTGAATTATTTTGGAAGAGAAAATGATAGCAGAATTTACTGGAGAAGAATAGTCTTGCCTTGAAAATGTATACACTTGCCTCAGCAAAGGAAAATCTGATCTATTTTTAGATATGCATGCTTTGATAAGGAGATAAGAGCCATTAATACCCTTCCCACTTGAAAACCACTAGGAAGAGCTAATATGGAAGCTAAACGGGAAAAAAAGGCTTCTTTGAATGTTGTGCAGGGGAACATGAGAGTTTGAAGGGCTCATTTTGGAGTACGCAGAAAATGTTAGAAATTATTTCCAGTTTCCTGGAATTTTGGCAAAACAGGGGGTATTGATCCACTGGTTCCCTCTGCTAAGAGGTTGAGTGTGTCCTGGGAGAAGGCAGAAGACTGAATTATTTATGGAAAATACAGTTTTTATGGAAATACAATTTTGACGCCAGGCCTGGACTTCAGGGGCAGAAGGCTTACAGGGATGGAATTCCCAAGGGAAGAGGTTGGGATGAGGTCCTGGCCCTTCCAGGACTGCCCTGCTGGGATGAGGGAGGCAGGTGGAGCTGCCCAACCCTGTTCTCTAAGCCTGGAGACCTCAGTCTGGCAGTGCTCAGAAAAGGCCTTCAAGGAGAGGAGAGAAGAATGTGACAATTCACTGGCTTGAAAGGTTAAATTCAATGGTTAAATTATGGTGAAATAATTCTGTGCTAAATTTGGCGCTGGATTTTTTTTAAAAATTAAGAAAGCAAATGCCAAAATTTTTAAAACCACAAATGGCCAATGTTCATCCTAGTGCAATTTGTGTAGTAGTGGTGTTCAGCTTACTGAAGAATTTATTTGTAAGGCAAACTGTACTGAACACTTGTATTGCAGATGCAGACAGGGCCTGAATGGTACTCCCCATGCATAAAACAAAGAGGTAGGACTGCAAAAAAAAAAAAAAAAAAAAAAAAAAAAAAAAAAAAAAAAAAAGTACCCCCCAGGCATAAAACAAAGAGGTAGGATTGCTTCGTTTTCACAGAAAACACAAGAAAACTTTACAGAGGAGATAAATGGGACAAAAGAAACCAGCTTGCAGAAGGAGGTCCTTCCTTACTAAAATACAAGGGAAATTGCAAAAACTGGAAAGCAGTGGAGCTGAAATGGATGTATAATGCTGCACAAAGAATTTTGGATGGATTACACGAGAAACTGAAGCTCACTGTTTTAAGTGAGCTGTCCCTACTACTTGAAACCCTTTCAGATGGGCAATTTGGGTGTCTGCAAGTCTGCTCCGTGTCCCTGGAAATTGTCTGGAGGCTTTTATAGGTGCTTTCCCCCTCTTCATCTTCCTCATTCCATCCGTGTGCTGTGGCCTTTCGGGAGCAGCCCTTCTGCCCCTCTGCTGGTGCACGCAGAGGGGAATGGGCGAGAAGGACACTTCAGGTACCGCAACCGCACACTCCTGCGGGTTATTCGGACATTTCCCGAGCCCCGGAGGATCTCCCATCCCCGGAGGAGCTTTCCCGGCCCTGGCTGCCCGGGCTGCCCGGCCTTTCCCGGGGATGCTCGGGCGGGATGCGCCGGGCGGGGCCTGTCCCGGCCACCGCCCCCAGCCCGGCCCGGCCCGGCCCGGCCGCTGCTGCGCTCCCGGCGGCGGGCGGGACCGGAGCGGGCACGGAGCGAGTGAGGAGCGGGACCGGAACGGGTAAGGAGCGGCTCTGCCCCGGGACGGCCGGGCCGGAGCAGCGGGGCACGGGGGGGACTCGGTCCGAAGTGGAATTTTCCCGGTAGCTGAGGCGCAGCCACGAAGTTCTGCCTTGGAGCGGGCCGGCGGATGGGGCTCTTTTGTTTTGGTGTAAGAACATGATGCATTTAACAGAAATATTCGGCTCCTTTTTCTTTTTTTTTTTTTTTTTTTTTTTTATTTCTTTTTTCCCCCCTATCTTCCTTTCCTTTCCTTTCCTTTCCTTTCCTTTCCTTTCCTTTCCTTTCCTTTCCTTTCCTTTCCTTTCCTTTCCTTTCCTCTCCTCTCCTCTCCTCTCCTCTCCTCTCCTCTCCTCTCCTCTCCTCTCCTCTCCTCTTTTCCCCTTTCCTTTTTCTCTTCCTTTGCTCTTCTTTTCCAGTACAAGTGGTGAAAAGGGGCTGGTTTTGCCCAGGGGATGGTTTTGCCTGGGTACTTTAAACCACGGCGGAAATCGGGAGGGTTTGTGAGCCGGGCATCCTACGGGATTTCATTCCCATGACTTCTGCCTTGTTTTAGGGAGGAGACTGGAGTGTTTTTCTTTAGTACTCGAAGTGAGTTGAATTCCTGGAGCCTTTCTCATGTTTTCTTAGCGGTTCGGCTGATGATGTTAAAGCGTGCACGTAGGGTCGGGCTGTTTGGAAGCGTGGCTGCAGGAATCGCTCCCATAGATCCAGCGGGGGCTTTGGGAAAACGCCCGGAGCGGATGCAGAGGATGTGCTGCACAGGGCTGGGATGTTTGAACCATGAGTCCCTCTAGTGCAGACCCCCGGGATGGAGCTTTAAGGATGGTGTAAACGAGAAAAAAAATGTAGAAAATATACCCTTTGTGGCTTTAGGTAAGTGCTCACCAAAGGGGGGCTTCGTATTAAAGTGTTTGGGTTTTTTGTTTGTTTGTTTTTTTGGTGTTTTTTGTTTGTTTGTTTGTTTGTTTGTTTGTTTTAAGGTGTAACTGTTCTGATATTTATGGGAAAAAACAAGGGTGCCGAGAAAACCGCTGACTAAGCTGTTCTCCGGACCCAAACCAAAGTTTCACAATTCTATGCTTCCCCGGTGTTTTTGCTGTGAGGTGGAGAAACCCTGACTGATTTCTCTCCAAACAGGACTTAGCTTTTATTCGGGAGGGTGGTAACGACCGACTGGGGAGGAGGGAACAGAAGTTTTGGAGCCTGAGGCTTTTAAACAATGAACTGTTCATTTTGGTGTTAACTCGCTTTGCGCTGTCTGGGGACCGAGACTCTGCTGTAGCTGTGAAAGGAGAAAAAGCAGCAGCTGAAGGGAACACTTTGCGTTCTCTGATTTGTGCAAGGGGAGAAAATGCTGTGAGGAAAGATCAGCTGCCTCCTTTCCTCAGTGCGTGAGAGGAGGAGAACTCAGCCCTGTGCTCTGTAACCAGCTGTGGCTGAGCTTTAGAGTAATTTGTTTAAACAGGCCAGAGATTGTATTTACCTGATGCTGGAGCTGTAAATTACACCCCTGGGAAAAGCTGCCCCAAGGCAGGAATGAGGTCCTTGCTTCATGCTGGGCTTTGATTGTTTTCCTCCTCCCTCATGAATATGCAGTAAGTGTCATTTTCTATCACTTCAAAAGTTTTTGGGGTTTGTAAACTTAGTGGCCCAGCTTGTTGATGATCTCTGACTAGCAGGTTAATGTGGGTTTGTAAGTTAATCTGTGTGTGGACATTAACTCCAGCATGAAAACTGGGCAGTGTTTGGCTTTGTGTTTGGGTAAACAAGATCCCTCTAGTCCGGCACTCCTTTTCTCCTGGTTTTGGTTGGTATAAATATAACCTGATGTCTTCTCCTTCAGCAAAGCAGGCTGCCCACGTGTCTGTCTTAAAAGGCTTTTGGAGAGGAACCCAAATGAGGCTTTTTTTGGTGTCTGTGTTAGGAATTACACTTTCTGACATGACTGTCATCAGTTGCTATTAACAGTACTTGTATCCAAACGAACAAGGATTTAATCATTACATCTTCCCCTCAGTGCTGGCATTCCTGTAGGGCCTGAAAACAGGGACAAGGGGAGTATCCCACAGATCAGGTGAGAGCTGCTCTGCCAGAAAATGTTCCTGACAGCTGCCAGACAGTACTTTTCATGTCTAGAAGACCTCCACAAATCTTATGTCATGGGTTATACTCCAGGAAGGTATTGCCAGGTGTTTTTTGGGCTCTAAGGCATGAGGCAGTTTTAAGATATAAAAACTGTCTCAGAACTAAAAGTAAATTAAAAAAAAAGGGGGCTGTTATGCTGTTCAGTGATTTTCCTAAATACAGTATTTCTGTCAGCTTCCCTACCTTTTATTACTCACTCTGAGATTAGTGGCAAGAGTTTTGAAGTATTCTTCTGTGCTGCGTGTTCTTTGTGGCATTTCATCCCTCCCTTCCCTTGGACACTGCAAACACTACAAGAGAACCAGACTTAAACTTCTTTCTGTCCACAGCCAGCTTAATATTTTGATATGTGATCTGTGTGCCAAAGTACTCAGGCTTTTTTTTTTTTTTTTTAATCTAGAGAGCTGCTTAATCCTAAAAACAACAACAAAAAAAAAAATGCTGTTACTAAAGTGGGACAGCCACCCATAACTGCATTTCTGCTGCTTCTTAGTCCATTATAAATCTGTCTCTGCCCATGGGGAGAAGAGAGGGAGAGGTTTGGGATGCTAAAGTACTTGCCAGAGCCCTGTGCAGAGCTGTTGTGACCACAGCACTTCTGAGGGATGTGCGTGCTTTCCTAATAAAAACATGTTTCCTAAACACAGTTAAAAAAATTGCTTCAGTAGATGCAGTAACATTCCATTAACTTAGTGACCTGCAGGAGTACTGCAAATAAAAATAGATTTATTTTCCTGTCTCTTCTAGGCCAGAGCATTTTTTAAATTATTATTAAAAGAACCCAACAAAGTTCTGTACAGTGAAATGACAGCTGGTGTTAATAAACAATTTACATGAATCCCTGCTGTCCCTTGGCTCTCCCAAATGTGCCTGTGGAGTGTAAGCTGTGCCATGACTGTGGTGATGCTGAGGAGGAGTGTGGTTCAGAGGATGAAGCAGGACTAGCCCAGGGAGCTCAGTGTGAGTGGGCCCTGTGGGAGATGTACATGTGACAGGAACACAGTGAAATAAGTGAATTAAATATGATTTACCTGTCTTGTCTATGCTAATAATGGGAAGAAATTAAGTGGAACAGCACAGATCAAAAGCCAACCTCCAGCAAAAACGCTTTTTAAGGGTTACAGGTTTGCAGTGAGCACTATCTAACTTTAAAAAAAACAAAGGCGTTTTCACAATACACTGCTATGTGTGACTGTTTTGCTTTGAGAAGATGCAATCATGCCTTGCATCACCCCTTGCAGTCACCTCTTGCACACAAGGGATGTGTCTTAGATGGCACTGTGATATCCAGAAAAGAAGAGAATAAAAAGCTCTGAGTAGTTAATATTGATTTCATCAGGCTTTTTGTTATTTCTTCTAGGAAAAACAAGCTTTTTCTGTTAAAGATGTTCACTAAAGCATAGAGAACCATTTTGTGGTTCTCAGGATTTAATCCAGTTCTATTTTGAGCTGGTAAAAGGGTTCCTAGTGTCTTTGATAGCAGGCTGTGTCCTCCTGAGGGTTTCCTGGCCATCCCATTTGCCAGCAAATGGGGCATGAGCTGGGTGCCCCTGTCCTGGCTTCCCTGTTCCAGCCAAAGATGCACAGAACCACAGGTCACTATACCTGTGTTGGTGACACCTGGGACAGTCTGTCCCCTCCTGAGGTGGGGAATCTGCCCAGGAAACAGGAAAATGCTGGGATGCCATCTGCAGGAACTGACTGAGAGCTCAGAACTGATGTGCTCAAGAAAGATGCTCAGACTCGTGCTGGGTACTGCTGTTTGCTGTTCTTACACATATGCCAGAGACAAAGGTGGTTTTTATCACTTTGGTTATGTTAAAAAGAAAACCAAACAGGTTCTAAGTGTACCTGTGGCTCTTCTTTATGTACCAGAATTATGCACTTTGTGGTGTGATGCAAGATGTTATTTCATCTCCCTGAAACAAAGCAGTTATGTGTAGCTGTGTCTTGGGAAAACTGTTTTGTTTTTTTTTTTTTTTTTTTTTTTATGTTAGAAAGTGCTTGTTGCAAGCTGTGAGCCTTGGATGTTTGGTAGCTAGAGGCTGATTTTTTGCCTGATTCTTTCTCCACGCTGTTCCATTCGCTGGTTTGTGTGTTCCGTAGGGGGTCTGGCTCTCCTCAGGTGAGAGAAGTGGCCTGTGGGGTCAGAGGGCCTCTGCTGCTTTTTGCAGCTTCAGGTCGGCATTCCAGTGTCTTTCCTGATGGCAAAGATACACTGGGTCTCTATTTTAGTTTCTATTTTTTTAAAATAGATTTTAAAAAATTATTATTTTTAATTTATTCTATTTATTTTATGTTATCTCATTCCTAAAGTTATGTTCCTGATAAGCTCTGCAAAAACCCCCTGAGGGTGCAATGAGGGTGCAATCCCAGGTGGCTGTGCAGCTGTGATTTGTAAAAATCCCTCGATCCCTTTAGGAAATACCTTTGGTTTGTCTCCATAAAATCATACAGACACTTCCAGTAAATGTCTCTAAGCTTTTCTGCCTTGATTCCTGTTCCCCACTCGGGAAGCAGGGAAGGACAAAGCTGATGTGACTCAGAGTGGTGATGTGACTGTGGGGTGAGGGAGGGTGTGGGAATCACGGCTCGTGTCCATGGGAAGGGTGGCTGAAGCTGATGGAGTTACACACAAGACCAGTCATGCATGAGGTTTTGTTGTCTTTTCCAGGCAGATTTGGAATGACTTCACATCTGAGTGTTAGGGAAGGACTCCCAGAATGGATCTGCACATGAAAAGAAGTTTTTTTTTACAGTGTGTAACAGCTGAGGCTTGAGTGATTATCCATGGCAAAGATGGGAATTGTTCTGAGTAGCTCTGCTAAATTTTCAGATCCAGTGGATATCCTCAGCATCCAACCTCCTCCTCTTGTCAGCAAGGAGAGCTACTCCTTTGGGGATGATCCACTGCAGGCACAGCTGAGCAGAGGTTAACAGAGATGTGACTCTGGCTCCTTTTCTTTCATTCTCCGTTTGGGAGCATCCCATAGGATTTCCCTCTGGTGTGACTCTCATATCAGCTCACAGCCTTTTAGAGCAGAGCAGCTGGAATTTCCTCAGGCCTCCATCATGCAGTGCCTGTGGGATCCCTCCCTGGCTGCATCCCAGATGCTCTCCTGGTGTGCAGGGACAGCAGTGCTGTGAGCTGCTGGTGGGGAGTCCCCCACACCCCAAACCCTGTGACATCCTCCTCACTGGAGAGTGTTTTAGCCTCTGCCCAACCCTTTTCTCTGTCAAAGAAAGTGAGTGTTGTCTCTCCTTGAGAGCTGTGATGGGCTGTGTTGATACCCTTAAAAATGTCAATTTTTTCAGGCTTGTGCCTTCAGGCAGGAGCAAGCAACAGCGAGAGGTGTTTGAGGGAGCTGGGCCTGCCTTTGCTCTGGGGACGTGAGCACTGTCAAAAGCTGAAACCCTCAATTCCTCCAGCTCTTGGGGCCAAGAGCAAGGAATTCCAAATTAAACAGATTAGCTGCAAGCCCTGAACTTCTCCCAGCTGTGCCTATGCCCCAGAGAGTGAGCAATGTATATAAAATGTCACACTGCACTTTGAAGTCGGTGTATTTTTGACTATTACACCAGTTCCTTATTTTCTAAAATGAGTAATGCAGTGGGAGGCTTAATTCATATCCCAAATACAAGAAAATGCCAAGAAATTCCTATGTCCCATCAGCTGTGACTTTTGTTTATGTTTATTTCAGACGTATAGACTGGATACATTTTTTTATGTGTATTTAGGATAGAAAAAGCAGAGTTAAATAAATAGAAGTGAAGCCACATGTAATATCAAAGTAAAATTTGAGGCAAATCATCATAAATCAAGCAGTATTTTATGTAGAAGTTGTGCTTCAAGTTTTTTTCTTTTTTTGCAGAGTTAAGTAATAACCAAAACAGTGACACAAAGAATATGGCAGTAAAACACAGAGATAAATCTGCCATGTTTTACTTGGATATCACAAGGGCTTAGAAACATTTAGGGTGTTTTATATACCATATGTGCTTTATTGCTTAAACTGCAGAGAATTTGTACCTCCCTGAGGGACTCTTGCACTCTGTGGCAAAAAGCTTGAAGGATTCTCTGGGTGTTTGTGGAAAGAAAAGCAACAACTCGTGGTGTGGTTGTGGGACAGCGTGCACAGGATGCAGAGCTTGGCATTAAATTTCCATATGGCCTGTGTGCAACAGACAACCTTGCTCCTGGAAATAAAACTGACATGTAGTGGTGAATGGGGTCCGTAGTTTTTCTGGAAGGGTGGAAATAAAAAATGGCCAGGCACTGTCCACAAACAGAGCAGCTCACGGGAAGAGCTCAGCTTATTTGGAAGGGATTATTTAACTCTTTTGTCACACTGTATGTAGATGAATCTGGGGTTTTTTTTTGAGCTGGGAGCAAGTAATGAGGCTGGTGTTTACCCAGCTGAGCCAGTGGCACACATAAGTTTTGTGCTTGGGTGTTCCAAAGAGAATTTGTTTACAGGATGTGTAGCTTAACAGTTCTGGAGCTGCAATGGCCTCTGGAGCTGGACAGGCAGTAAGGAATGTATTTATAAAATTATGCTTTTCTGTGTGTTGGGAGTGTGAGTACTGTCTATTAAACTCTGCATTTACTTGCTTTGTGCTTTGCAGAAGGGAGGTGTTTCCCTGACCTTCCTCTTTAGCTCCTCCAATATTTTAATAGAGGATCTTAATGTTTGAACACAGGGGCATGTGCTTGAGGGTTTCAATTGGTGCCAGATTTTAGGGAAGGCCCCTGAAGAGAGGGAGATGTGGAGATGTGCAGGGGGTGCAGCTGTGCACTGTGTGGTGCAGGAGGTGACAGGAGGCTGTGCTGTCACAGCGTGGTGGGGACATGGCTGATGGCACACCCTGAGCACCCAACAGCATCTGGATCAAAAGTGCCAAAGCCAACGCCTTGGGATGCACCTCAGAGTGAGCAGGGAGTCATTATTAGTGCAGGAAAAGGTAACAATATCCCCCAGCAACTCATGGAAGTTGAGCTGTGTTTTTGCTGCAGATTTGATCTGGGATTTCTGAAGCAACAAAGGACCCAGGGATAGCTACAGCCTGTAAAATCTCTCAATAACGGGATAGGATTTCTCTTCTTTCCATCCTCAAGGTATTAAAATGAAGAAATTAAGCTGCAATGACTGCTCATTAAATGCTGAGGGAGTGTGTTAATCTGATAAATGGGAAGATTGTTTTCAGGCAGAAGAGGATGAATTGAAATGAATTGCAACTTTTGGGTTCACTGGAATTAATGCACCTGGGATCAACTGTTATTTCAGCCAGCTTTTTTTTTTACTGGCAGTTTCAATATTCTAAAAATGGTATTTCCTGCCTCCTCTCTGAACAAGATAGCACACATGCTTGTAATTTAAACGTCACAGGCCCCATAACATGTGTGATCAATGGTATCTTGTATCATTTTCCTTTTACCCAAAGCATTTGGGTTACATTTATGTGGGTCCCATGGGGGACCTTTGCTTTTTGGAGGGAAAACACATCTATCCTGAAGCCTGAATTTTAGTTTGATTTCAAGGAAAAACGTTCCAGTTTATAGGAAGGCATTGGAGCACAGTTTAGGACACAATAGAAATTGAAAGCATTATTTTATTGCTTTGTGCAGATGTAAAAGAATCAGAGAACAAGTGATGTAAAGCAGCATAAGACTGATTTTTATTTTTTTTTAAATAGTAGATGAGTGGTGCTATCCTTAACACAAAAGAGGTTGCATTTCCTTGTATTAGCATGACATTCTCCAATCAGCTTGTAAAAATCCATTTGGGCTTTTTTCCTCCATTCCTTGTAGTCATTTTTTGGGGATCAGTGAGCAATGTTGCTCACTATCTATTTCAACACTTGTTGCATGTGTGTTTTTATTATAATCAGCATCTTTTTTTCTTTTTAAAAACTCCCATGTAACTGCAACAGCAACAAGACCTGAAAGCTGCAGCCTCTTACAGGTACACTGAGAGCATTGTGACTGCAGAGGAAAGTGATTTTTCCCACTTTTTTCCATCTGGGAAAGTGGTTTTCTTCATTGACACTTACTGACTGAAGTTAAATGTTTGGCAGGTGGAGTTCAAACATCTTTTTGTTTTGTAATGGGAAAAAAAACCCCCTGCCAAATAATCTGCAACATCGCATTTGAAAAAGGGAGTAGTAACAGACCTTGGGGGGAAAAAACCCCCCTGAACATCTGGGAATAATAAAGGACACTGAAAAATTCCATTTCTAACAAGAAAAGGAAACAGTCTGCAAATGTGTTCTTTATTGTAAACACCCGATTTTATGGTTTCTTTTCCATTGGTGCATCTCAGTGTTGTGTGATTTCCCCTTGAGCATGGCTGTGGTCGCACGGGAGGGTTGTGGCAGCATCCCCAGAGCCCCTCCACAGAGAAACGCTTCTCTCCCATCCACATTGTGTTTGTTTTCTCTCTCTGGCCATCCCTTATCTCCTGTAAATGCCAGAGGAGTTTTTGGTGGCAGCCTTAGAGGCTGTTTCCTTATGTTCTCTTGTCCACCAGGCTGCCCCAGTGTCCCAGCTGTTCCAGGAAAAAGCCACACCCCGAGCCAGCATCACATTAGCTGCTCCTAACAAATGGGGCTTTGAAAAGAGGGCTGAAACCTTTGAAACTTCAGCTCTAGAAATAATTAATGCTGAAAGACCCATGGTGGCAACAAGAGGGAGAGGAGGAGAAGGGTGTGATATGGGAGGAAAAAGTGATGACCAAGTCAGAGACCAAATAGCTGTGATTTTTCTTTCCATTGCTGCGCTTTATGATGAAGTGATTGTGTGGGTGAAGGACACACTGGTAGTTGTGTGTGTCTGAGCTATGACAGTAATTTGTACTTGTTTGCTCCTTTTTTCTCTCCGTCCTTCTGTAAGTGGTGATTAGAGTGCTTATAAAATAACTAGCATAGTGCAAATACTTTTCTGAACGAAAAGGTCGAGAGTTCAGAACCTAATGAAGGAGCAGAGTCCCCCTCTGTTGAGAGCTCTCTGTTGGCCAGCCTCAGAGTGAGCTGATTGTGCCACAGCTTATGGCACTTTCTTACTGGCTACAAACTGCCCCAGAAATAATGGAATAACGATAAAAATAGACACTTGTAGCACAAGTTTCACTTGGCTGAACTGCAGCATGTCTAGAAGTGAACTGTTCTCTATGAGTTACAGATAAAGAATGGCTTTTATGGTTATGTGATTCTGTAGTGCAATTAAACAGCCTGACTGTGGCTCTCTGTGCATGAAGGGCAATAGCTCCAAGTCATCATTAGCTGACCTTAATTACCAGAGTAATGTCCACGCAGGTGGTTTTTGTCTCTGTGAACTCCGCCTTCCTTGTGCTTTCAGGCAAACGTGGATGTGTTCTGACAGAACAAGAGTAACTTTCTATCAAATGAGCCGTGTTTATATGTGCCCCCCTGCTGTTTCATTGTACTCCATTCCTCCTCAGGCGCTGGCAATTTTTTGCTTGCTCCCTCATCAGGCAGGAGCAGTGGGGAGGAAAAACTTTGGGGGCAACATGCCCTGCATAAGGATGCAACGAGCATTTAAATTTCAGCGCACAGTTTAGAACCACGAAGGCAAGATTAATGATTTACTGGTTGCAGTCCTGCTCAGAGGACATCCAGCTGAGCCCTTTTACCAAAGACACTTTGTTTGATGAAGTGTAGTTTATTAATTGGTTTAAAGACCTGTCCTTTTTCCAGGCCACCAGCCAATTCAGTGCTTGGCAGATGTGAGTGCTGTTGCTTGGCCTTGACTTTTGTTTCATCAGCGTTTTGTCTGCGGTGCAGGCTTGCAGTCTGCTCCTCAGCAGGAATGTACTGCTCATCCTTTGGGCTAATTTCTTGTTTAAAAGTTTAATGCCTTTCCAATGCTTCCTTATAACATTTCCAGTTAAGAGTGTAAGCCTGGGTTGAAGGAACTGATGTAAAGGGATTCCTGCCCATGTCAGGCGGGCATCCAGGTTTCTGCCCTGATGACAGCAGCATGTGTACCTTTGCCATCAGCACTGAGTTGCTGCAGCTTTTCATCAAAAAAATAATCCCTTCTCTCCCTCCTGATTCTATTTTTGGAGACAGCCGCACCGTTCTTAGTAAAATGCTGGGAAGGAGGGGAAACCTTACCCAGAGCAGATGCCTGGTATGGAAAAATCTGTCCATATTTGAAATGATGCATAAGCTGTATAGTATTATGTTGTATATAATGAAGCTGAAAGTATTATTCAAGCAATCCTGTACTGCTGTGGGGCATTCTGCTCTCTCTGATTGAGAGGCTCTGTGCATCAGATGCTCTGAACAGCTGTAGAGCTTAGAACTCCCTTCAATCCCCAGCCTGGGAGAGCAGTGGGGATTCACAGGCAGTTTATCAGTTTCTACACAGCTTTCTCAGATTATACATGTAAAACAAAATACACTGGATTTGTGAACTGCTTGCAAATTTGAGCTTTGTGTGATTAGAGTTTGATTTGAATAATGTTTTTTGTTTCTCCATAGATGGCTTGCGGGTGATGCGCTGTGCAAGTGCCTCAAGTTTTCCTACAAGATGTGTTCCCCAAATCCAGCAAACTGGGTCACCTTTGATGACGAGCCTCTCTTCCAGTCACCTCAGAAATTGGTTGACAATCAGAGTAGCTCCAGACCCAATGGCCTTAAGCTCAACCTGTGCAGTGTTCATGATTCTTCAAGCAGGCCATCCTCTACAGGCAGCACTCCGCTCTCGTCTCCTGTGGTTGATTTCTACCTGAGTCCTGGACCTCCCAGCAATTCTCCACTTACTACACCTACCAGAGACTACCCAGGAAACCCCTGCATTCCAAAGTCTGGGATTCACATGCTTTACCCCATCCCTGAATGGCCATCAAATGTTAACCCTTCTCCATCCCCTGGGACGTGCTCATCCCTGGCCTCACAGAAACCGAGCAGCCTTCCTTTGAGCCCCTCACCCAATGAACATCCAGGTAAGACTTTGGTCTCCAAATCAGCAGATGCAGGAAGTCCTAATCCACCAGGAAGCTGTGAGGAGCTGGCTCCAGGACACTTCCCATACTTCCACAGTGACTGTGCTTTTTCCAGTCCTTTTTGGAAGGAAGGGTGCTCCCTCAGCATGTCTCCAGCTAATGCCAGCATGCACAGGAAGGACAAAGTGCTTGACAGGAGTGGGTGTCATCCTAGAGACAAAGAAACATGTAATGATCAGAAAAGTCTTAACCAGGGCTCCTTCAGTTACATCTGTGAGAGGCTTGAACACCTACAAGCTGACAGCTGTGAGACCCTGGAAAACCCACCCATCTCCAGCAGCCCCGCGTGGCACAAGCTCTGCCCCGCCATCCCGCGCAGCCTTTTCAGGAGCCAGAAATCAGACGGGTGGCCATTCATGCTGAGGATTCCTGAGAAGAAGAACATGATGTCATCTCGGCAGTGGGGCCCCATTTACCTGAGCGTCCTGGCTGGAGGGGTGCTGCAGATGTATTACGAGAAGGGCCTGGAGAAACCTTTCAAGGAGTTCCAGCTGCAGCCGCAGTGCAAGCTGTCCGAACCCAAACTGGAGAGCTACAATGTCTCAGGGAAAATCCACACTGTGAAGATCGAGTGCGTGTCTTACACGGAGAAGAGGAGGTACCACCCCAAAGTGGAGGTGATCCACGAGCCAGAGGTGGAGCAGATGTTGAAGCTGGGCACCACCGACTACAACGACTTCACCGATTTCCTCGCCACGGTCGAGGAGGAGCTCATGAAGCTTCCTACTGTTTCCAGACAGAAGAGGAATTATGAAGAGCAAGAAATGACTCTGGAAATAGTGGATAACTTTTGGGGGAAAGTCACTAAGGCAGAAGGAAAACTCGTGGAAAGTTCTGTCATCACACACATTTACTGCCTGTGTTTTGTGAACGGCGGCGCCGAGTGTTTCCTAACCCTGAACGACCTGGAGCTCCAGAAGAGGGACGAGCGTTACTTTGAGAAGGAGCAGGACAAGAAGTGGATTGAGATTCTCGACTGCCATTTCCATAACTGTGTCAAAGCGCAGGAATTTGAGCAGTCACGGATTATTAAGTTTACACCCCCGGACGCCTGCAGGCTGGAACTGATGCGTTTCAGGACGCACTACAATGGGCAGGACCTTCCCTTCTCTGTGAAGGCTGCAGTGGTGGTTCAGGGGGCATACATTGAACTTCAGGCTTTCATCAACATGGCCTCAACTGCTCACATCCCCACACGCTTACCCTCTGTGAAATACTGTGAAAATGTTATGATACGCTTTCCTGTTCCCACACAGTGGATCAAAGCACTTTGGACCATGAACCTGCAAAGGCAGAAATCCCTAAAAGCCAAAATGAACAGGAGAGCATGCCTTGGGGCTTTGCATGAGGTTGAATCTGACCCCGTAATCCAAGTCTCGGTTGGAACAGCAAAATACGAGAGTGCCTACAGGGCTGTGGTGTGGAAGATTGACAGGCTTCCAGACAAAAATTCAAGTAAATAATTTGTGCTGTGGGCTTGGGTGTGTGTCTTCACTGGGTTCGTGCTTGGGTTTTTATCTGTTGGTAGAAGCCAGAATAATTTTTTAGGAAAAAAAATCTTTTAGACTTACCAATTTCTTTAAACCATGATTTCGTAATTTATTTGATGGAGGTAGGTGTACTGTCAGTCATTTAAAGTGTGTGGTATCATGGAAGCGGAGCTGTTCATTCAGAGTGAATCTCAAGTCTGTAGCAGTAAGGCTGAGGGAAGGGTTTATGCTTCCTGTGTACCAGCAGGGCAATGGGTGGAATGGGAAGCAGAAGTTGGTAAAATGATTTATTAACCAAATATCACGCAGGTAATAGAAAAGGTGGTATTGGCACTGCTGGGTCTGGGCTTTCTAGCATCATTTAAGAAATGGAAGGTATGATGCAGAACTAGAGGGTGCTGTGATTAAATTTGCTGTAGGAAGTGCTGTGCTTTTGCCAAGGATGGTTTCTGTTACCTCTTTCATGGGTTTGTGCATTGAGATTGTACATTCATGGCAATAACTGCACTGACAAAAAATGCCTCCCACTTTATTCCCATTTCTTTCTGGTGGTGGTACCTCACTGAAAACTTGTAGCAGTACAAACAGCTACAAGTTTTTAATTTCACATATGGAAGTAGTTAATTTAATTTAAAGGTGAAAATATGACTTTTTGAAGAAGAAAAAAATATAAATATTTGGGTTTACAAGTCCAATTTTTAGTCATACTACCAGTACCTTTCTAAAGGCATATACTACTTTTCTAAAGGCAAAAAATTCTTGAGGAATACAGTATTCTGCTTCAAGTTCTGCAGAGTGAAGGCATTTGATCCTTTGCTTGATCCTTTGCATTATGTGTACCTGAGGCTTTGGGGATCTGTGTAAGACAAGGGCACCTGTTAAAGCATTTAATGTAAAGTATCTGTAAAATCTGTACTTTTGAAAAAGGGGGTAAGTGTATGTTACTAACATATGGATCTTGTGTTATCCTGTGTGGGCTAACTGCCTCTTTAAAATGTCCAGAAAAGATTTTACCTTCTTAAGTCCCAGTTTCAGGCATTCTACTACTAAGCCAGGACTAATGGTGGGGGAAGAGCAATGACAGAGGGAGGGCAGTGAAGGGCATGGACTGAAAAATGGACAGGGAGGGCAGAGGAGTGGTGGAGAGATGTAGGAGAATGAGAAGGCAGAAGATTCTTTAGGTCTTCAAAATCCCTGTCCTCTGCTCCAGGTTTCAGAGATTTGCACCATGTTGCTATGACATATGTGTTTTCCCAAGGCTTACAGGACTGTTTGGGTAGCTTTTAGTATTCTGTGCTTTTTAATGTAGGTTTCTGTAAAATCAAGTCAGCAGTTAAGGCAATTTTAAAGAAGAATCTAAGTCTTACAAATTTCCTGCAGTTCTTTCACCTGAAGATTTGGTGTGCACAGTTAACTTCAGATTTAACTTATTTGAAAGGAAGAACTGTTTTGTTTGTTGTTTTTTTTTTTTTTTTTTTGTTTTTGAAGCATCTCACAACTCTACTTTATTTTCCACCAGTAGCTTAATCTTCTGACATTTGAATAATTCCTCTAGCTGAGATCTGCAGAATCATTTGTCTCTGTGAAATGTTCATGCATTTGAAAAAAACATTTTGGTAGTAATTCTGCCCAGTCAAATTTTAAGCCTCTATATCAAGTGCTCTGTACACAGTTAAGAGTTTAAAAATAGAGTTGTCCCAAGGCTTGCCAAAAGTCTGGAGACAGTCAAACTAATAGAAATATGTAAACTTTCATAATGTGTTTACCGCCGGCGGAAAAATATGCTGAGGACTTTGCTTTCAAAAAGCCTTTGTCCAAGGCTTCTTAAAATAAAATTTTAAAAAAGGAAGGGAAAAGGAAAGGTTGCTTACAGTTATATTGTGGCTCCATTTATGGGCATTGAAATATGTTAATATCCACTGGATTCTGCTGGAGTGTTTTCTTGGAAAAGTGCTGGCCAAGTGAAGTCAGTAGGAGCTGCAAGAAACAGCAGACTTTTAAAAGCTGCCTGTGCCTATTCAGATATATAGATGTTATATTTGGAGTCAGAATTTTAGCATTATTTTTTAAAAAAGGAAAAAAGTTTTGAAGGGCTGATTCAGTGAAGTTTCTGCAATTTGAGTCTATGTTTGTGAAACTGGGCCTTAGTGTGAGGAAGTGCAGAAGATGTTATGATTTTAGCACAGTACTGGGGCCAGACTTTGCAGCAGAGAAGCTGTGTCAGCTGCTTCCCAGGGAGCTCCCAGGGGGCAAGAGAGACTAAACTGCAAAGCACTGTGCTCTAACCACTTGCTGTGTAAATTTGAGCCCTGTGATTTGTCCTGCTAGGAGAAATCCTCCATCCTTGAGCCGTTGCGTAAAGCAACAGTTCTTCAGCTGCTTATTTCTTATTTCATTCTGCATCATGGAGGCACTGAGGAAGCAGGTCCTAAACAAGACAGCAGACTGGAGGTTGTGGCTGCTGGCAGCCTTGTTACAGCATCTGTGCATGGACTCTGCTGTGGGAGGTGATGTGGTTCCCAGGAACCACCAGGTGCTGCTTTTCTTATCCTCTAAACTGCCCAGGTGGAAACTCAAAGCCATGGCTTTGTCAGGGGGGCTCCATCCCTGCCCAGCCACCTCCTCCTGGCACTGGCACCACCGTGACCTGGGGCTTGGTGGTGGCACTGTCCCTCTACTCCTCTGTTCCCTATGCCCTTCTCCCAGCAGGTTGGAGAAATGCACCCATTTAGAGATGGCTGCAGGAGTTACTAGCTTCTAACAACCCCGATGTCTGTAAATCTGTCCTTAGTAATTGTTTATGTTTTCATGTTCAAAGTAAGAGTTTTAGAACTGGACCTATTTTGGCAAAACTAGAATTATTACATAACTAAGATAACCAGTACATTATTTTGGCTTAAAGTGCTTTGCTTCATGAGCCTTTCTCAGATCAAGGTTGGTTGAATGCTACTTACACAGGTGAAAAAGGGCCAAACTGCATTAATAAATGCAAAGTTAGATTATTAATTGCTTTTGAAATGCTTTTTGAATTCTAAGTGATATTTGAAATCTAGTTTCATAGTTCTAGTGATCTTTTGTTTGTTTGTTTTGGCTTTTTTGTTGGTATTCCTTGGAGACAAAGAGCAAGAGTTTGGAATACTTTTAAGAAACAAGAGCCAGATTTTCACATTTGAGCAGACTAAAATCTGTCAATTCACAGAAGTCTTAACAAGTTGCATAGACACCTGAACTGCAGGGTTTCTGTCTCATAAATTAGATAGTAAAATGTCAGTAATCTCCCTACATTTTTCTGATTGCCTCTCAGGTGTGGTTTGATTTCATCAGTTCTGGTGGTCATGTGTTGGCAGTGCCTGATAGGCCACATTTTGGATAGCTGGGCTTGAATGTGTCATCTTGAATATGTCAGGACTCTGAATATGCCACCTGAGCACACTGTGCCTGCTCCAACCCACCTGTCTCTCTCCTCCTGGCCAACACCTGGCTTTTTCAGCACTACAGTTTCTTTTGCAAAAGGATCTTCTACACACAGCCTCTCTTTCTTCTTCCAACTCCAGTGTGACACAAGGCCTGGGAAGCAGTGGTTTCATGGAGCAGAGATGGAAAGAACTCTCAGTTTTAGGTGAAAACTGGGGGGATGTTCAGAGCCTTCCAGAACGCTGGTCAGTCACTTTGTCATCTGACAGCTGATGGGAAGAAGTTGCTCTGTGCTCCCAGCACAGCCCAGCAGTGGCAGAACTTCACCACAAGTGAAGGGGTGAGTACTTCCCTTTGACATTGGTGTTGGTGCAAGAGGCAGATGGGCTGGGGGAACCCTGTGTTTTAGGAATAGGCAAAAAGGTCCAATGGAATCTGTTCCAGAGGACCCAAGGGGTTAGCCTTATCCAAATCCCAAACCTGTTGTCTCTGCCTTTGCAGGTTACCATCTAAGGAAAAGGAAGCACCCCAGAATTCCCAACACCAAGACCACCTCATGGCTGTCAGTCAGCTGGAATATAAACCCAGAGGTTTCTCTGGATAGTCCTGAATCACAACTATGCCATGTCTAGCAGGGAAACTTTCAGCAACAGCCCAAGAGGTATGGCTCATCTGTGCCTGGACTCAAGTGGACATCTGGATTATCCAACATTTACCGTCCAATATCTGCCTAGGAAAATTCCAAGCTGTGATTATTTCTGGATTCCATTTCTCAGAAGACAGAATAGTTTCTAGACAATTCCCATTGCTTTTTGTTTCTTCATAGGCCTCTCTCCCAGAAAACCCAAAGAAGATTCTGAATTTGATCTCCAAAAGCCCTTAGATGTATGCTGGTTGCCTTCTACCACAAATTAACTACAAGCAGCAAACTCTTTTTCCTCAGATCCTTGGTTAACCACAGCCTCAGAGGGCTTGGCCTTTTCCCTGGCCAGGACATGCCATGGCATCTTGGTGCTGCAGTTCCTGCTGTGCTCTCCAGGATGCTTCACTTGTGGCTGGCACTGTGCAGAGTCTGTGTGTGCAGTCAGCCCAACCCAGGAAACAGCACAAAGAACAGGTCAAGTAAGTTGTGTGTTGCCAAGCTGCATCCTGGCACCACCATGGGAAAGGGGAGCAGGTCCTGGGAGCCAAAAGGAGCACGGTTCAGATGGGATCACATCTTGCAGTGTGGCTCTAACAGGATGTTCCTCATGGTGTCCTGTTGCTGGGATGATGGAGGAGTCAAGGATGGAGAGGTTCCATCAACAGAGGTTCATTCCACCATGTCCAGGCAGACTGGAAGAGGGACTGAGGACCAAGAGAGTGTTAGTGCAGCAGAAATGGCCTTGGACACAACAAGAGGTGACAAGCAGCAGACCATGGACAAGGCTCACATCACAGAGGTGCAGAGATCTGCCTGTCCCTGGGCACAGGAGTGATGAACACCATCTCCTCCTCATGCTTGTTCTGTGCTCCACTTTCATTCTCAAGACAGTGGCAGGTGGCTGTAATCCTTATTTCTGACTTTGTTCCCTCCTCCATTTCCACAATAAAGTCCCTGATGTTACAGTTGTACTTGTCTCTGTGTTTTGTGTTATTGTCCTGAGACATCAGCCGTGTGCTGCCTGCCCCTGGCGTGGCACTCCTTGCAAACTGGGGATCCTTGTGCTCCAGTGCCTTGCAGGACCCTCTCCTGAGCTGTGCCCAGAGGGCTGTGTCATGTTACAGGGAAAACCTGCAGCACAGACAGGCACCCACCCCAAGGCTCCTAGGAGCAATGGAGATGCAGCTCTTTTATTTATTTCTGCCTTACAAAATGCCTGTGAGCCTGTGGATGTGGAATATTAGCATGATTTTCCCCAGGGGATGGATAAAGCTCAGTTAATGTTAACTCCATCTTCAGTATTTCCTTTATTCTGTAACAGAATTGATTCCTGTCACTGGGGGAAGTCAGTGCATAAAGAATGGGACATTTTTCCCTGAACTTCAAGATTCCATTCAGTGTAATGGATGAAAACCAAATATACACTGCCAGGCTTGCCTTTGACAAAATACAGGCAATCCTTTTTCTTCTTATTTTTAAATTTTTTTCCCCCTGCCTGCAGCCAAAGCATAGTTAGTTATCCATGCTGGTGATTAAAATCCTGGAGAGAAGGAGAAATGCAGAATTGCTACGTTTTGCCCTGGAGAATTTGGAGAGGATTCTTTTCATTATGTTAAATTATCCTGCTTTCACACACACAGTCAGTCTGCTGACTTCAGTTGCTTTGGGAAGCAGCTTTCACCCTGTGTTCCTGTGTGCCAGGAGAAGGGCTTGCCCTTATCATTGCCACATGTAAGAAACGCTGAAGCAAGTGATCCTTAGGATCATCCCTAGGATGATTAAAGTTATTCAGAATATGCTGCACAAATCCTTAATGATTCTGCTTTATTACATCACAGTTGTTTTAGCAGTACATTTTTTTGTTCTGTGAAGAAATGGGGTATGTTCTTTTCCCAGGCAGACAGGGGCTCCAGGTAGCCTTTATCCTGGCAGGTGGGACGTATCTTGTTTGAGCAGCACTCTGAGCTGCACCTTTATCTTCCTGCTGTGGACATAGTGTAATAAATGATGGTACACTAGATAGCTGTAGCACTTGAAATAAGCACTGCAGTAAAATTTCTACAGCACAGAGCTCTGGAAAGGGGGTTATTGGACACAGGACAGCATCTCTGCCCTGTGCATCTCTGCAGCATCTCTACACTGGGACCTTCCAGTTTTTATTTTTCTGTCAGAGTAAGAAATGCATTTTTAAGGGAAAAGTGAGATTCCATCAAATAGTTTGAATTTAGCAACAAAGCCCTATATTTGTAATATCCTCTCAATGAGAAGCTGAAAGTATCTGGTAAATCTTGTGCAAATTAATTTGTAAAATTGCAATGACTGTGACAAGTGTGCTGAAGCAGACAGAAAATGAACAAAGGGCCACTTTATGCCCAAAGAGCAAAAGATTACAGTTAGAATAACCTTGTATCAAACAACAGCTCTGTGTTTATCAAAGGTAAAGCTGTGCTCTCTTGCTAGGAGATGAACCTTAACAAAGAAAAGATAATTCGCTAATGGTGTGGTGGTTTTCTTTTTCTTTCCCAAGGTTTGGATCACCCACACAGCCTGTCTTACAAACTGGAACTGGGATCAGACCAGGAGATCCCATCTGACTGGTACCCATTTGCTACTGTCCAGTTTGTTGTCCATGACACCTGTGCCTCAGGAACAGAAGTGAAGTCCCTGGGCATAGAGAGTGACCTGCAGCCCCAGAAACACGTGGTGCAGAAAGCTTTTTACAGCTGCCAGGTATTCTCAGAGCTATGCTTTCCATGTTTTCCTCCTCTTCTCCCTCCCTGCTCCCCCATGCAGTATTTGAAAAGCATATTTGCTTTGTATTCGAAACATATCTTGCATGTACTTTTGATAATGACTTTGAGCAAAAGAATAATTAAATAATAATTCCTTGTCTGATCAAAGATGAGACTGAAGACTAGAACTGTGAATGCACCTGCTTTTTTTTTCCCCTCATTTGAGCTATTTTGGGGAGTAGTGGTTTTGAAATCTGTTGGGTCTGGAAATATTTTGATTTTGTGTCAAAGCTTTTTTTCATGCTGTTGCTGCAGTTCACACTTTCCGTGTCCAATTATTTGCTAACTCTACCTGCTGTTTTTTGCTTTCTACCTGCAGGTTGAAATTGAAAAGAAGTGGATTAGGCTTGATGGAGAAGACCCAGATAAGGCTGGCAACTGCCTAATGCAATGAAAGAGGACAGGAGGCACTGTCACAGGATATTAGTAGGAATCAATCTCCATAGGAAATTCTATTGTTAGAAGAAGGGCAGTGACCTAGTTTAGGGTAAACACGGTCATTGAATTTTTTTTTTTAGTGCTTATGGGTTTGAGTGTGCAAATCAGTGCTCATTGGACTGGCCTGCATTCAAGTAAATTTCCTGTCATGGGAGTCCTGGTATGAGCAAGGTCTCCTTGTCAGAGCAGCAGGATGTGAGCACTTCACTGACTGATTCTAATGTATTGTTTTCCTGTTGTGTGACTGGGGAATGATCTCACACTCCCTGCTGAAACCCAATGGCACTACTCAAAAGGTTCATGTCACTTGGGCATGTAATACTCGCTAATAAAAACTTCCAGAGTGCTCATGATCTATCAGCACCTGTGTAAGGTCCAGAAGGACCAATTACATTTTTTAGTGCTGTTTGAAAACTAAAGTCCCTCATGTTTTGGCTCTCCTTGATGTATGTGTGTAGAACAAGTCCAAGTAATATTCTCAACAAGAGCCTTAATTAATGAGTTGGAAATTGGGTGATTTCATTGGGAAAAAGGGTCCTCTGCATAATAATACTCTTTATTTTTCTGTGGCTGCAACTGCTCCCCCCTCAGCACTTTTTAGGTCCACTCAAAGTAATCTCTTGGGCAAAAAACCCCATATGGCAGATGTGATTGAAGTTTCTGTGCCAGCATTACAGTTCCTTTTCACTGCTGCAGCAAGTGAGATAAGGGGTGGATTCTCAGTGAGTGTAAATCAGTCCTGGGCCCTTTCATCTGATGAGGCTTGGAGAATTTACACCAGAGGAGGCTTCCCCCCACAAACTGGAGAAAAGACTGGTTGCTGCTGTTTGCCCTGTGTCTCCTTTAGGATGCAAGCTCCAGATGTTGGTATGGAAACTGCAGGACCTGTGGCTTTGAGTAACTTTTAAGACATGCCTGGAAAGGGAGATGTTTTCATGCTCTTGGCTCTAAAGGCATTTTCCATGGGGAAGTAATGCAGGAATGGACTGTCATGAGAGACATGAAGCTGTGATGCTTCATCAGGCAGCCTGAGCTACTAATCACCAATGTCAATGTGTTAATTGTGTTTTCCACAAACAATTGGCCTTTAGGGAAAGGTTTTAATACTTCCCTTCAACCATTATCCCCTTTGCCATTTTCTGCAGGCTGTAATTCCATGTCTGAAACAATATAATAAATTTTAAAAATGCCCATGATACCCTTTTTTTTTGGGCTGCAGTTTTCTTAAAATTAGCCTTACTTCAAACTAAAATTAGTGGAGAACAAAAATATAGGAATGCACTGCCTCACTTTATATTTTGTATAGCTTGTAACTGTTTATATGAACACTGTGTAAAAATACAGATTAATGGTATTCCCCAAAAGTAGAAATATGTGGGATATACACAGAGAAAATTACCAGTCTGAGGAAACAGAAGACCATAATATGAACCTAGTTCATCACAATAAACTTTTTCCCCCATCCAGAAGCTGAGAATGAAATGGGTAATAGATTCTACAGTAAGTCCTGAGGGCAGGTTTTTTATGGGTATTGCATTGCCAAAGCCCCAAATAGACTATTATGGTATTTGGGCTTCTCTATATATCCCTTTTTATTAGCAGATTATATTGTTATAAATCTAAGCAAGCGTTGGGCTGTAGCAGTGATCCAAATATGTCTCAGCTGTTGCCTCCTCTGTCTGTGTTTTGACTTGAGAAGCCATTAGCACCTTCAAGTAGTGTTTGGTGTGTTTTATTAATATTTAATTTTGGTTTATATTCTGCTCAGCTGAACTAAGGGGCACAGTGTTGCCACCAGGGCAAGGTGTTTATACTTGGTGACATGGCAAGCTCTGCAGTTTGCTGAAGTCCATGGCTGTACTACAGCTACAATATTTATTAACCTCTTTGCTCAGTGAGGTAGAGGAAGCAAAATATGCATTGCAATTACCTGCAGTTACCTTTGTCTGGGGCTGGCTTGTTTTGATTGGCATTAAACAGCTAATTCAGTAAACCTGCTAGCAGTGGTTGCTCTCCAGAGCCTGTCTCACCCAGCTGGCCCCTATCTTTCTGTTTTTAAGCAGGAGGAACTTATATATCTCCATTCCATCTCTCTGTCATCTTAGGATCTCCATTCACATCACTCACCTGCTGGGCACTGGGTACCTGGTGGTGTTACAGGTCCTGCAGAAGCTGTGGCTGCTGCTGTGCTCTCAGGTGTCTGCTGTGTCTCAGGATGTGTTTGAGGAGCCTGGGTAGTGTTCACCCTTCAAGATATGAGCTACTGTTTGCAGTGAGTGGCTTAAATAATGAATGTTCACCTTACAAGTCACCATTCCTGTTGGAGAGTTGTATTAAGGTGTTATGGTGCAAATGATCATTCAGACTTACTGAACTCAATAGCATAAAAAGGTCAAGCCACAGCTTTATCTGTGTTGCAAACCCCTGGATTTTCATTTGAGGCTTGCAAGACTCGTGATTAACTTTAATCAGAGTTGGATGAGGATAACAGGGAATTAACTCCATAGAAATACTGCTACACTGAAAGAAAGTTACTCTGTTTAATACATGGCTTTCAGTTTAAACTGACAATTAGTGCAGCCTAAGATTGAATAATTGCCCTGTTCAGTCTCACACTGATGTTCATATGCCTTGATGTCAGAATATTTAAAAACAGGCTGCAGTTTAATGAAAGAAAATTTGGGTTGTCTGACTTTTTTCCCCGCCATCAAATTCCAACTTCCTATTATATTGCAACATGCCAAACCAGAAATAACCAGGCTTCTCCTTTCTTCTGTGTTGTCTTGAGCATAACTTACTGACCAAATATTCTTAACTTTAAGACTCATTGCTAACATGTCCCATGAATGTTAGCTGCAGTTTTCTTAAAATTAGCCTTACTACTGGTAGTGTCAGCAGCTGATACTGCTCAAACATATGGGCTCTGAATTCTTTAGGCTACAAGTAGTCTAATTGTAATTTTGGGAAGGACAATGGAGATGAGGAACAGCTATAAGCTGTTGGGATGCATAAGCAGTGTCCAGCTAGCAGAAGGACTGGAGCTTTAAATAACCCATGAGGTGTTGGCACCATGTGAGGAGCCAGGTTTCACACGTGTCTGATCTCTGCTTCCCGCAGCGAGCGCCTGCAGCCACTGAAATGCTTCCAACTGCCTGGGTCACTTCAGATGCTGACATTTCACTAACATTTACTTCAGAGCAGTGTTTAGATGTTATCTGTGT
Organism: Melospiza georgiana; assembly: GCF_028018845.1. Taxonomy (NCBI): domain Eukaryota; kingdom Metazoa; phylum Chordata; class Aves; order Passeriformes; family Passerellidae; genus Melospiza; species Melospiza georgiana. The sequence goes on along the minus strand of NC_080432.1, from coordinate 23,044,629 downwards.
TTCCTTCACAAAGGACCAGCAGGGTTTGGGAGATTTTGTATTTAAAACAGAAATCAATGAGAACAACTATTTTTATAGTGTGTTTGCCTTACTTAGTGTTGTATTTGCTGAAACCGACAAACTTTATCTTTGCATTCATCTTTCTCGTACTAATTGTATTACTCCAGGTAAATGGTACTTGATGTAATTTTGGATTCAAACACCCATTGAAGTCATTGGAAGCCTTTTTACTGATAAAATGAGGTCTGCATCAAAGTCTCTAAGAATAAAAGAGAGGCAAAAAAAAGAAGAAAGGAATAGTGGTAATGGTCTGTAGATGACTTTTTATGTCAGTAAGTAAGAAACCTGCAATGCCTGCTTATTCCAACCAGAAGAGAGCACAAAGGGTAAGAAAAGAGGTGTTACTGCATGCCACAGCAGAAGCTGTGCAGAGATGGAGAACAATGGTTCTGTTGCCCCTGGGTAGAAACTCTCAAGAAATGAGGATGATGATGCACTCCACTGAGCTTGATACCAAGCCTGTGTCATCCTTATGCTCCTGGCTTTGTTTTTCTCCAGATTCTGTATGACTTGTCCAAAAGTATTTTACATCTGAACACATATTTTCACATGTTACTTTTGGTTGTGTTTATTTTACCTGGCAGACTTCTTTGCTGTGGTATTGGTCTCCGTACTCCTATTTTGCATTTATTTGTCTTTTTGTTACTTAACACAGTAACTAACTGCTGCAGTTAGTAGTTCTTAGCAATAATTTTGATAACTCTGAAGCAGTGCTGTTACTTCTAATGGAAACTATAATTTTATTTGGGTCTTTTGTCAGTATAAGTGCAAAGAGATCATGCTGATAATCTTGTAATAACATTTTGTAGATTGCATATTGATTAAAAAAATAAAGTTGTATTTCAAACTAGCAGTTTCTTGTCGCCTTACTAGAAATGTATCAAGCTAGTTTTGCAATTACTGTAATTAACTGGTTGATCTTGATCATCAGGTATTGCAGCTCATAAGAAAGAGCAGTTCTAGTCTGTGAGTGGGGAATATCACTCAGATAAGGCTGGTAGCAGAAAGCTACCAGCAGATAAAGGGATGCACTAGATTACATTTATCATAGAAAGGTTTGGGGTGGAAGGGACCTTGCAGATCATCCAGTTCCAATCCCCCTGCCATGAATAGGGACAATTTTCCCTACACCACATTGTGCAATGTCCCAGCCAACCATGAACACTTCCAGGGATGGGACATCCACAGCTTCTCTGGGCAACCTGTGCCAGTGCCTCACCACCCTCCCAGTAAAGAATTTCTTGCTTACATCTAATCCAAACCTGCCCTCTTTCAATTTAAAAGATTCTTCCTTGTCCTAGCACTAATTGCTCTTGTCACAGCTTTTTGTAGCCCCCTTTAGGTGCTGTAAGTTCTCCCTGGATCCTTTTTCTCCTGCAGGGAGAACAGCCCCAGCTCTCCCAGCCTGTCCTCACAGGAGAGCTGCTCCAGCCCTCTGAGCACCTCCGTGGCCACACTCTGAACTCACTTCAGCAGCTCTGTGTCCGTCTTGTGTTGGGGCTCCCAGAGCTGGATCCAGCACTCTGGGGGCTTCTCACAATGATTTATGGCAGACCCTTTTCTGCCTTATTTCCTAGCAGTACTAACCCAAAGAATGCCGTGGTTTTTCCTGTTGAGTGCTCCCTCTGGTCTCTCTGGGGTATTTGAATATAATGTAGTGACAACTGTTTAAGACTTCCACAAATTTTCAAAGTCTGTTCTGTTACTAGGGAAACAGTGAGACCTCTGTGGGGAAATATGGGAATGAGGCAAGAGGTTTATGAGGCAGCATTCAAAGAATGGGCTTAAAGAATAAAATAACCATGCCATTTGTCCTGTGCTGCGGTGTCTGTAGCAAAGCAATCAGCTATTCTGGGAACCACGGGGAAATTGAGTTAACATCCATTTTCACTTCAGTGCTGTGCTATCCTTCAGTGAGCACCTGCAAATGGAAAGCAGGTGCTTTGCATCCAGCAAAAGTATGGTGCCCTTAAAGAGCTTAAACATTGTGCAATGTTTAAAAGTATCAGCGAACAACATGATTCAGGGACATGAAAAAAAATGAGATGGGAAATTGCTAGAATATAAGTAAAAACATGAAAACATTTATTTTGGGACAGCTTCCTAGTATTTGCAATGCCTTGTACGTGCTATTTTATAAGACTATTCTTTCCTTAGCAAAAACAACCAGTAATTTTTTACAATAACAAGCATAACATGTTGTAAGTGGTGCTCTTGCTCCCTGCTGAAGCCTCACTAATAAAAAGAAAAGAAAAGCACTGGCTCAACATTCTGCTTTGCCATCCCAAATCCCAGTGTGATTAGGTATTTCTGGCTGTGAGTGGGTACAATCCAGTATTACTTTGCACACCTGCGACGGCCTTTTTGGTTTAATTGAGAATAACTTTCACTTCCATTCCCAGCAATAAAAGCCCAAGGGGAAAAGGTCGGAAGCAGGGATGTGCTGGGAGTCGAGGAGATGCGTGAGGAGTGACCAGCAGTGGGGGTAAGAGAGAGGAATCAGGGAGCGAGCCGGGAGCCGGCAGGAGAGGGCAGCAAGCAGAGCGTGTTTGCACAGAGCTGTCTCTAAGGAGAAATGATGTCTCTCCAAGTCAAGTTGAAAAATTACCAAGGAAAGGGACTGAAAGACAGGAAAGTGCGGGGGAACCCATGCAGAGAAGCGCCTTCAAGGGAAGGTATTGAGAACAAAGTTGGGAATGGCTGTGGGTGGCAGGGTGGGGTAAAGAAGTGAATGGTCTCCTGGGGTGGGGAGGAAGAGCTGAAGCAGCTGGAGAAGGAGCAGGGGAGCAGGGGCAGAGCCGCTGCAGGTACGGCAGGTGCCTGTGAGTCTGATCGGGGGCACAGGGAGGGTTTCCTACCCGAGCAGGGCAGGGACAGGCCAGGCAGGGGACCTGCCGGTTTTTGGCATTTTTTTTCTACCTCTGTCGGACTCGGGATTGAAGGCACTTCAGACTCAGGTGTTTATTATTTCTTATCAATGTTACAGTCTCACACCAGTGAGTTCTGCAGTCCTTCATTAGCAAGCCACAAAATGGCTAACAATCTCTTCTTACAAGGTCTTTTAAGGCTAAACCATCCAATTAAGAAATGATACCTAAGTTATTTTCACTTTTAACCCCATAACTGATCACTCAAAGTCCTCACTGTGGATTTTTCTATCCAGTTACAAAACACCACCCAAACCCATGAAGAAGAAGGAAGAAGGTAAAGAAGAACAACCTGTCTCTGCCCTAAAACCTCCATCTTGGTTCATATGTATTACTATATTCTAAAACCCCAAACTTTTAAGTTTCCACCCTGTGATACTACACGCTTCTAACCAACTACACACCCATAATCCCAGTGCTATCAATCAATTTTGGAAGCTTGCTCCACAGCCTCAGGTCAAATGCAGTGCTCTCCTGGGAGTCAGAGCCTGTCTCTACAGAAAGTCTAAAATTCTCAGTATTCAGAACTCCCAAGAGGGGCCCTGCTTTCATACAGTGCATCCTGCCACTGTGCACCCAAGCAGAACTCACAGGGCCTGGAGCATCCTTGTTTCACACCTGCACCGCTCTTGGCATTGGTGACCAGTCCTCAGGACAATCTTGCTCATGCCATGGAAAGGACAAGGTCAGTGCTATAAGGAATGCAATGAAAATATCAAACAGAGCCCAGCAGTGAAGAAGGGAGGATTTAAAGCAAGAATTTAGGCATTAGCCTGGTGATATCCAGAGGTGAGCCACCACTGTAACCTTCTTGGACTGCCATCTGGAAAGGAACCTTCATGTGTCATCTATAGCATGGAGCAGATGTCACTGTCTAAATGGAAGTAATGACACCAGGATTTAGATGAGACTCCATCTGAAATGGAGGGAACCAACCACTGCCTGAACAGAAATGGGAAAAGGCTGTTTTAGCCCATGTAAATCCATTACTGAATCTCTTTGATGCTAATTATGCGATTATAATGTCAAAATGAGAGTGCAGAAAATCTGCTCTGGGTAGGCCTACTCAAAAGTGGAGCTTGGGGGTGAAAAGAAAAAAACCAAAAATGGAAAGGTGTGCACAGTTGTGTATTAGGACAGCAGGAAGCCCTCCTTGTTTTCTCAGAAAAGGCAGCTCAGGAATATGACCTTTAGCAAATACTGGGGTCTTCATATAAATGCTTCCCACAGCCAGTGTGACAATGAAGGTTACTCTGCATACATCTGAGTTGTTCTTTAGCGGAGTTAAATTGGTATTAATGAGGCAGTAAGAAGGACAGCCTGACTGCTTAGCTGTGCTTCAGCCTGTCTCTCAAAGGCACTTGCTGGGTGATTTTAGTGGTTGCTTGGTGCTGCAAATTCCACTGCTGCTGCAAAGGCCTGATGCAGTCACTCAGCTTTATTCCTCTTGAAATTGCCAAATGCAAACTTAGGCAGAGCAAACTGGCCTTGACCAAAACATGCTGCTCTGCTCTTATTTAACTTCACACTAAAACTGCTGGACTTCTGCAATCGTCTGCTCAGCAATGAACTTCCATCAGCCAATTCAAATAAGGAGAAATGATGTTACTGGGCATTTATTCTCCCATTGCACCCTGCCTCTGTGTGGTTCTGCACCCCCTGGAAGCTAATCCCTCCCCAGTGGAGCCAGGAGCAGATGAGTGGCAATTACAGACAGGTGAGGAAGGGTAAAACCAGATGGCAAAGGCAAAGGATTTAAAGAGACTTGAAGGCCAAGACAATGGACAAAAGAGGAGGGAGCTGAACTGTGGCTTTTTTAGGATGCAGGTCAGGAGGTTGGTATCTCTCTGGGAAAAAATATACATCTGTACATCATACCCAACAAAGCAGATAGCAAAGGAGGTGAGGGAACAGGGGCTGAGCACTGAGCCTGACACCAGCAGGAGGGTGACAAGAACAAGCCCAGTGAAATGACCCCTCCCCACACCAGGTGGCTGCTCTTTCCCTGTGAGGCTTTCTGTCCACATAAGGCATATGTATCAGGGTGAGTATTTGGGAGAGGAAAGGCTTGTTTCATCCTGAATTAGGCTTACTGATACTACACAAGTCTTTGGGCTTATTAAGGAGCTGAGATATACAGTACTATTCAGTATATTCAATCCATCAGACTGCCATTTTTATATAGCCCTTTGTACAGGTCAGAGCCCTTCCTAAACCACCCAATGTCCTGAAAATCTGTCATTGCATTGAATTAAGGGAGAGCTTTTTCTATAGTTCTGATAAAGTGGCTTAAATCAGGTAGAAAAAAAAAGAGAGGCTCTTGAAGAAACAGGAGTCACACATGATAAATGAAAAAGGAAGAAATCACAGGTCCCAGTATTATCTGTCTCGGAACTCTGAGGGAAATGATGGAGCTTGTAACAAAATCATGCTGTTAATAAAATTGATTATGAGGCTGGAGTGCCATATATCTATGAGTCAACAGCTGAAAACAAAGGGAACTCATTAGAGGATATCTTTAAAATGAAATTACACCTCTGCTCATGTCATGTTATCTCCATGAGGACTGCCTGGATTCTGCAGCCAGTTCCTGCTGAGAATGATTGCCTTTACTTGGAAAGAAAAGGCAAGATGGTGTTTGTATAATATGCCTTGAGGAAGAATTGTGCAGCCCTGCAGTTGTGTGGCTGTTCCTCTCCAGCAGTAATGCTGGATTTAAACAGGAGAGGGCATTCATGACCAAGCATCTGAGTGTGCTGAGGATTCTCTGTTTCTTAGAAGGGAAGACATTTGAAAATGGTAACTTTTTTTTAAATGATTAATAAAGGCTTATCATCCAAAAATAAATCTTCTCTAGACATCATGTACCAAAAGGAGTATAAATAATTACAAATTAAAACCTGTCTAGTAAACGAATGTTTGAGGTGCCCTTAAGCAGCACTATCCCAAAGGTAGACAAAACCCCTGAAAAATCAGGAGGGTTTGAACAGCATGTTAATATTTTCTTTTCTAAAACTTAAAGACACTACAATGGGGAGAGCTGGCCTGGAAGCTGAACCAAGACTGATGAAACCCCAATGCTGTTCTTGGGTACCATCTGTGAGCTTGGGCAAGATGTTTGGTGGGTCTGTGCCTCAGTTTCTTCTCTTAAAAGTGGGATTAAATGTTAAAAACTTCTCTAAGCATGAAAATGACAACAGTGTTGGCAGGACATGGACAGTAGGTTAAGCTCACCACATCAAAGCTAGCCAGTCAGTATGAGTAATGCTAGTCACAGATATTTTTATATTTTTCCCCTTGTTGAGAAATGACTGCATTTTTTCTGTGCATACCAGACTTTCTCACGGTGTTCAGCTGAGAGAGCTTGGATGAAAAGACACCTTCCCTAGGAATTTGTAAAATAAATTATACAAGGTGTGTTGCTAGGCCACAGATGAAAACAGAAGGGTCTTGGTTAGCAGGAAGTGGTCTCTCCATCCTTCCCTGTGCAGCTTGGACAGCTGTATTCCCATTCCTACTTTATCCCCTGTGATATCTGTGTACTATAAATAGGTTTATCTGCTGTCCCAGCATGAAGGGAGCTGGCATGACCTGGTGACAGGCCCGGTGCATTATTCAAAATCCACAGGGTATAATTTAGAACAGATGGGGGATGCCCACAGTGCCTTGTGGGAATGCGAACACAGACACATGCTGTCCACCTCAGGTAAGGATAATCTGCTTTGGTCTGCAAATTTTCCTGTGGACATAGGCAAAGTCACCTGACCACCATCTGAGACAGCTGAGCAGTCCTTTGGTACCAAACTCCCCAGCTCTCCTTCTTTTGGAAGTTAGGTGTACAAACTGCTCTGATTCTAAGGCACTTTGTAAACCCTGAGATAAACAGAGGGAGGTAGGAAGCAGGGAGCTCATTTATGAATCCTCTCCCTGCACTTGCACCTTTCTAGAAGCCCTGAACAGGCTTCTAGAACGTGAACCCTGCATGCTGGCAGGGTGATGGCTCTGGGCCAGGTCTGGCTGCCTGATGAGGAGGTGGCAGCCAGCTGCAGGATCCCCATCTGCGACCTTCAGGGCCCAGCAAGAGCCTCAAGGCTGCAGCTCCTTCCTGCTATCTCTGCTGACATGACAGGAAAAAAAGTCAGGAGAAGAATAAGGACACTTTTGGTATGCACTGGCCCAGGCAGTTTCAAATGAGCACTGTGCTTTAGGAAAAAATATGGTTTATTATTTAAGTTATTCTGTAAGCAAAGCAACATGGCTTGCCTTTTCCTCACAATGATGGAGGGCATACAGAACAGCTGAATATGCAACTGCTGTTTAATTCAAGACTTAAGCAGTGTCATTAAACATATTTCGTTGCAGAGAAAAATTACTTCAATAGCAAATTGCATTTGTCTCACTTGCGAAAACACAGCTTATTAAGGGTGTTGCTTCTTCTATTTTGTAGGTGTTAGTCTGGCTATTTAATTAAGGGTCTGACAGTATTTTCATTAAAATATTTTCATTTTTCAGGATGTGTAAGCCTTAAAAATTAAAGCTTAATGGGTGAGTCTCCTTTTCCCCAAGCCAAACAGCACTGCAACGACATAGCTACCTAAAAAATGAAAAACAAAGGAAAATGAAAGGAAAAATAGATTATATTTCTAGGTTCTCAGAAGCCTCAGGGCAACACCGACCGAAGGTGCATAAAGACCTAAGTATATATTCCCCTGCACATATGAGATTAATGAACATTTTTCCAGATTAGTAACTGCTAAATTAGTAGATCTCTGCATTAACATATGAACAGATTGCTGCAAATGTAAGCAATAATTGAGTAGTTGTAGCAGATTGCTGCTGCTTAACTGCAACGCTTAGCTTCAGCTCTCCCCGTTTAGAGGTAATCACGACTTCAGGGTTTATTAGAGCAAAAATGACATGTGTTTGCAGCCAGCTCTCCTGGGTGCATTCCCACCCCAGGTAAATCATGGGTGATGCTCCAGGCTGCACCTTGGAGCCCAGACCAGACAGTGGCGGCTTGCCCTGAGTTTTAGGGTCTGCCTTTAGCACGATGTCCCTGTTATGAATAAGAAGATGACTAGGCCAATATTCAAGCAACAATCAATTTATTAATTAATATGGTAAAGTATGAGCGATACAGTGCTGGGTACAGTGGGGAAATTTTCCCTCCAACTGCACACTGATAGTTGAGGCTTACAGGTATTTATAGGGGTACTCATCAGCTTTCTCAGCAGTTTCTATTTCAAGTTTTTTTTACATCACAATTCTATACACTATTGTGATTTAATTTTTCTCAGGATATGTCCCAAAAGGAGTATCCCCAGATGGTGGTGGTCCGGTTTCCAAAAGAAGAAAGACGAATCCCATCTGGTGGGGTCCAGCTCCCCAGATGTGGCTCACCTTTTAATTGCAAAGACTATAAATCTCATTACAGTGATGTCCAGCTTCCCTTGATCAAAACTATAAATCCTTGAGCTGATGTTCATCTTCCTTTCTCAAGCTGTTTTTTTCTGCTTTATTAAGAAGTGAGATAAGCATATTTCCTTTATATATATTCCAAAGCTATAGTTTCAAGGATACAAGCAATATTCTAAAATTATACTTCAAAAGGTTATTATTGCAGAACTCTTTAAGGATTAACTACAAGCAAAAAGCAACTTTAATTCCAATGCTCCTAAATCAACTAAGGTTAACTGCAAACAAAAGATAGGTTTAAAGGCCTTCTTCCATGCTTTACTTTCCTCAGTCATTATTAGAATTCGCAACTGTCCCATTGTCGGGACAGGTACATACATTGCCTGTATGTACCTGACACGAAACACAGCTTGGTATTTCACATGGCCCAGAGTCGGCGGGGCTTGGGGTGTGCGTGCGAACAGGGGGCCGGCGGGGTTTGGGGTGTATGTGCGGGGCACAGGAGCCCGGAGGGCCGGCGGGGTTTGGGGTGTATGAGGTGCAGGAGCCCTGAGGCCGGCGGGGTTTGGGGTGTGAGGGGCAGAGGAGCCCCGAGGGCCGGCGGGGCTGGGGCAGGGCCCGGGCGGGGCCGGCCGGGTCCTCCTGGCAACGGCGCCTTAAAAGCGGGCGGGGGCTGAGGCGGCGGCTGCCGCTGCTATGGCTCACGGCAGCCCCGTGGTGAGTGCCTAGGCTGGGCTCGGTTAGGCTAGGCTCAGCTCAGTTAGGCTAGGCTAGGCTTGGCTCGGCTCGGCTCGGCTCAGTTAGGCTAGGCTAAGCTAAGCAAAGCAAGCGGGGTCTGGCCGCTCCTCCTTGCGGGAGACGGGATGAGCATGAGCAAGTCGCTTCCCGGCCCCAGCCTGGGTGGGAGCCGCCGCCCGTTTGCTGGCGCGGGAAGCCCAAGGGCGACGTCGAAAGCTTTTTTCTTTCTTTTTAAACTTTTAAAACTTTTTTCTGTTGAAAATGTCCGTTTGTGGGCAAAAGCGTCGTGGCAGGGGTTGGCCCTGGCTAGCTGCGGGGTGCGAGGGACACCTGCTGCTTTGGCGGCCCGGCGGTGCCAGGGAGGGCGGCGGAGGCCTCTGTGCCATGGCGGGGTCTGCCCGCTGCTGCCTCTCCCTTCCTGGGGCTGCCTCTCCCTTCCTGGGGCTGCCTCCAAGGACGGGAATCCCAGGAGAGGGAGCCTTGGAGGCTTTGCTGGAATGGGATGTGGATGAGCCCCTCCTGCCACCCCGCTGCCCACGAGTAGAACCGGAGATGGGCAGTGCCCGCTATGGATGGCCTGGTTCTGGCGAAGGAATGTAAAGGGATTCAGCTGGAGTACAATAGTGGCTGTGCTGTAACCATTTTTCTCTAATTTGCAAGCATGTGGTGGTTGAATTTTACAGTTGCTGTGTGCCGTTTTTATATAGCACAATAAATATTTGTACTCACTGTAGCTTGGCAATCCTGGGGAGAGGAATAGGCCCGTTGGAAGATTTACATTTAGATTCTCTTCTGGATTAGCAGTGAAGGCAGAGCATTTGACATATGGGCTGATCAGCAGCTTTTAGTGTAGAGATACAAGAGGAAATTTTTTTTCCCTTCTTCATCTTTCTAGTATCCTGAAAATGTCCTGGGGGACTCCTTGGAGGTTGATAACCCCTGATAAGAAATTACACTTGAGTAAGGTTATTTTAAAGTAGTTGTGTTGGTTGCATTTTCCAGAAAGTGTAACATGTTACTTCTTAATCTCTTCTTTTCGTTGAAAAGAAATTGTCATCTGCACGTTAAAACAACTTTGGATTAGTAAAATATTGATATTTAAAAAAAATATATTATTAATCCAGAATCTTGTGAGGTTTCCTAAAATATCTCTGCTTCATTTTTCACCTTGTGTAGGCTATTCTGTGGTAATGAGAGTCAAGATTAATAAGCTTTAAATTGATAAAGGCTCATTATCTTACATTTGAATTGGAGTGTAGGAATCTTGAAGCTCATGTGTATCATGTCCAGGAATGACTGGAGGATTAGGATTTAATCACTGATATCATGGGCAGAAGAAGGAATAAAATGTTCTATTGGAGTCCTATTGTAATGTAAGAGGAATTGTCTGCATTGATAAAAGTAGTGTTCAAGTTTCCAGTTAGGTTACTATGCAGCATCAAACTGTTTCCACAAAAAAAAATAAAAAGTCTCAATTACTTTTTGAGGGTTACTCACATTCTGCTCCTGATGGAACTGGCAGGGTTCATTTTTTAATATTTGTGTTATTAGTTGGCCCTTAGATTAGGAGCAATGATTGCAGTATGATACAATGGGGTTAGACAAGCTTGTTTGAAAATACAGCACAGCAATGGCTTTTGAATGTTTCTAGGATTTTCTTAAGCATTTACCAAGTTACTGGTAGCCTAAACAATAATTTGAAGCTCAAATCCAGTATTTTTTTTAGGGTGTTAGATTTAAAAGAATGAGTGGACTTGCTGACCTTTGCATTTGTCATTCAGTTTCTGAAACTGATCTGTTCATGCTGTTCAGTTTGTAACAGCAATTTGTGAAGTGAGATTAGACTTTGTGCTGTCTTTTCAAATGACTTAATGCTCATCTTAACTTGCAAACATTTATTTTTCCCTAATGTAGCCTGAGCTATACCAGTCCATCATCGAAGATGTGATTGAAGCTGTGCGGGAGCTCTTTGCAGAGGAGGGTGTAGAGGAGCAGGTTCTGAAGGACTTGAAGCAGGTTTGTTGGGTCCCCTTGCATTAATAGCAGTTGTGTTTGTGTTGTCTTTTTCTGTCAATTTCTTTGCTCTCCAAAACATGCAAACTTTTGCCCTGGCGTAAGAGTTACAAGCACCCTGTGAGAAGTGTGGGGGCTCCTGGGAGTTGAAATTGGTTCGTTTTTGCTGCCCTATTTGTTGGATACAATCAGTCAATTTACTCTTGGAAAAGCTGGGAATACCTGATTATCTTTTTTGATGCAGTTTGTTTTTAAAGCTGATGTTTGTTGACCTTAATAATCTTGCTGCAGCTTTGGGAAACAAAGGTGACCCAGTCTAGAGCAACAGAAGGCTTCTTCAAACACAGCCACTGCTCTCCACGGTTCAGCCTGCAGCTGCCACACAGCACTCACAGCCTCTTGCAGACTTCAGCAGGTCAGGTGTTGTTGGACACAGTGCATGCAATTTAAGAATATCTCGTTGACTTAGGAATATTTTTGGAAGACTTGAAATAATCTTGGTTTGTGTATATATCTAGTTTAATGTGGAACAGTAATTCTTTGAAAGCAGGATTTGACCAGTAAATGATGAATTAAGCTTTAATAAATGAGTAGGATTCTCTCTACGTGCTTTTGATCAGCTGCTCATTTCCAGTGGCAAAACATACAGAGAGTTTTAGCCTCCTTGTCTGCAGTCCTCCAAGTCTGAAGTGCTTGTAGCACTTCAGTTGCAAATTCATCTGCAGGGTTGAGCTCCTGCTTCCCCTTTTAATGTGTGTCCTGATGTGCAGGGGTTTTATGGCTCGTTTGTGCCATGCAGTTCTGCTGTCAGGTTGGGGCTTAATCTCCTTCTCAATTTGTTAATATGTAATCCCTTGCTCAAACAGAAGAGAGGGAGCTTTTCAGTTCATCTTTCAGTTAGTTTTTCTAAAAGCAGCATTCCTGTTGCAGAGGAGTACTTGACTTTCACACAGTCTCTGACATCAGGACCTATTCCTCTTAATAGAGTCCAGCTGAGCACTGTGGTATTGTTGTGGTAGAGTGTGGAACTCAGCTGAGACTTATCCCAAAGTGAGAGGCTGTTAGGATCTTTGCCCATGAAGGACAAAACCCCATATGAGATGATTTAATGAAAATCCATGTTGTAGTGTATTTCAAGCTTGGGCAGGCATTCTTTATCAGTGGGGTTCTTCACTTTCTTCTTCCTTTCTTGTGTTTGTTTTTTTTGGTTTTTTTTACAGTCTTCCTAGCTGAATGAGCCATTTTTGGAGGCAGGTGTTTTACTAGTTCCATGTGACTAAAGGGAATAAATATACTTTTGTGTTTGCAGGCTACTGGAGGTTTTATATTTAATGAGCCTTTCCTTCTTACTCTTAAGTTTTTAAAGGGCAATACTACGGCCAAGCAGTGTGAGTAAATCCATTTGTTTCTAAAAAGGGGATTTGAATTGCCCCATGGCTAGAGATTTTCAAAGCACTTAGGGCTACCTAAATTGCTTGCTTCTAAAAGCCCAGGAAAGTTTTCCCTTTGCCCTTTTTTCTCCCATGGAATTCAGTATTGGGTGGTGTTGGAAACCTTGTCCTACTGTTCCTACTTTTAGCATAATTGGATTTGCTCTGCTGTGATAAAACTACTTGCATGGTTTCCTCAAGTTGACAAGGCAATACTTGTGCTCACTAATGAGGATGAACTGAAGTTAGATTTCTTTAGTTTCACCCATGTTTGTTGTAAATTATTGAATGATAACTGTATCCAAGAAATTAATGTTTTTGTAAAGTGACTTTTAAATTTATTTTTTTGCAGCTTCTTATGTCATCCAAGCTGGCCGAGGTTTTCAGCATTTCACAGCAGCAAAACTGGTATGTGGCTGTAGTGATGTTTTACTTCAATTTTCATTATGTTGGACTTCTAAGTTTTTTAAATTGTTTGCCAGTTATTAATAGGCTTCAGGAGGGAGAGTTGTCACACTGCTGCTTCTGTTGGAGCAGTGAAAAAGGATGGGCTGTACCAGCTGGTTCTGCAAAAAGTGAAGCCAGAAATGTTGGAAAGATACAGCTGCCTGTATTTAGCCCATAGGATGAAAGTGTAGTTGAAATGGCACAGCTATATAGACTTTTAAAAAGAAAAAATTTATTACTGATTGTTAAAATAGTGCATGGCTGGGAAATACTACCTCTAGGGAAGCTGGGAGCAGCATTATCTGTGAGGTGTAGAAATCATCCAGAAGGAAAATGAGTGTTTTTATAGTTGACAAGTTTGGAACTCTGGGCATAGCAAAATTTCTTTGGGGAGCAGCCACTGATTGCCAGGGCTTGATGAACTTACTGAGTGCCTCCTGAGCCTCAAGCTAAGTAGCTTGTCAAGTTGAAATATAATATTGGGAAGATGTTTGTGCATTTCCTGATTGAAAAGTTGGATTTCCTCAGAAGAGCTAGATTGAAAGGGAGGTGTATATCCAACCCTTTGCTTCCCAGGAGGAAGAGAGACTAGGAAGTGACTTCACAGGCAAAAAACCTGTGCTGTGTGGAGTAATGCATAAACTCTGTCATTGCAGAATACTCTTCATGGGTGCTTGAGGGGATTATGGAAAAAGTTGCCTTAACACAAAGGGAGTGTGATAGCTGGAAATCAGGAAACACCTGGGGCAAGCTGTTGCTCTGTCAGTGCAGAATACTCTTCATCTGTCTAAATCTCAGAAGCACGATGCAGCTTTCCAGTGAAGATGCCCTCCCTCCTGTTTCCCATGGATACTCCAGGAGTGGCACTCAGTGCCCTGCCCTGCCTAAGCCCAGCTCTTGTGTTGCAGGGCCCCCCACGAGTGGGTGTGACTCTTGCTCTCCCTTCGTGTGTTGCTTACCCTTTGCAGATGCCAGCTGGGGTGATGCTGCAGCCAGCACCAGGTAAGGGTAACAGGGGCGTGTCAAGCCTTGCAGGGCCCTGGGGATGTTGAAGGACAGTCCCAGGGACAGCAGATGGAGCAGATGAGAAGTTAAAGTGTAAGGTAGAGGCAGTTACCCTCCTCTTTGTACTTTGTTTTTGTAGTGGCTGTGTGGGGAAGTAACTGCAGTGATTAGTTGGTGTGTCAGTTTTACAACTCTTAACAAGTGCTTTCCTTTGTCAGCCCAGACACAGGTATCTCCTTCTCCCTGTCTCTCTGGGACAATCTTCTGTGCTTTCAAAAAGCTAAAAGCACTGTGGTGCTTCAGAGACAAAATTGATTTCTTATTCAAATAAAATTCAACTATCCATTAACCTTTTTGATCCTGTTCTTTTGGTGATAACACTGCTTGTACAAAAACTGCTTGAATGTTTTGGAAAGCTTAGTTCAGTCATTGACTCTTCTCTCAAACAGCCATTCTTTGATGAAAACTGACATCTCTAGTTATCTGTTTCAGGCATAATTCCTGATGTCATGAGACCTGTAGACTGGTACCAGTAACTCTGTCTGTGCGAACATGTGTGTATGGGGAAAAGTCAAATTAAATTTGGAACTTGTCTTCTAAACTTGGCATCTCAATTCTGACCCTGATAGTAATAACTTTAGGCATTCAGTATTTGGAGTGGTTTTCTTAAGAAAAGATACATAAATTAGGGTTTGGTTGGTGTTTTTAAAAACTAAAATTAGTTTGAACTTGCCCTGTAGCTATGGACTAGTTTACTGTTTTATTTTATATTCCTTAGTTTCTGAAATTACATGGAAAAGTTAAAACCCAGGGTATTTATTTATTGATTTATTTAAAATCTAGTATATAGTTAAATTATTGAGCTTACTGACACAGGTACTGCGTAGGCCAGACCCAAAAAGAGGTGTTAAACATGATGGACTGGCTGGAAGCCATGATTCAGAAAGCTTCTGAATGCCTGATTTTCCAGGGCTGGAATTGTGCTTGAGGAAAGTTTTGCTTTGCAAATGTCCTTTTTCTCATAGTTTGTCCTGGTGTTTGCTCTTGCTTTTAGTGGGGGCATGTCAGTGGCCTGGATGAGCCTGTGGTTTCACCTGCTGAAGCAGTTTTGAACTCCTCTCTGCAGGGCAGCTTTACAAGGTGAATGTGCCTGTTGTGGTCACACAGGCCTCAGGAGATGGAAGCCTTCTCCACTGCCCTGTGCAGCAGATGTTTCATCCCCTTGGGCAAGCTTCAGTTCTGCAGGCCAGTGTCACACAGCTGAGTGCATCTGCTGCCCATGCAGCTGGTGAAACACTGCAGCCCCAGGAGGCTGCTCTCCAGCAGGCTGTGCTGTTTAAACCAGGCTACGTGGAGAAACAACACCTGGAGAACTCTGCTCCCTTGGTCCAGCAGCCTTCTGTGAGTCTGCAGGAGTATGAAATTAATGCAGTGTTGAATCAGTGCAGTGAATCCACAGAAAAATTCCAGCATGACAACCTTCACACAGCTGTGTTTACTCCAGAATGCTCTGAAGGACTTTTTATTGATGAATCCTTGGCAAGCAGCTCGAGCAGCGTCCTGCTGGATGTGGAGGGGCAGCTGGACATGGAACATCCGGAGCTGCTGCAGCAGCAGGTGTCTGATGATATCATTGACCTGATTATTGCAGGGGAAAGCTTGGATGGAAATGCATTTCTGAAGGGTCAGGGCAGCATGGCTTCCTCTGACAAGGTAAGGCTTTTGTTTCTCAGCTAATGGAAATACATCTGTTAGAGGGGGTTGTTTGAACACATTTCTAAGTGACAACTAGCTCCTCTAAATGAGAAGAACAAAAGTTGTTTTGATTTTATGGTTCAGTCTTAAGCTTGTTTAGAATAGCGGTTGCTGACTGCTTGTTTTTACATTAAGAATTTGTCAAAACTACTGCTAAAATACTGTGATTGATGAGAATAACAATTTAAAAATACATTCTATCTATGCATTACATTTTTCAGTATTAGACTTATTGATTACTTTTGGGGTTTTTTGTGACTAAGCAGACATGAAAGACTCCTTGAGAACTTCCATATCATTCTCGCATGATCTGCATATGGATACTGGTCAATTGTGAGCAAAGTGCTTTTGCAGGATCAGCTGGGATTAATTTTATCTTGTAATGTGTGAAGAGCATTAAAGATGTATTGAGAATGCATTCAGGATGAAAAGTCAAATTTGATAAGTGAAAATCTCCTTGAAGAAAATGTATTTCCTTGGGGAAAAAGTCCTGGATAAACTAGAACTCAGCTAGAGCTGTGTGGGAAACTTGAGTGATTTTAATTAAGAAGCCTCTTTCCTGACCTCATCTAATTTTAGTGCCTGAAATGATTTGCAGATGTTTGAAGTTCAGGCTGGCTTGGTGACTTTGAGTTGTAGTGCTCATATGTGATTGAGACAAATTTATTAAATGCAAATTTAATGACAGTAATGCCAAATGTCTGTAAATAGAAAGTGTAATGTTGCTCATCTGAACTCTGATGGCAGCATGATGAAGGCTGTCTGCAGTGAGAATGGGAGGTCAAAACAAAGTGTTCCTTTCCTGAACTAGAAAGTGTATGTGGATGGGAATTAAGTGCTACAATAAAGATTTAATGAGAAACTGAAGATGGCTGAAACCTTAAAGCCCTTTTATGCTCCTGTGAATGCTCTGTTTAGGAATTTTGTCACTTTTATGAACAGCAACTTGAAGTACTGAAATATTTACTGTTGCTCCCAGCTTTTTATATCTTATTTAAACAAAGCATTTTGAATGAGTTCAGGGAGAGAGAACAGTTCCTCTTGACTTTTATTTCAAAAATTAAAAATGCTATTTTTGGGGGTGAAGGAGTAGCTTCCTTTTTTGGTTTTTTTGGGAGGGTTATTTTTTGCAATAGAAATTATAAGTGTCCATTTGATTGCTGTTTTTTGAGTACAAGGCTGTCACAAACATCTTTTGTGAAAAATCCTTTCTTTAGGATTTTTCCTTCTTCTAAGAAGCTAAAGCCTCAGAAAGAGAATGTAAACAATGGTTATCTGCTGCTGTAGAGTGCAACAAGTGCACCTGTGATTAACCCATGTTCCATGTTTACAACTGAGAGCCAAAGACAAGCTCTCTCTGAGACAGAATCAAGGAGAGCTCCTTTATTAATTCATTCTTTTTTCTATTCTTAGCTTAGCAGCTTCTAAACTTCTCTCTCTATTCCTTGTAGTATAGTCTTAATGTAACTTATATCATAAAATAATAAATCCGACCTTCTAATAATAAAGTCAAGATTCTCATCTCTCTCTTCACCCCTGAAAAACCCTTGCAAACCCTGTAACACAAGGGTGTTTAGAGAAAAGGGTAAGAATTTTTTTTCTGTGTTGCTGAGGAATATTTGACCCGGGTTCCATTTAAATTAAATGCAATGCAATGTTTACAAATGTACTCAGGTTTTACGAGCAGCAGGACCTGAAACTCCCATATTAGTGCCCGTGGCTTGTTGATAGAAAACTGTCAGGCTTTGTGCTGAGCACGGGGGTGTTGGTTCACAAGCTGTCCCTGGTCTCTTTCCCCGCTGTCCCACGGAACCCGCGGAGCAGACGGAGTCTGATTTACCGCTGGAGAAAGATCTCTGCGGTGACATTGAAGGCATTAGTCAGCTCGATGGCACCGGGGACGTTTCTTCCAAGGAACAAATACCCCATACCAAAGATAAAGAAGAGAACGAGTTCATTGGCTTTATTGATTCAGAGGATCTGAGAGTTCTGGATGATGAGGAAGACTATGATGAAGAATGTGACAGTTCTTCAAACATAGAGTCCAGCGGCAGTGATGGGGACAATGAAGACCTCCAGATAGACATAGTTGAGGAGGTAATTTACTTTTTAGCCTTTAGAAGCACATAACAGTATTAGATCTCTCAACTGTTGAATTGTTGGATCTAGAACAGTTCCTGGTTAGTTTGATGCAGGACATGCACAGCGAAGTTACAAACCTCTGGAGATAGGAGGTGCTGCAGAGAAATTACTTGAAAGCTCATTATGAGAAATATGGAAAAATGAAAAAACTGTTAGAAAGTAATTTGTTTATTGGATGAATTAAAATACTTAGCTATCAGAATTAAAGCTGTATTGTAGACCCCTGGCCTCAGTGGAATGGAGCTTTTGACTTAAGTAAGATATTATTTAAAGAATTAGGTTTAGTTAAGATCAGGATACAAATCTAAGCTTCCTTTCCTTCTAAAGGACCACAGGGAATTAGACACAGAAAAATGTGATACAAGAACTTTGTTCTCTCTTTAATCCCCTGTGTTTCTTTTAATGCCCTAGGTTTTCCTTTTACGTAAAGATATGCAATTTTGTATCCTATGGGTTTGTTCACAAGAACATCAATTTGTAGCATTTGGACTTTACATAAATACAACTTGATCAGTATCTCAGTTACTGAATGCTGCTTTATCACTTAGCAGTTTTGCTTTTTTGACCTGTGTTTTTGTTTAGGGTGTTTTGGGTTTTGAGAATGCAAAGGTGTAAAATGAGGTTTGGTGCTTGTAAATGAGGTTGGTGCAATGTGGACTTCACAGCCTCCAGGTCTTGATTTTTGCAGGGGTAAGTTTATTGTTCTGGGAATGTTTAATTCCAAGTACATTCAATGCTATTCTGAAAGAGTGTATGAACCAGAATTTTAATCTCTAGGACCCCTTGAACTCTGGTGATGATGTCAGTGAGCAGGACATTGCAGACTTGTTTGACACCGACAATGTGATCGTTTGTCAGTATGAAAAGGTACAGTAATACACTTTTATCTTTGTTCTTTAATCATCCTAAATAATACCTGCACAAATCCATCTCTGCTCTCCTGTCAGTGCCTTTTGAAGGAACTCTAATGCTGTAATGGAGTGTTTAAATGATGTGTTTAGCTGACAATAGTTTGAAGGCTTTCCTACTGTTTTCTGAAAAGAGGATAATCGTAATGGGCTATTAAAGGAAAAGGGAACAACAAATCTGGCAAAATGATGATTTGTAAAGATGCAAAAGCTTGTTTATTTCCTTAACTTTTAAGTAAGATCAACATCTCTGTGGATGTATGTAGGCATATTCAGCTGGGAATTAAGGCTTTTATAAAGGATAACGGAAAGAGAGGTGTATGTACTTTCTTTTTTTTTTCTTACTTGTCTTTGTAGTGCTCACTGAGAGATTTTCCTACCAGAATTTTGTTGTGTCTGAGAAACAAAGTAGTTGTTAAGTGCCTTATTGTCCACCTTCGTTTTAATGTTTAAAATTCAACCTTACTTTGAGCTCCTGAAGATCAAATCAAATCCTTTTAGCTATTGCATGGTTTTGGATGCTTACATGTCAGTAATTTAAAAGAGAAAAAAAGGGCATGTTTTAAAGCAGATATGGAAAAATGTGTCTGTAGTTTAAGAGTGTGCCTTGACTTTTTTAAAAATATTATTTCAGAAGTACCTAGAGACAACTTTGTGTGTGTCTAACTAGGCCCGTCTTAATGATTGTGGTTTAGGAAATGGAGAGGTGCTAAGAAAATTGTCTTCATAAAACTGACAGATTGACCTTTCCTGAGACCAGTTATTTTGAAAAGTTAGAGGGATATGTGTGGAAAATGCCTCTGAAATGAAGCTATTGGTGCCTGTATTGTAGTGAAAGGTACACCAAGTGTTGCAGCCTCAGAACTCAGACATTACAGTTGCCAAAGGTAGTGCATACTGTTATCCATAGCAAGTTTTGTCTGAAATAAGCTGAAAAATTGTCTGAAAA
Organism: Melospiza georgiana; assembly: GCF_028018845.1. Classification (NCBI taxonomy): domain Eukaryota; kingdom Metazoa; phylum Chordata; class Aves; order Passeriformes; family Passerellidae; genus Melospiza; species Melospiza georgiana. The sequence goes on along the minus strand of NC_080432.1, from coordinate 23,024,840 downwards.
TCTAAAAGAAACTACTAGGAAGGTCAGCACTGGGCATGCCTTACAGGAAATTTAATATCAGATGTTATTAGAAAGTGAGAGTTACAGAAGCTGGGGGAAGATGTTGGTAGCTTTCCCCTTTGCAATACAGATTTAATAAAACATGTAGGCCCAGAAGAAAGTAGATAAAACCAGTTATGTCTGAAGTTTCCTTGTTACCTTTAAAACAATGTTGTTGATAAAATTGCTGTCCTGTTTCTTTTCTTTCTGGAATTGAAAACTCATGCTGACAATTCAAGGAATTTTCCAGGGATATTTAAAATTCCTTCTTTTAGTATTAAACAAAACTTTCTGGAGTATGGATCTCTTTGCAGGCATTTAAAAAGAAACAGAATATGCAAATTATTTCTTACTTTAAAAAAAATTAAATAGCAGTATTTGCTTTTAAGCCAAGTTTTGGTGCTTTTAGGTTGTTCCTAACACCTCTGTGCCTGCAACATTGCATTGCTATGTGGAAAAGAAAACATTGCATTTTAGTTAAGCTACACTGGTTTGCAAGGTGTGCTGTGTTTTGGGATTGCCCTGTCACTGTTCTCTTGTCCTGCTGGTGTTGAGCTGTCATGGGTAACACTTTTTGGGGGGAAGTTGTGGGATAGGAGAGTGGGACAAGATTCAGGAGGTTTCTCTCTTGGGGGGGCTGGGAGTTCTTTATAAACAATTGAAGTATAATGCTTCCATTGAATATTCCATTGAATATTTTGGGTCATAAAGATTCTAAAATAAAAACCAGGTGTGTAAAACAGGCTGTGCTTAAATCTTGTTGGTTTTTTTTTAGTCACTGGTCTAATTTATATTTTTGATTTCATTAATTTTGATTATTATTTTTCATCAGATACATCGAACTAAGAACAAATGGAAGTTCTACTTAAAAGATGGAGTGATGTCCATTGAGGGTAAAGATCATGTTTTTGCAAAAGCCACTGGAGATGCAGAGTGGTGAAACTTCAATACGTCCTTGAAGGCTGTGGCATTATTTCCTTATAAGCCTTGTGTGAAACAACTGGACTTTCTATTGTTGTGCCATTGTAAAAAAAAAACCAACAAAAAACAAAACAAAACAAAAAATCAAAACTAAAAAAAAAATCAAACCCCAAACCAACAAATCTGTGATGAAAAAATATGCAAAATCTGTGTTGTTAATTTGTGGTGTTAATCTGTTTAATTTTCAAACTAAACCACTGCACTGTTAGTTACTCAGCTGTCTTTGCTGTTTTTTCTGATTATTTAATCTTTTCCAATGAATTAATAGCTTTAAAGTTTGAAGTGTTATATCTGTTTGTAATTCAAGAAGGTAAAGAAATACTTAGTAATTAGTAAAGAACTACTTATTGATTATAATCAAATAAGTTTTAGTTCTGTTATTTTTTCCCCAGTTCTTAAAAGCTGAGGTATGAGTTGAAATATAAAATGACACTGTTGTGTTCTCTTTTCAAAGACTTTTGAGTTGAAAAGAAAGCCAATATCTATGCAAGTCTGTAACCTGTGGCTGTTTCAGCTGCATATTTCTCTTGATTTTTTTAGTTGCTTTGTGTTTTTTGGACTTAGTTTAAAGACATGCACTCTAGATGCAATAAGGGAAAGATCCTGGAGCTCTCAATATATGAGAATTATTATTGTTTATTCTATACTAGCTATGTCTACTGAGATGCAATGAGGAGTGTGATGCAGCATTAAAATGTGATTTATTTTCACTGTCAATGCAAAGTCATTTAAGTTTGCTACTGTACATCTCCACTTTGTTCTAGGACTACAGACCAGTAAGCTGTGAATGATACAAATTGTGCATAATAATAAAAGTGTTATCTCATATGCATTTCTAGCACAGAGTTGTTTTTGTGTTCCCTCAGTTTCAACTCTGCTTAGAGAAGTGGGTACAAGCCATGCATGTGGCAGTAGCCCACCCTACCATGAGATCTGCATTCCTCCCAACATCAACTTTTTGTTAGTTCTTCCAGAAATAAAGGTCCAAGAGAAGCTTTGGGCCCTTGTCTTTCAAAGCTGCAGCTTTTCCCTGGCTGGCTCCTGTTCCTTGTAGGGCAAGATGGGCAATTCCATGGTGAAGCTGCAGCCAGGCTGCCTCAGAGCAGGATCATCTTATTGGAAGGGCAGTGCTACACTAAGGAACACCTCCCCCTTTGCTGCTACTCCCAAGTCTGCTGGAATGAGACATTTTGCTTATCTCTAATCCCTGAGAGGGTGCAGAGGCTGGCAGAAGGGAAGGAAAAATCTGAGCATGGGAGAGAATGAATGAATGGAAGAAACAAAGGGAAAACCCCCAGCCCTTGTTGGAAATGGTGCAAACCCTTGTGCTGATGCCATAAGGCAGGAAGTAGCTCTTTAAAAATTGAGTCTATTATGTGCTTTTTTTGGATGCCTCTGCTACTCTCCAGTGTCAAAGACAGGACACTGAACTAGAGCACTTGAACCAAGTGTGACATTCCTTTTGTCTTTTATAGATGCTGCTGGTGGAATGTGAACAATTGTGTGTCCAGAGGCAGTTAAAATATTGCAATGTATGATTTCTTTTCCCCCATTCAGATGACTTGTAGCTGCACTGATGCTATGCTTCAGACCCATAAATGCACAAAAAATGCAGCTCTTACCACATGATAGATGCTCTTAGGTTTCAGCACTCTCTCACAGGCTCTGAGGTGCTCATGCTCTGTAAATGTGCACATTATGAACTGTGGGACCATTTCCAATGCCAGAAAAGACTGGGAGCAGAGGTAGTGTGGCACAGGAATCCATGGGACAGGACTGGATGTGCACCATTCACTAAGCACCACAAAGGCTCTCAGTGGTGCTTCTGAATTTGACCTGTTTTTCCTGGTCACTATAAAATAAAGGGGCTAAAGAGTACTTAGTTTTTAGCTAGTTTTACAGGTAATATTAGTAAAGAATTACAGCTTTGAATAAGACATTTGCAACTAAATACACCTGAAGTTAGGAATTTTTATACTGGAAAAAAATGTTTCTTGTTAAAATGTAAACTCTAGTCTGTGACTTGAACAGTAATCAGCGCTTTTGATCTGAATAGTTTATGAATTAATGTTTTTGATTGCTGCTACTTCAGTTTAGCAAACATATTGCTGCAGATGTGACAGGATGAGGTGTGTAATACCAGTTATGGCCTTCAAAGATACTTCAGTAAATGGCTGTCTAAAACTTTACACCAGAAAGAAGGTAAAGTAAAAATAATGAGATAGAATAACAAGGGTAACTTGTATGAGAAGATCTGTCATTAATCTAAATCTCTTATTAAAGGTTTACTTATTTGGTTATTTTTGTGCATAGACAAATTTTAAGTAAATAAATAACGTTTGATGTTTTGTTAGTGGTTTATTTTTTTATACAGCAATTTTGTAAATGGTGGATTTCACTGCACTTGCAGCATGTACAAAAAAAAAATAAAATTCAGAGACTCTCTTGCTGCTTATCTGTTACTTCTGCACCTCTGTAGGGCAGGTGCTATCAGTTGTTATTAATTCTAACTCATTTCCCTTGCCTGTGGTTTCCTATCCATGTTATGTAGTGGGGAGGGTGTGCTTGTCCTGTTGAAACATGATGCAAGTAAATCAGTTGTTGCCCACTTAAGATATTGTGCTGTTGTGTCCTAAATTGTGTGCAGGACTCTTCCATGGGATGTCAGATGAAGAGTCTCAAAAATCCATTTTGAGGTAGGTGACAGAGAAGTTTTAGGCCCAGTAGCTATTTTTTTCACCAGTACCTTTGGCTGTATTATGGTTAGATGTCCTATCACAGTCTTTTTGGATCATTGGCTAAGATCAGGGGCTGGTGCATGTAAAGAAGTGCATCAAATGGAATTTGTATTGATTGCTAAACCACAGAGTTTTAAGAGTCTCCTCTGTTTTCAATCCCACTTCATTCCCCACCTGTGGAATTGCTCATGAGCACAGCTGTGCTTACACCAAGAGCTTTTGCACTGATTGAAACCATGGCATCATGCTGAAGGTAAGAGTGGGTCAGAGATGTTATTGCTAATTATCACAATTATGAACTAATGATAGACCAGTCACTGGTACAAAGAATTGCTTTCATTAATGTGAAGCAAATGTAGCTGGTGGTGCAGTGTTTGGCAACAAGAGGAGTGCTTTGGAACTCAGTTGCTGTCACAGACTTGAAAGCAAAGGGCTCAGCTGAAAAGGAGAATGTAAAAGGTTTAAAGTGATTGCAGTAGTACTGTTCTCTTATGTATCAGACTCTGCACTTAAATGAGCAGTGCAGTCACAAGTCTGGACCAGGCATTTAGCATGATCACTTAGCATCAGGCAATGCATAGTGAAAGAAAAGAGAGATTTTAATGGGAAAACATTGTCACAAAAAGGTAACTCTGCTTAATCACCTGGAATAGAATCGGATTATGTGTGCTGAAGAGGATCTGGTGCATTCCTGAATGCCACTGGTGATGTCAGAGAGTGGGACAGGTGGAAATCATTCCTGAGACTGTCTCAGGAGGGAAAAGAAGGCAGCTCTCCTGCTGCAGAGAGGGAGCCTTTACAATTTACCTGATTTGTGTGTGCACATGTGATGCCCTAAATTGCGTCCTGTGTGCAGCAGAGGAGGTTTTGCATCTCTTGTGATTTCCAGATCACACATGGCTGTGCATGGGTTAATAATTAAACTGCCCACCAGCTCAGACTGAGATCTAATGTAAACTGCAAAATTGCCTGTGACAAAGATTCAATAGATAAACTTTCCTCCTTAGTGACATCTTTACAGCCTATTGCTTGAATGCTCTTCTTTAACTGTGTGTAGGTGGCTGTGTAATTGGAAGTTTCTGTTGATGATATGGAGGCTTCTAGTTTAGTGCCTCTTTCTTTAAACTAACAATGCCAGCACAGCTGATAGGAATGAAAAAAGAAGCCATGAAAGGTAGCAAACAGGCTTTAAATACTCCAGGGAAGCAGATCTGGAGAAAAAGAAGCCAGGCTGCAATCACTGCAGTACCTGTTAGCTTCAAGAACAACTTTACTCCTGGACTCTTCTGGTTCCCCACACAGAAAAGTTTTGCCTAATAGCCACCTTCCACACCTGTCATCACAAAGGAACAGAAGGGAAAACACCACTTTGAATGTCAGAACAGTTATGTTGCATAAGAATTACTGACTGGCATTTTTATTTATTATGAAATGTTCAGGACACTGTAAAACAATCCCTAGTCACTAAGATAATCACAACTGGCCTTGCAAAGGGTAACTTGGCACTCTGGGTAAATTTTCCTTGTGAGATGTCTTGTCCCGTGGTGCAGGATAGGGCTTCTCTAAGGCTGACAAGAGCAGGAATGCTTGGGAGGCTTTGGTGGGGGCCGTGGCTGCACCGCCGTTCTTGCAGTTGGAGTTATAAGCAGAGAAATAGTTCATCCTGTAGAGCTCTGCTCGGCTCTTGCAGCAGCCAAGCTTGCTCATCAGCAGGAAGAAATCCCTCCGAAAGGCTTTGGTGAAAATGGCGTAGAGGAAGGGGTTGGCGCAGGAGTTGACGGGGTAAAACAAAACCAGCAGGATCTTGGAGTTGGTCACTGTGATGAGAGGAACTTTGAAGGCAGCGGATATGGCAAAAAAGGAGATGGGGGCCATGCAGGTGAAATCTGTGAAGATCAGTATTGCCATTCTCTTGGCGACCTTGGTGTCTTTATTGGCGGCCACCAGCTCTGGGTTCTGCACGGCGATGTAAATCTTGATGTAGCAAGCACAAATGACAACGAAGGCGACGACATTGAGCACCAAGATGAGCAGGATGTAGGCTTGGGACAGGCCCGTTTCGATATCCATGGGCAAACAGATGCTGACCTTCATGTAGCTGCTGACCCCGAAGAGAGGCAGCAGGGCTATCCCGATGGAGAAGAGCCAGCCCCCAAGCATGATGGGCACGGCGTGGCGCAGGCGCAGCTTGCGGTCCAGCTGCATGGCATAGGTGATGGTGTGCCAGCGCTCCAGGGTGATCACCGTCAGCGTGTACACCGACAGCTCGCTGGCAAACACCGTGAAGAAGCCGGCCGTGCTGCAGCCGCCGCCCGTCTGCCAGTCGATGGCGTGGTTGTAGTACTGCCCGCTGGTCTGCGCGTCCACCGAGGCGATGAGCAGCAGGTACAGCCCCATGCAGAAGTCGGCGAAGGAGAGGTTGCACATGAGGAAGCGCGGGACGGTGAGCTTGTAGTGGCTGGTCAGCAGAACGAGGAGCACGGTGAAATTGCCGGCGATGGCCAGGATGTTGATGAACCAGATCAGCACCCTGAGGAAGCTGTAGCCCAGGATGTCTTCGCAGGGATTGAAGGCGTCTGGTTCCGGGGTGCACGTGAGGACTTTAGGCTGGCAGAAGTCATACTCAAAGTCAAAGCCGGCCATTTCGCTGTCGTCGAAAATGGTTGAGTAGCTGTAGGGAGAACTCTCATAATCTGTTCCAAAGGAGTGTGTCTTCCTCTCTGCTGACCACAGCAATGTGCTGTTGGAGTCATCGCTGTAACCATGAAAAAACCACCCCCCAAACAAAGTGAGTTATTTGTTACATGCCACTCACATTCTTTTGCAAAAGACAACAGATAAGAGTTGTTCTAAAACAGTGACATCCTCCATTTGTTTCTACAGGGTGTTTACAAATAACGAAGCCTTGTAAGGATGCTTTGTGTTTGGGAAGCAGCCTTGGAGAGCAGCAGGGGTCACAGTCCTATCCACAGAAATGCTCTCTTATACAACTTGCTTATTTGTAAGTACTTCACTTTCACTGCTTTGTGGAGGAGCCATGGTTCTCATGCTGCTGGTTGGCTGCAGTCCAAGCCACAGCAGTACCTGGGCTGATGGGTTACAGGTTTGATGCACAGAGGTTTCACAGGCAGTTGTAGAAGCCATACTGACACAACCTATGGATTTTAACTGTGCACCTTTGCTCCCCTTAGGAAAGGCACTTAGCAAACAAATTCCTGAGACTGTGTATGGCTTGGGAGGTGCTGAGGAATTTGCTGTTTGTAGTATTATAGGACAAGGAGTAGAAGTGCATGGTTAACTAAATCACACTGATAGCTAGGAATTTGTTAAATTTAGGCTGCACCCAATGCCTAATTAAAAATGTAGGTTTTTAAGATGGACTTCTAAAATCTCTAGGTCAGCAAGAGTGTGGTGATAAGCCTGCCAAAGAAGAAATGTGTTAAAAGTAAACACTGTCTTTTCTGGCACTTCCCTGCCATAACAGGTGCCCATTTCCCAACTTCCAAATCATCCTGATATGAGTGTTTGGTGGGCAAACACTCAGTATGCAGTGTTGAGACCTAGAAAATATCTCTATTGAGGACAACTCTTGAGAAAACTGGTAACTTAGGAAAATTTAACTACACGCTTAAGCTTCCACATCTACTGAAGCATGTCCATTAAATGATATTTCTGGAGCAGGGTCTTAACTGGCAAATGAAATTGAGCTGCTTTTCAGCTATTCCTGTGGGGCAAATAATGTCCCAAACTCATTATCCTTACTTCTCTCTGTATATGGAAAACTGCATTTACTTGCCTGGTTCAAACTGGAAAAGCAGGGAATACTTTTGACTCTATTTACTTATAAAAATGATTGTGATTTTCTGATGGGCTGTGTGAATGTGCTGCTATGTGGAAGCTGGATTTTTGTGGGTTTTTTTTTGGTTTTTTTACTAGTAAGAATTCAGGACTTTCAGATGATTTCTGCTGTGGTTCTGCAGCCATTAAGCCCATGAACCATAACCTTATTTTCACTTGCTTATTATAATGCCTGCTCATTGCTGGGAGAATTGCTGGGATTGGGATTTGCCAAAGGAAAAATCTTCAGGAGCCAATAGGCTGGGCAGACTATTTAATGCACAGCAGGAGTGCAACAGATGCTAATGCAAAACAAGCAGACAGATAAAACCAAATGGCAAGTGTAGGAGGCCTCACCAACCAGCAAACAAGATAATGTCCAAGGAAGTAATTATCCCAATGAATCAATCACATCTCAGCTGTATCTAGCCATTGGGATTTTGTGACCATAAGCTTGTTTCTTCTAGACTTTAGAATGCTTTGACGCCTCGTCAGGGCTGCTAAGAAGTCCCAAGGTCTCCCATGTAGCTGCAGAGGGATGAAGAATAGCAAATCTTTTAACTTCTCCCTTAAAAGCTGGGTTAGAGCCTGTGCCATCCAGCACAGCCAACACAACAGTTCTGATATTAGCCTTTCTCATTGTCACACTGAGCACTGTCAAGCAAAACTGTGATGATATGAAAAGATTTGTTTAGACGGAGTAAACCACTGGCACTGGGTCATCACACTTCTAGCTCAGGGACTCCATTCTACCATGGAAAACTATTGATATGCAGAGTTTGAGTTATCCTTTCTATAGGCAAAGAAAAAGTTAACAATAACACCTCTTCTTTGAATCACACCAATAACAGCATTTATTTCAGGGGATGGAAAGTCTCCATGTAGGCCACTAACTTCTGTAAATATTTAATCATAATTTTGAAATCCTTTCAGAATTCAGAAGACAAACTGGAATGAGAAATCTTGTGAAATCATGAGGGTTTTTTATTCCCCTTTCTTTTTGAAAATCCAAATCTTGGTTTAATGATAGCAAAATTACCACTGTGCAACTTGTAGAGGTGACTGAATTGGCAGGCAAAGACCTGCTTAGTAAAAAACATGTGAACAGGAGAAAGGGGAGGAGGTCTGTATTTGCTACTTCTGTATTTGCTACATTTCTATGCAGAGAGGTACTTACAGCATTTCGTTAGTTGGTCTCCTCATGGTGCTTTCACACTCCTTGGAGAAGTTGTCAAAAATGGAAAACAACAAATTCTGTCTGCAAGAAGGATGAGAAGAAAGTTAAGTTTCAGGCTGGATTTTGGCCAAAGCCTTGTCTTCTCTGCAAGTGATCTTCAGAGACACGTAAGGTAAGCCACTGCTGGCCTCAAGGCAGCACAAATGTTCCTGCAGACATCTGGAAGTGGGAAGGAGAAAAGGAGAAGCCTTCAAATGCTGTGAAAATAGGCAGTGTCAGGTTGTGTAAGGTGTGTAAGGATGGTCTTTCAGCTTGGTTATTGTGTAGGATGTATTTTTTTTTAATAGTGAAATACCTAGAACTTGAATTAAATTGTGTGTTTTGAAATATTGCATTGAAGTGGGCAAGATTCTCCACCAGGGTGAATGGAAGCAGTTAGGCTGGCTTTTGGAGAAGTGCCTGTTCACAGCTGCTGGGAAACTGGCCTGATACAGAACCCCAGAATGGGCCAGGTTGGAAGAGACCATGGTGGGCCATCTGGTCCAACCTCCCTGTGTCATCCTAGAGCACATTCCAGACAGTCCTGGAATATCCCCAGTGAGGGGGACTCTAACCCTCTCCTTTTAACCTGTTCCAGTGCTTGGTCACCTGCACAGAAGGAAGTTCTTCATCCTATTCAGATGGAGCTTCCTGTGCATCAGTTCCTGCCTGTTGCTTTTTGTCCCATTGCCCAGCACCACTGAACAGAGCCTGCGCCATCCCCTTGACACCCTCCCTTCAGATACTGACAGACCTCATTGATGAGGTTCCCTCTCAGTCCTCTCTCCTTGGGGCTGAACAGCCCCAGTTCCCTCAGCCTTTCCTCACAGGAGAGGTTCTCCAGACCCTTGACCTCCTTAGTAGCCCTCCACTGGACCTGCTCCGCTCATCCTGAGGATCCCACAGCTGGGCACAGCACTCCAGATGTGCCTCAGCAGGGCTGAGCAGAGGGCCAGGATCCCCTCCCTGACCTGCTGGCACTGCAGTTCCTAATGCAGCCCAGGACACCTTTGGCCTTCTTGGCCACAAGGACACACTGCTGGCTCAGGGACAGGTCCCTGGATCCTCTGCAGAGCTGTTTTCCATCAGCTCAGCCCCAAGGCCGTGGGGTGAACCTTCCCCAGGTGACTATTTTAAAAGCTGTCTGGGATCTGGAGGTAGACTTTGCGTGCTTGAAGTAAAGCAGTTTGAATAGTACAAGTTGAAAGGTGATGCATTTGGCAAAATCTCTGGTTCTGAGCCTTTGAAAGTAGCAGCCAGGTATCTACCAGTATGAATGGAAATGCCTTTGTCTCACCTCATTGCTGATGCCCCTGGTAGGGGAGCAGTAATTTCTTGATTTGCATGGGATTTCCTCCCCAGCAATTTATTAAGAAAACAGTCACTTAATAGAAATATAAGAAAGTGACTTACTAAGGCACATCTGTTTTTATAGGCCATGCCCATGCTTCAAAGTCAAGCACCCAAAAAACAATAGAGTATCAGAAATGTAGTTATCTTTATCAGAATAAATACCCTTTTTCTCTGCCAGAGTTGCTCCTGCATTTGATACACTCAGAGATGTGATCTGTGACAGAATCAGTTCATTAGCAATGGAAATGCTTAACAGTAGAATCTTTGTTCTGTTCGTGCAGAATCAAGAACTCCTTAGTAAAATGAGGTAGGCAGAGAAAGCACAGATTAACCCCTAATGTTACCCTAAAGAATTGGAATGTACTCCTGCCTTTCCAGGACATCCCTGAAGTGAAGGCAGGGGGGTGACACTGATCAGGCCTCCCACAACTGCCTGCTCAGTCATTGCTGGCCTTCATTTGAGATGGATGAGAAATGAGGCACCTCCATGGCTCAAACTAAAACCATCTGGAATTGCTTTGGCTGCCTGAAGCCAACTGGAGTTTGGTTTCTTTGAACCATAAATGCTGAAAAATGAGCTCCTGTTGTCTTGGGTTAACTGCCCCAAGTTTGTGGATGCAAAGCTCTCCCTGTGCCACAGTTTCCAGTTGTGGGGAGAACAATACTGTCTATTACTTGAAATGATTGGAACTAAACTGTGTAATCTCTCTCTGTAGGCTTGGGGCAGGCATTAAATTTTGGTGGGTAATTGAAAGCTTGCCCTTTCTATGTCATCGTATCACCTGTATTTATTAAGCTAAAGGCTACAGGGGTTTCATTTTATTTTTAATTAGGGCAATGTGCTATTGATAAAAGTTTGTTTTCTGTATGCCAGTAGGCTTTTAATTGAGATACATTTAAGAAAAATGTAAGCTTTAAACAAGCTTAGAATAACGTTTCTGCTGGCAGATCTGGGGCACAGGATGGGATCCATTTCTGCTCTAAAATAAATGGACATAATTTTCCTGGCCTTAGCAGAGATTTGCTGTTTCCTGCAAGGCCTTGCAATGCACCACAGTTTTAGGGTTTAAAATGTAACAGGAATAAAGATGATCAAACCATGTGAGCTGAATAAAGCAGAATTGCCATTTTGGAACTTCTGAAGCACTGTAGTACCATAATGTGCTGCTTGGACTTACCTTTCTGTCCTTAGATTTCGAAAAGCACAGCAGTGGCTGGGATATGTTAGGACAGCTTCCAGAAGACTGCTGAATTTATCCAGTGGTGGCAGCCTCTTTAATGAGTAAGATGAGGTTGCATTCAAGACCTGAATGGCCTCAAGCCCATAACTAGGCAGGGACTCCAGTGCTGTTGAAGAAATATCCCTGCAAAACAAAGAGCATTCACTTTTCTTTTCATCCCTGCAAAAATACCACCAAAGCATGACAGTAGACAACAGCAACTGGTTTTTTCATAAAGGTTCAGATCTGCTTCAGCACCTGATGCCCAGCTCAGAGACATGGTCTGTGAACTACAGAGCAGCAGGGTAAGAGCATCCCTGTGGCTCAGCAGCTCCAGCCAGGCAAGGAGCTCCCTTGATCCTGGGGAAACTGAAACCCACCACGCCAGGGGCTATGTCCTGACCTTTCCATTGGAAATTCATGCATGGAGTGAGAGATGTCTCTTTAAGCCAGAGACACTGAGAGAAGAAGGTGGGCAATAGTGACTCTCCAGCCAGCTGACAGGTAGGACACTCTCCTTTCTCTCTGCTTGGCTCTGAAAGGCTGTTCTAGGTGCTTTAATTAAATGGCTATTAATTAAAACCTCAAAAATGTTGTCATTCTTGCCAACACAAACTTAAGGAGTTTGGCTTACAGTAACTTCAGAGGGGCTGTTGCTGTGAAAAATGTCCATTAGGACATTAAACAAAGGAAAAAAAGGCTCACAATTCTGAAAGTGATGTCAGTAATGCCATGTTCCATAAAGCACCAATAAAAGGCACAAAAAAGGCATGTGCAGCACAAAGTGCTATTTACAGAAGCACACTGTGTTTTATTGCCAGGGCAGCCCTCCAGTAAGTCCTTGATTAATAAATCATGAGGATGATAATAACGAGTTTTATTCAGCATGAACTTACAGCGTGCAATCAACTGGTTCACTTTTATAAACAAGTTCTAAACCTATATATTGCCAAAACATGTCCATCCTACTAAAGGATGGTTAGTTTACAATGTCAGAATATAAGGTACAGGATCAGGAGGATCTGACACAAATAAAGCAAAATGTCTAAGAGGTGGAGATCAATGCCAACACTGGAACTGATATGTGTTGTGCAAACTCCTTTCACTCTCTGATTTCATGGCATCTCCTTGCCATGTTTCCACTTTGTACACAGAGGTTAAGAGATCAAATCTCCCTCCAGACCTGAAGCCTGTGTTTGCTGTGGTGACACAGCCCTGGTGGCACAGTGCAGTTCCCACAGGACACTCAGGTCATGGAGCTGTGGACACTTACAGGACATCTGGCCCTGTGGCCCCTCTCAGGGCATCGTTGTGGATCCGCCTGAGGTTCTTGTTGTCCTTCAGGATCCTATGGAACAAAAAATGAACTCTCTTTCCATCTGTGTTTTAAAAATCACTTTTTTGGTTTCTTCTTCACACCTGGTTCCCATTCTTTCTCCCACCACAGCAGTGGTTGTTGCACTGCCTGGCTGGGGAGTGCTTGTATTTCCCATGTGACCTTTACTTCCTCTGATGCTGTCAGATCATTATCATCTACACTTAAATGTGATAAATTCCAAATTCTTCTGACTTAAACCAGGAGCAAACAGGCGGGTTCTTTCACTTCAGCAGCAAATACACATTTTGCCCAAACCAACACACTAGTCCTCCAGTGTGTGAGAGGGATTAAAAACTATTGATGTTTCTAGGCATAAACTGTAGATTAGCTCTGGGCTACTGTTTCAAGTTCTACACTAATTTATGAAATTTTCTTAAGAATTATGAGCTTTTCTCACAAAAGCTGTACTATTTTAAGGGAAGTTGTTTCAGGAAAAGCAGTGAGAGCTGCAGGATTAACAACTGAGTCACAGTGACACTGAAAGTTGCAGTTTTCTCATGGGTATTGGGAAACAGAAGACACAGCAAGTTAAACTGAAGGAAGGACCTCTGACTATTTAAATTCTTATTTACTGTGTAAATTACTGAGGAGGGATAGCATACTCACAGTTGATTCAGCTTTGTCCCATTGAAGGCATGGCTGTGGATATCTTCAAATCCATTTTTATACAGTTTGCTGGAGATTAAACAAACATAAGGAAAAAAGATTTGGAAAAGGTGAGGTTACATTTTGTGCTACAAGTTTCAAACCTTGGTGCTGCATTCATTTCAATGATTAGAGTCCCTGCTTATAAAGAATGAAGGTAATATAGCTCTTAAATTAAGAAAGGTGCAGATTAAATTCTCTAAGCTCCTTCCTGCTTAGCTGCTGAAGAGAACTTCTGCTGAGGTACAGATCTTCCACCTGCTGAGGGGCTCAGCTGTGCCTACCTGGGGCTGAGATCCAGAAACAAGGCATTAGTCCAGGTAAGCTCCTGGCACACAGACAACAACCTGGAGGCAGGAGACCTGGATTTTGTGGAGTCAGCAGGTGCAGGTGGAAGACTGCAAGGCTGAGAGAGGTGTCAGAGGTGGAAAGCAACTTGTAAAGCCTGGAGGGAGCTGCTGGATTGCAGATCCTCTATGGAGGGACAAATCTGCCAAGGGACAGCTTTGCAGAGAGGCAGGGGTGAGCTGTGCATCATCCAGCAGGCAGGGAGTTATCAGCTTCTCCAAGGTGCTGCTGCCAGGCTTGATTTGTGCTGTGGGAGCCTTGCTGTCCCCTGCACAGGGACACTGGATGCCACCCTGCTTCCTGACTCCCCCCCTGGGGCCAGACACCTAAAGCCTCAGCTCTGCTACACCTCAAAGAGGAAAAGAGGTCCAGCTCTTTTCCTTCAGCAGGAGATGTAACCTATAGGTCTATAAATATCAATTTGTGATATTAAGTTCATGTATCCAATAGAAATTCAATACAGTCACTTGTATTTATTACTTTTTCTTTAATGTTAAGCCCTATTAGAAAACTTGGAACTGTTTATGAATTAAACAACATTTTTGTGGCTTTTCCACTTGCTTTTGGGACAGCACAAACTGGCCCTGTGAAACCAAGTGCTCAAGTGTGGGGAACACCTGGCTCTACTTGATAGATGGTATCTACCTCAGCACAACGCTGAAATTAGTAATAGCCCTAAAGACCATGACAATATGTGGGATCAATTTCCCAATCCACAAGAAGCATTAACTGCTGGAAAGGCTAAATTAGCTATTTGCAGTGCAAAGTATGACTGCAGGGTGACTTTACACCTCCATAGATCACTTGTGTTCCACCAGACCATGCTGTAGCAGGAGGAATTACTCCCCCTAATTACAGCTAACAACATGGGGTGGAGTTAACACGGAGCTCTACAATTAGGAAGCTGCTGATAAGATAATTCTTTTCTTCTTGTGGTGAGATCCCAATCACAAAAGGATGGGAGAAAAATGACTGTTGGCTGTTTCCTGACTCAGACTCCCTCCCATTTAATACACTTTAGGGTTACAGTAAAGACTTTAAGCACCTTTCTCCATCTCTTTTATGTTCATTTTCTTGCACCATTACCAGAATAATAATTTTTCTGGAGTTATTTTGAGAACTTGCTGGGAGGAAAGAGGCTCATAAGATGAAATGATGCACTAATGCAAGCAATTGCTCCTCTTTAGCATCGTGTAGGAGTAGCATTCAGTCACATTTATGCCCAGCTCCTCTCTCCTTTCCAGAAGGTATTGGTCAATACAGAAAATCTGGGTTAAAATTACTGTCATGCTGGCACATCAGCCTGATGAAGAGCCCATCAGCTGCAGTTCTTGCAGCTCCTTTGCAGGTGCAAATACCCCTGGAGTTTTGGGCAGGGCTCCTGTTGGATGTGAGCTGGAGCCTGGCCCCTAAATCCGGTCCTGTGGCTACTACACCTGCTCTCTGTGGATCACTGGGTCCTTCCTTGGGAAACCCAAATTTTGGCCTAAATCCTGCCAAGAGGCTTAGCTTGTGATTTCTCGTCTCCCAGCACTACTTTGTGGAAGTTTTCCTGAAGCCAAGTGAGCTGTGAAATCCATACAGAGTTCTTGCTGTGCTGGCAGAGGACATTGCACCTTGGCTTTCTGCATTCCTCAGGTGGGGCATCTCATAGCATCAAACCCACCCACCTCACAGGGGGCTGGAACAACGAACCCACTGCTGGCTAAAAGGCAAGTCTTGGGTGTGGAGACTGACAGGGATCTTATAGGAAAGTAAACTGAGGCAAAAGTAATCAGGGTTAAGAAGCAGTAGCCATAGTTTGTGCCAATTTATTCTGTGTCTCCATCCCTCCTTTTCAGAGGAATCCTGTGCAGCTGAAGCTGAGCTCTCCCAGACTGCTTGGTCCCTGAAAGCACTGTTTCAAGAAACCACATCCCTGAGGTAAGAACAGAGACTTTGGCCTCCAGTGCAGTTTTTGTAGTTTATATCTTGGTGATGGTATTTTTTAAAAACAACATTACATGGAAGATGAAGATTTAGAACTCTGGTCCTATTTCCTTTCCTAAATAAAACTCTGCTCTTCATCTTGAAGAACATCCCTATGTTTCTTAGGCATTTAAAATTCAGCACACAATACATATTTATTTTTTATGGGGCTGAATGTCAAGATTTTCATGAAGTCAACCCACTTTCCTCAAGCAGAAGTGTTATCCTCACAGAAGGAGCTAGAGCTAGGATTAGTTTACTCACAGAGTCAGTGATTCATTGTTCATCCCTTGGAAAGCATTTTGTGGTATAATTGTCATACGCAAGTTATCACAGAGCTCCCTTTGGAAGGAAAGAAAAAAGGAGTTTTTGTCAGTGTCTCAGGAGCAGGATGGAAAACACAGCTGGGTTAGCATGGGTCTCTACTTACAAAATAAAATGAGCTTCCATTGAGAAGATCTGTGTCAGGTCTGGAAATTGTCTTATTCCAGTGTTACAAATGCTCCTAGAGAAAAGCATCATTCCTATTTATAGAAGGAAATATTACCAGAGTGGATGCAACAAGAAACTGACTTGGTAGGTGTAAGTTTAACAGTGATTTAAAAACTGACTGACAAATCTAATTTTTAAAGTAAGCTCCAAAGGTATTTGTAAGACCTGTAAAAATCAAGTTTTCAGAATTCTCAAGCAGTGTCCTAGAGGAGCAGCATATGTTCTCACTACATTAAGCATGAGGGAGAGATTTTAGTTACATCTTCTGTTTAGTACTCTGTTAAAATGCAAGCTTTATTCTAGAAATAAGCACTTATCAGAACTACTTTGCAGACTTCTGTTTTGTCCATCACTGCCCTGCCCTTGAACACAGAAAGACCTCACTATTGGCTAACTCCAGGTTAAAGCTGTTGTAAAAAATGTACGAACCTCTAGGATGCTGTAATGCATGAAAAACCTTTCTCCTTACACTCCTTAATTTGATTTGTCTACTCCTTTGGAGAAAAGAATAAATAGAGCAAACAGAAAAGGAATAGAACTCTTTCTTACAAGTATTTTAGCCTTGGAAGATTTCTGAACGCTCCGTCCTCAATGTGCAACAGATTTTTTGTGTTCAGGATTAATCTGCAGCGAGGGAAAAAAAAGTCAGTATTATAATCAATATAAATTTGGGAGGACCCTGAATTTTGCTTGCAATTTACTTTCTCAGAAAACAGCCTGCAAATGTACTACTAGGTGCATTTAGTGGTACTGTTGGTAATAAAAACAGCCTGCAATTTTTAGGCAGCCAACACAAGATATTACTGCCTGAATTCTCATGGTTTTCTGAGCTGATCTGGCTTGCATATCCTGGTCACTGGTGGGAGTCGGCATTTTAAGCTTGGACCTGAGGGTGTGAGTGTGCCTGGTCCTTGCTCCACAATCAGACCCCTTCAAATCATTCCTCATTTCCATTACGTTGCTGACGCTCTTCTTAGCCAGGAAAGGCAGTTCCTCAGATAGTTTAACCTCTTAGGAGCTCCATGGACTTCCTTAGAGCAGTGGTTGGTAGAAGTGGATCAGCAGAAACTGGGATAGAAATGTGTTAGAAATCCTATTTGCTAGTGGTCACCTAAAAACCAGACAGATCTCTTAATCATGGAGCATTTCCAGCAGCTGAACTATCTGGAAAAGCTCTGTTTGCCCTAAAGGCCAATAACTGAAGGCCACCTCCCTCCCAGCCCATTACAAAATACGAAGGTTTTAGCATATGAAATGGTAAAAAAAGTTGAAATTCAAGGATGCCATTGAACTCACTACCCTGATCATCCATTGAATGTGGATTTGAGTGCAGCTTGGGACATCAAGCCCTTGCAATGTGAGTCCTGCTCAGCTCTCAAGATTCAAGGAGATTTGTTTGCCAGCTTCCTATAGCTCTTCAATGGCCTTGCTTAGCTTTTGGGTTTTGGAAGACAGGCATAAGACAAGCTATGCATAAGCTGTAGGTGAATGCATGGGGTGAAACCTTTCATTCCTTCCCTAAGCACACCACTGATTCTAGTGGAAGCTGGACTCAGTCAGAGGTTGAGTAATCTGTATCCCTTGCTTGTGTGACTGACTGGCTTCAGTGATGTTCACATATAAATGAAAAAGGAGATGAATTTGTCCTCAGTTGCACAATTTTCAGCCACTCACTGGTCATGCTGTGCGAAAAAGGCAGTAATGAGATATTGAATCAGATTTAGAGTTTCCAATTCCACTAAATATTTCAGAGCATTCTCCTACTCGTTGCTTGTTGCTTTTAACTCTCTCTCTCTCTCAGATGCCTGTGCTATGAGGTCAAGTTTAAAATCAGTGCATGTTCTGTTTGAGTAATATTTTAGTGCTGCACAGAAGAGCTATGCATACTAAGCAGCTGCATTTTAATAATGTAGGGCTTTGAAAACGGCGTCTTCAAAAAGAAAGATTTTTCTCATCTGTTGTCATCTCAAATTATTTCCCCACTTAGAAAACCTGACAGTGGCAGAGCTCCCCTCCTGCCACTGAGCTTACAGAAAGCAGTGGGACTCTGTGCAGGGATGTCTCTAGATCTCCAAGGCCAGGCCTTATAGAGTGCTCACTGTTTTACACAGGACTTTGATTGGCTTTGATTGAGATGTGTGATGAGAAAATTTCTCTCCAAAGTCAGAGACAGATCTGGTCCAGGAATACTTCTCTGCAGCCTGTGAACTCCTTGGTGATCCGAAACCACAGCGTGGATGCCTTTTTAAAACTGGTTCTCACATTTCAGACAAGGAGGGGAGGCTGTCAAAGGCACTCGCTTCTATTCTCTCCAGGGAGTCGCTCTGAGAGATTTCACTGCAATAAAAACAGCAGACATAAAGCAACACATTACCAGAAAAGACCCCAGAAATTGGCTTTCCACTTTGTATTTCCTTCCTTTATGCACATTTGCTCAACCCCTCCTGTCAGTCTTGTCTGTGCCTCACCTCAGACATCCTGGCAGGCCCTGGCAGAGGGGTTTGGGAGAGGACCAGCCTTTTCTGTCTTGGCAAAAGGGAAAGCCAACCCTTAGGAATAAGGGCCACTGTAAGAGCCAATTTCCATTTCCTCAGTAAATTACAGGTGAGTTAGAGACTGAGGGCCAGAGCAAATGTAAGCAGAGTGAGCCCAAACCTTGTAAGCCTTTTCCTCCCTCCCATTGTTGGTTCTGCTTAGAGAATTTATTTGTGGGGTGAGGACATGGATAACATTCCCAGTGCTTCATGTTATTATCAAGTCAGAACTATGGTCCTCTCATCCACAGATGTAGAAACACACAGATATGGATTCAGCACACCTCATGAGCAAAGTTTGGATTTAAATGCCATTTTCATTACATATGTGCAAACTGAAAAGAAGTATCTCTTTTCATCCTGACACAGACAAACATGACAGTGTTTGGTGGCACTCTGGGATTGTGATGTACAGATGCTCCTGTTCCACATGTGTACTCAAGATTAATCAATACTGACATAGAAAAACAAAACAAATTTATTAGATGCTTGTTAAATGCTCTAATGTTTTATTAATTCTAAAAGGAGCAAAGCAGAAACAAAGTTTCATTGAAAATTTTGCTTTTTAATTTTTCCAATTATTTATTATTAATTAAAATTTTACAATGACAGCCTAAAGGGAAGATTCTGAAAACTTCCAAGCAGAGAACTGATGAACAAGTTGATAAGTTGCTCCTTTTCCAGGTGAGCATAAATGAAGGATGGCAAATGAGTTTTCCAATAAAGAATGTCAGCCTAGAAGCTTCCAGAAGTTATGAATTGATGACCTGCAGAGCTAACAAGCCTGAAAAGATTGTTTAGCATCTTTGGGATGTACATTCATTTTGTGATGGTTAGGATCTAATAGGCTATGCAAAACTGAGTCCTGAAAGTAAATTGTGTACATTGATGCATATATAAGGGAAAGATCTTCAAAATTTCTCAACAGAATTGGCTAGAAGGGCACACAAAGCAAACCTAAGATTACACACTCTCAAGAAAAAAATATTTTCCAAACAACTGGACTGTGTTTACACCATCAGAGTCAGCATTGTCACAGTCCTGAGTGTTAGCTTAATTCCATTGCAATTATGAGAAGACAACTCTATTGGTGATACAAAATCCCTTAGACCAGAATAAATTCTGTATTTCATTTGTGGTGGCAAAGGGGGATGCACACTAGAAATCACACAGTTATTGTGTATGTGTGTTTTAAAGAACTATCAAAGATTTTTTCATCATCATAAATTCAGTGAGAATGTTATTTTTGGTATTGCATCAGTTAATTATAAATAAAAGATGGATGTAAAATAAGTGGCCTGATTCACAGGCTAGGTGGGATTAGTGCCTGCTCACAGAACTTTTTTGAGGTCTGAAACGTGGTTCTTTCATGGGATCCTCCCTGTGAGCCACAGTTTTTCTATTGGCATATGTTGGAATGACTTGAGGCATGAGAATAATTTAGCATCTTTCAGAGAGTGATGTGTTGCCAAATAGCTTATTCATGGATTTATAATTATAAAATATGTATTTTTCAAAGCAGCACTAAATCTCAATAAAATTATGAAGTGTTCTACAAACTAACTTCAGAAAAATACATTGATTTCCACACAGTAAATTTGTAAAGATTCATTAAAAACACACAAAAAGATCAATTAAATTCCTGTTATGGAAGGGATGTTGTCCAAGAACAAAACATTCTTGATGGAGACTATGACATGTGTACAGTTTGAGAAAGTGTAGCCTCAAGTCATGCAGGTAGGAGAAATTTTGTAGATTTAAGTTGGTCTCCAGTGTGAAAATAATCAAGTTCTCATTAAACATTCAGATGCAAGTGGAATACAGCACCACTGGAATCTGCTTTAATACTGTATTGCTGTTGGATATGTGCAGCAGAGAAGTACAAAAAGTGCACCTTGAAAAGAAAGCAGCATCTTCTGTGCTGCTGCTTAAGTTCTGGGGGAGGTCATTTCCCGCTCCTCACTGCACTGCTGTGTCATCAACTTTGTCCTTTAGAGGCCACTCAGTGCAGACAAAATAAAAAATAGAAAATAATGGAGACTCAAGCATGCCATTTCAGCTGGAATAACAGCAGAAATGAGGGCAGGAGGGGTGAGAAGAGCCTTATGGTCTGAATCCTTGATGGAAAATGGGTACAATGCTGAGGGTCAAGAAGCAGCGCAGACCCGGTGAGCAAAATTACAGCACTTGGAAACTGAAAGATCAAAGAAAGGGCTCAGTCCTACTGATCCTCTGCCAAGCTTCTCTCTCACTGCAAAATGCTGAAGAAATGCCTTATTTGGGTCTTCTACAAATGCATAATGTGCCATGGCTGTCATTGCAGAGGTAATGTTTGATGATAGAAATCTATCTCCTCTGCTAATCAAATGTTTCTCTCATCAGTTACTAAGCTGTATCCAGTTCTCTCTGACATGATTAATATTTCATTATTTGATCTCTAAACAGCTGTTAAAAATCACACATTTTCAAAGGATCTTTTGTGTACTGTTTACATGAAAAGGAATGCTATGTTTATCCTTCCCCTGTGGTTTTATTTCATCAATAGTGTGTATTAGCATTTTTACATTATTATAAAAAGGATGATTTAAAAAAGAAAATTAAGGAAAAGCCTATGGAAAATATTGACAACTTACATGATGAAGGCATCTTGAAGTCCTTCAAATGCATGTGATGGGATTACTTTTACAGGGAGATGAGTAAATGATCTGAAAAAAACAGAAGAGAGGGAGGAAAGGGTTGTAAGGCATGGTGTTTCTTTGTTTATAATTGTACCATTATGGTAGGGAGAAAACCAATAAAGCATAATGCCACCTTATTTTTCTCACAGTTCTCTGTACCTCTGGTGCCTGATCCATTTGGCATTGATCTCAGTTAAATCAAATTCAAAAGATATGGTGTCAGTTCCTCAACAGCATAAATTTGAGAGTAATCATCAGATCAATAATAATCATAACCTATTTAGTAAATTTATAGCCTGATGAAAGTAGGCTGCTGCATTCACAGTTAAAGGAAGCTACAGGCTATTTAAAGTTAGATCCTCAGAACAAGTGGCTTTCATATAAAGCTTTCTCTATTAAAACAGTATCTTTGTGTTGGCTGCACCATGTTCTCCTCCCAGCAATATCCCTGTAATGTTGCAGTGTGGCATCATGAATGTGGCTGTGCACAAAGTGTAGAAGAACTTCAAATCAGGCTGGTATAAAGGAATTCTTTTTTAAAATAAATTGCATCAGTGTGGTTAGTTGATTCAAAGCAAGTGTGCATTTTAAATTTAATTTTTCAGTTTCTCTGATTGAGAAATTAACAATGATGTGGGAGGCAGAAGCACATTTTACCATTCTCCACATCTGAACCACAGTACTTTTACCAGCCAATTTATCTATCCATGACCACATTCTCCCTGATAACAACCATAGGAAAATATTTAACATATTTCAAAATGTTATCTCTGTGAAAACAGATAATTGCTCCATTTTGCTTTAGAATGACAAATATCAGAGACATTTGTTTCCCATCCTTAAAACTCACCCCCTCAAGGCTTTTTGACTGAAATGTTTTCATGCTATTCACATAGCCTGCTTTTTTTTTCCATTGTTATTATAATCTTTTACATGAAGAAATATGTTTATTGCTGGCAATATTTATGTTGGCAATATTAAATGTTAATCAAGTTTTATATATAAATATATTTTATATGTAATATATAATTATATATGTCTATATATTTTACATAAAATATAATTTTATATATTTTAAATTATAATTTTAAATATATAGATTTTTATATATTTTATATATTTTATATAATTTTTAAAATATATATTTAAAAACATGTCATACCTACACATTAGAAAGGCAGACTGTATACACACCGTGTCTAGGGTTTACAAATCTGGATGTACCAAGGAGCCTGGAAGTCACTTCCTGGCTATGTTCCAAAAAGTCTGTATGATTTGGGGCAAATAATTTAGTTGCTTTGGACCTTGTCTTCCTGTCAGTAAACTGGGAATAACAATGTTTCCCTACCTAACAAGGATATATATGTTTGTCATTCCATTGTGATTGGGTCATACCTGTGTCCAGATTGATGCTGGCATGTTTTGCTCTGTGTGAGGTTTGGCTAAATCAGGAATGAAGCTAAGTCATGCAGCTTGAAGAATGTATTTTTTCCCTGAAGGGTAGAGACAGGTAGAAGTAATCTGCTGTAGGTTTTAACACTCTGAGCCAAAAGGAAAAGAACTTCAGAAAGAAGCAAAAAGAAGAAGCTGAGAAATTCCTGCTCTATAACCCTATAAGTGCACCATCAACTCAGGAACAAAGGAAATGGAAATGTGACTGAAGGTGCAAAAAATAAAACCAAATCTTGACTTTCAGTTACATCAGGCCATGAGCCTACTGCCTCCCTGTGACATGCTGCTGGGTGAGCAGGGTGCTGGTTGTAATGGATGTAGAATAAGTGGCAGGTGATGATCCTCAAGGATCATCATTGCAGTAACAGGTGATGATCCTCAAGGTGCTTTCCAACCCAAACCATTCTATGATTCTGTGAATATTCACTGAACAACCCCAGCTCTCTCAGCCTGTCTCTTTAGGAGAGGTGCTCCAGCCCACTGAGCATTTTTGTGACCTCCTCTGGATTTGTTCCAGCAGGTCCACATCCTTCTTGTGCTGGAAGCCCTTGAGCTGGGTGCAGCTCTCCAGGTGGGTTCCCACAAGAGTAGAGTAAAGGGGAGAATCCCCTCCCTTGCCCTGCTGCTTTGGATGCAGCCCAAAATACCACTGATTTTCTGGGCTGCCAGCACACATTGATGGCTCATGTCCAACCTCTCCCCCACCAGCACCCCCAAATCCCTCCCAGAGCTGCTCTCAATCCATTGTCTGTATTTGTGTTTGGGATTGCCCTGGCCCACAGGCAGGGCCTTGCCCTTGGCCTTGCTGAGCTCCCTGAGGTTTGCAGCCTCAAGGCCTCGAGCCTCTCCCACCTCTCAAGGTCCCTCCTCCCCTCCAGCGTGCTGATCCCGCCACGCAGCTCAGGGACATCCCCAAACCTGCTGAGAATGAGCTCTGTCCCACCCACCATGCTGCCAACAAAGGTGTAAATCAGAGCTGGTCCCAGTGTGACCCCTGAGGAGTGTCACTTGTCCTGCTCTCCACTCAGACATTGAGCCATTGACCAGCTCTGAGTGCAACCACTTATCCACCAACTGGCCCACCCATCAAACCCATCTCTCTCTAATTTCAACACAAGGATGTCATGCAGGCCAGTGTCAAATGCTTTGCACAAGTCCAGGTAGATGATGTCAGTGGCTTTTTATCATCCACCACTGCTGTAACCCCGTCCTAGAAGGCCATCCAATTTGTCAGGCATAAGATTTGCCCTTAATGAAGCCACATTGGCTGTCACCAATCACCTCCTTATCTTCCATGTGCCTTTGCATGGCTTCCAGGAGGATCTGCTCCAGGATCTTGCCAGGCATGAAGGTGAGACTGAGTGGCATGTGTTTCTTTGGGTATTCCTTATTTCCTTCTGTAAAAATGGGGTTTATGTTTCCTCTTTTCTTAATTCCATCAGGGTGTCAGCTTTCCTAATCTGATCCCATCTGCTTAATTCTTCTGTGCTCCTCCCAGGCTACCTGTATCTGCTTCCACCTTCTTCCTTTCTTTTTCTTTTGTTTGAGTTTGTCCAGGAGTTCCTTGTTAATCCATGCAGGCCTCCTGGTGACTTGCCTGACTTCCTCCTTCTTGGGATGTATCACTTCTGAGCTTGGAGCTGATCTGGAGCTTTCTTGGGCCCCTTTTCCCTCCAGGGCTTTATCCCCTGGGACTCTGCCAAGCAGGTGCCTGAAAAGACCAAAGGCTGCTGCAGTCAGGGGTGATGAGCTTGCTGAGTGCTCTCCTCACTGTCCTAAGATCCTCAAAATCATTTATGGTCCTGAGAGCCAAGGCTGCCCTTGGGCTTCACATTCCCCACCAGCCCCTCCTTGTTGGTGGGAACAAGGCCCACACTGCACCTCTCCTCCTTGGCTCCTCTATAACATGGAGACAGAAGTTATCAACAAAGGATTCCAGGAACCTCTTGGATTGCTTATGTCCTGCTGTGGTTGAAGTCTCCCCTGAGGACCAGGACTTGTGAATGTGAGGCTGTTGCTCTCTCTTTGTAGATGTCTCATCTGCTCTGTCTTCTTGGTGGGATGGCCCATTCACATTTCTTTCTGACAGCACTCAGATTGTCAAACTCAGATATGGCCATTCAGCTTTTGGCAAAAAATGTTTTTCAAAGCTACAAAGCTTCAATACACCAAACTTGCCTACACTGCTCGCCTGACTTCTGTAGCTCATGAAAGGAGGGAGGCACCCATCCTTAATACAAGTTGCCTGCGCTGTTTTGAAGACTTTTGTTAAAGGATAAATATTTGCTCTTTTAAGAAAATCTGTAAAGTTTCTTTCATATCTAATGTATCATGACTTGTGTGCTTGTACTCATTGCTGTCATTCAGAGCTGACAATGCTGCAGCTCCACAGAATTGCAGGACTTCTCATCTTTGGAAAAAGACAGGAAGAAGTGGAGCCAGACTTCCTGGCATTCAGCAGCCTTTGGCATTTCTGTCTTATCAAGATTGGTTTTCAAGGTACGTAATTCTATGCAGTAAAGTTTGAAATGGCCAAGCTAAATGTATGTAAGGTTATCCAGGAGCATTTGGAAAGACAGGAACTGCCACCACATGGACCTGAGGTCCAAGAAAAGCTTTTGAGAGCTCTGGATGCCCCAAGAGCTCAGGACCACTTCAGTCCTGCTGAGGAGGAGTCAAAGCCCAAGCCCACTCACACCACTGGAGGAAATTGCTGTGTTACAGAAGTGACCTTTTGCAAAAAGTGTTTAGTTGAACTGATTAATAATAACAATAAAGCACAGGCCCAATAGCAAGAGGTGTGAATGAGTTGTTGTAGCTCGGTTGGTTGTTTTATTTTAATATGTCTGTTTTATAGGATTACTTGTATTTTTAATGCCCAAAAGGTGAACACATAAGGTAGACTGCTGTTGGCAAGCATTTAATTCTGTAACATCCCTAAGCTTGGGACGATTGGGAATATTGATTGAAACTATGGCTGAAAAAACACTATTTTCCTAGGATTTTTATAATTTTCTGGGGGGCAGTGTAAAGGGTTGGCATTGATTTTTAAAGCCCTGCATTGGGCATTGTCTACCTGAAATGTGAACTGTGCTATCACACAAGCACCCAAAGTAACATTTTTCACTAGGTGATGATGGGTCATATAATCTCCTCTGGAAGACACTTTGTCCCTGAAACTGAATTCTTTTGACAATCCAAAAGAGCCAAATATGTCCCCAATAAAGACATGACAGAACTATCTACTTCTTCAGGCTTTTGCCACAGAGTTTTCTATTTGATATTTTATAATTTGGTGCCTAATCACGTGTCACTCACCCAACTGCAGAAGCTCTGCAAGCAGGGGCACACGTTCAGATACAGCAAAGTGAACCTCACCAAGAAATGAAGTTTTTGAAGGGGCAAAAAGATCTGAAGTTATCCAATACCCATTGCTGCACAGTTGGAGTTGGGTGCCTTTGCAGCTAGACTTTGCTTAAAACCCCAAAGTACATATGAGATTTCAAAAGAAGAAAAATAATGTTTTGTTTCAAAATATAGTGTATTAAAGATTATTTTCCTTCTGAGGACATGTAGCTGCTGTAGCCAAAGGGCATTCAAAGGTCTCTGAATAATGGAGGTTCTATAGTGTTTGTGTAATGTCCAAACTAACAGCAGGAATTTGAGAAAAAATATGGTCAATTCAGGACTGTATAAACCCCATAACTCTGCAACCTGTCAGAAGCCAAATAATTTTGAAAAAGTTTTTTAGCAATAATGTCACATGGCAAGGATAACTTGGGTAAAGAAAAATGGCTGAAATTTCCCTATGGGAAATAGACTGTGGACATAGCAAAGTATCAAAAATACATTTGGAAGCACAGATCATTACAGCATCAGATTTTACTCAGATCTATCTGGAGTTGCATAGTGGAGCTTATTTTCTTGACTAACCATACAATTAAGGACTATTCTGAGGTCTGGCACTGATGGAAGGATGTGGGCAGAAGGAATTGTGCTGGAACAACCTAAAGCAGCATTTTCCCCCCCCAAATTATTAATGCACTTGCAGCACCACACTGCAATTCCCCTGGTACATGGGAATGAGGGGTTATGAAGGGAAAAAAATAACATTCTCTTGCTTTCTCTCTCATGCACAGAGCCGTGCAGGGCAAGAAGAGAGCTAGGAGGACTGAGAGAGTATGGAAAGAGAGGCAGTCGGCACTAACAAAGCTCCAAAAGCTGTATGAATAAGAGAGAGGAGAAGACAACAGCTAAATTGGTAAGAAGAAACTGGTATGAAAACCAGAGGAAGAGATGAAAGAAAAGTAAAAGAGGTTGAATAACTACTAAACAAGAGTGAGAATATATGTACACCTGTGGAGTTAGTGACTACATTCATATGTACAGCTTTGTAATTGTATGGTGAATGCAAGTTTTTAAATAAAAAAATACAAAGAAGTGGAAATTTTAATAGTACAGGTTCCAGTTCAATATAAATCAGGCTGGAAGCAGAAGGAGATGTACATGTCTGTGAAAGACAGGGATTTTTTTAACCTTTAAGTGTAAATATTTTTTTGTAGGAGTATTGAGCTAAATCTTGGTTGAACTCTTTTCTGACTGTAAAGTTGGTTTCTACAGCCAGCCTAATAGCAGGACTTTGTGTACAATCATTAGGATTAAAAGCTATGTTGAAGGTAGAAAGGAAATTTTTATTTCTTCTTTTTGTCCATTACCTAGCCCTGTTGCTCTCAGTGAGGCAGAAATGGCAGCAGCCACAAACCCATTATCTGTCCTAACGTGATCACTGAGGTTGAGATGTGATTTCTTCTTGGGGCGACAGACGGAAAAAGGAGAAATAAAAGATAAAACCAAAACAGAGAAAGAATAAAATCAGGTACGTTTAGGGCTCTTGATAACCTCTCTGGGCTGTGATGTGCATCATCCTAATAGACATGTTTAATCCACTCTGTATGTGCTGTGAATACTGAGGAAGAAACATGATGGGAGAGTCTCCTGCTCCCATGGGCTCTGCTTTCTCTGACACTAAGGTAACACAGGGAAATAGGGAGGGAACCAATCCAGGACACAGGTTTTTCTACAATCTCTGACTTTTGGAGGAATGGTTCACATGGCTGTAGATGAGTACAAATTAGGTTTTCTTGCTCCTATGCATTCTTGAGCTAGGGAGAAAGGGAAGAGGAGCTCAGGGTTAGTATCATCCCTAGGGAATTTCAAGAGCGAGTTAAATTTACAAACAAGTCAGATGAGAATGGAAAACACAGACTTTATTTCCAAAAGGGTCATAATATGAAAACCCCAGCTCAATTCATGCAGAGATAACCAAGTGATCCTGGAAATGGCAACCATCCTATTGGCTGCTCCTCTAATCCCATATTTTGATGCCACGATTGTTTAGATCAGAGCTGTAACTGAGCCCATAAACAGCACAACACTTTAATAACTACATATATCAATTATTTGGTCTGGTCTCCTAAACCATGAGCTTGGACTATAGTGTGAGAGTGGAGAAAGGGAATGCCCATGATGCCTTGTTTTAATTTAATCCTAATTCCCAGCAAAGCATTAAGCAGAAAGTTATGATGGACCACCCTGCAGAGATCTAAACAGCTGTCAAAACTCACAGCAGCTTTTTTACTAAGAGAGGGGGAAAAGAAAATAGCGAATAACTTGTCAGTGAGCTGAACCTCAAGGAGTTTCAATGAGCCCAGTGAAGAGGATTTTGATGCTTCAGGATAGAGGGAAAATTAATCACACAAACTTTGGGAGAAGAGGTTGCAAGAAGTCCAACAGAGTTGTGAAAGAATAAAACCAAACCCTAGAACTGACAGAACGCTTAAGTTGACTACTCAAGACTTTAATAGGGTTTCTTTAAATGTAAGCATGCCATTACAAGGCGTTGGTTTTGGAACAGGAAAAGCAGTTTATGCCTCCGGCCGCAACGAGAGACCACAGAAAAAGCCCTGACACCTGCACCCCGTTCCTCTGTCACTGAGGCTGCCGGACGAGAAAAAGTCCCTCAAGGATGCTCGCCTCCTTCCCAAGGGGAAAACTCTGCGTCCGTTTCAAACTTTGAAAGTTCCAAAACTTCAGACGCGCGTCCCGCACCTCCGCGCGGCCAGGGATGCTCCGAGGGCCCAAAGGCACGGCGGTCCCCCCGTCCCGTCCCGTCCCCCCCGAACCCCGTGGCGGTCCCCGTGGGTGGGAGCATCCCGCGGTACTTACGCGCGGGCGGGCGCGGGCAGCGCTCCGTGCGCGGGCGGCGGGCAGCGCAGCGCTCCGTGCGTGCAGGCGCAGCGCAGCGGGCAGCGCCCGCCCGCCGCCACGGCCAGCAGCAGCGGCAGCAGCAGCCGGGGCACCATGGCCGGCCCCGCTCGCCTCTCGCTCGCCTCCGCTCGCCCGCAGCCCCCGGGATGCGCCCCCGCCTCCTCCGCCCGCCTCCGCCCGCCCCGCGGCTGGAGCGCCGCCCGCCCGCCCGCCAGCGGGGATGGGGATGGGGATGCCGCACTCCGGCCGCGGGGAACAGCCTTCCTTCCGCAGCTGCTCCACCTGGGAAAGCTGGCTGCAAGGCCTACAGGTGGCTGGCAGAAGTTGCCGTGGATTTTCAGAAGTACTGGTCCCCACAGTCTTATCTAGGAGGGACCACAAGCGATGCTGCCCCGTTCCTAGAGGAAAACTCAGCTCCCCAGTGCCCCCCTGTGAAAAACGCCAATCACTTGTTTTTTAAAATTTTAAAAGTTTAATAGTAATAAAATGGTTATATTAAAAAAATAGTAGTACAATTAGAGTAATAACAATTTGAACAAATTGAATTAGGAAAATATGAGACAATAGATACAAAGAGTTACGGATGTCCGGGTACCTTTTTCTGGGCAGCACGAGTCCGAAAAAGGACCCCCGTTAACAGAGGATTAACCCTTAAAAACAATTGCCTGTTGCATATTCATACACCTCATACATGGTGCATAAATTCCATTCAAACACAGGATTCTGTCTGATCATTGTCAACTTCTTCCTCCGAATCCTAACAGCGCCTTTGGGAAGAAGTTAATTTCTTTTGATAAGAGGGCAATAAATTCTTTTTCTCTGAAAGATTTTAGGTGTCCTGTGGCTGCTATCTCGCTGCGAGTCCTTTATTTTAAAAAAGTATCCTACATAGCATAGTTTCTGTTTTAACATTTTTTATAACCTAAAGCTATATTTAACATAGTACTTAAGAGAATTAATACAGCATTACTTTCTAACACAACACATATAATATTCATTTTAATATTGGTGAAAAGCCAATCATAAAATACGCATTTTTCACACCTCCCTTCGTAGTGGGAAAGCTGTGAGAAGGTGTGGGCCCTGCACACACCCATTTATCTGGCTGTGAAAGTCTTTGAGAGTTTGTGCCTGGGGGAAAATGCGCCGCATTTCCCTTAAGGGGGTAAATGCTTTTAGTCCGCACTCGTTGGAGGGTAGAAGGGCCTCGTTGGAGGGTGGAAGGGGTTGGGATACAAATGTCCGTGTCAAAGGCTCTTTATGGCTCCATTCAGGGTCCTGTGTCGCTGGTGAAGGATTGTGATTTGCCTGCTGGGTGGTCGGAGAGGCATCTCTGAGTGCGTGACTCGTTACTTTATGATCAATTATAACCTTTGTGTGGAAGCAGCAATCATGTTCTCAGCACTACTTCTCTTCACAAAGGTCCATTCATTTTGTAAAGGACTGTTTTCCATGTAACTAGCATTATTCTGCTGTTGTTATTATTGTTTATTGCTACAACTGTAGCTTTGAGAATCTAGAAAGAATCTAGTTAGAAGATAGTTAGAAATCAGGACCTTATTTATGGCAAGTGATGGAGCAAGCCACCCAAAAGATAATTGTTTCCCAGAGCAGGCTTTGTAAAATAAGTATAAGGGTATGGGTATAGCATCCTATCCCTCTCTTTGAGAGTATACAGGAAAAGTCAGAGTCAAGGAGGGAATGACACAGCACCACAGGGGATTTGCCTGAAAACAGTCCTTCCAACTTTAAAATCATGGAATCAAATAATAAGGCTTTATATATTTCAGGAATAAAATGTGAGACAGGAAGGAGGTGTGAGATGTGTGTGGTTCAGGGCATCCCTGTGTTGGCAGTAGTTGGCAGCTGCCAAGAACTTCCCTGCACTGGCCTCAACACCATGACCTGTGTCCATCTGGGCCAGGAACAGGAACCGAATCTTGCATAGGAGGGTAGGGTGGCAAAGCCTTCCTTTGCTGTCCCTTCCCAGAGCCCTTCAACCTTCCTCCTTCAGTGTCATCGGCTCCACTTGAGCTGATAGTGACATTAGCTTTTACCCTGACCTTGCAATGGTTATGAGGTGGCTCCATCACTTTATTCTGCCATGCTTGGCACACCTTTTTATCCAACTCTACAGCAGGGTTATTCTGATGGATGGTCTACCTAATTCCAGCTAGCGTGTGCCTTTGTACTGATCTCTCCTCCTCCTACCCTCATCTCCCCATCATCTTTGAAATCCAAGAAAGTGATGGGGCTTTGAAATCAAAGGATCAACTGAACTGTGCCAGCTGGAAATCGTGGGATAACATTGTGCCCTTGTGAGGACCTGCAATTGCCTTGAGATTTGTCTGTGTGTCACTGCTGACCCTTTCCTGATGCTCAGCTGCCAGTATTGAGGAAAAGCAGGTTTCTGGCTTCCTGCAGCTTGGTTTCCTATGGCAGGAATAATCAGTAAGGAAAAATCTGGTTATACTCTTGTGTTATTTACATGTGCCCCACATACATTGATTTGGGGAGGAGACAGTCAGAGGGCCAGCAAGAAAGTCCCAACTCCAGAATTCTTCTGCCAAATCACTGGGTCCCAAGGAAGAGCCTGGTTACTGACTGATTGCACGTGCACTTGATGTGAAGAAGCAAACTCCCTCCTGCTGGACAGTTTGCCTGTCCACAGAATACCCAAACCCCAACAAAATGAAAAGGAATTTGTTTGACAAGCCATCCTGGAAGAGCATGAGGCAGCAGCATGGCGGAGGGACACCTGCTGTCACTCTTTCCCTGGCAGGTGTCATTCCTTGCCCCCATTATCCCCAACATTTGATGGTTTGCAGGATTTCCCTGATGCTCAGATGCCTTTGAGGATATTTTTAATGAGGGTGTTAGAACAATGTGTGCTATTTGAGGATGTGACTGCTTTTCTCAGCAGAGTCCCTGCCAGGAGAGGTGGCACTGCTCTGCCTGGGGGACAAGGCACTGGGAGTGGCCTCTGTGACCTTCAGGGCTTGCTCTTGGCTTGTGATGCTGAATTCTAGGGACAGAGTGGCCTCACTGAGAGAGAACATTTTGGCAAGGTGGTTTTGTGTGCTGCAGCCGTAGGAGAGCTGGCTAGCTCCAGCTGGTTTGGGTATGAGCTGCCCTCCCATCTTTGGCAGCAATGCCAACATAGCCCAGGCTGCAGGGGAGTTTCTCTGTCCTTACCTTCTTCTCTTCTGCCTTCTGTATTTTGACCTCCAAGTAAAGTACCAGTGGCTGTGAGGTGTTTTGTAACTTAAGGCTCACTGAGGGCTGGGTTTGTGCTGATTTCAAGACATGTCAGATCTCTGGGCCTCCTCCTGCCCCTTCAGCAAGTTTGGCAGAGCACCACAATTAGCTGCATAATTATAAATCTTGTATTTATAGTATATTTGTCGTTACACTCATGGGTGTAAGAGTATATAGCTTGTGATCATATGCAAAAGCCATTTAATAATCTGAAACAAACATACTTAATTGCATTCAACCCACTTTTATGCCCCTGAAAGTGCCCCCTGAAACTGAGGAATATTACCCATATATATAAAAATATTTTGATGCAAATTTTTTTCCACATACCTAAATTAGAACTGTAAGCAAAAAAACTTTATTTCTGATAGAAAGACATGATCATTAATCATGCTGTGTGCACATCTGTTGCTGAGTTAATATCTATTCAAGATGAAGCAGTAATTATCTGTAGTATAGGCATATATTCATGCAGAGGTGTTTAGGTGTTTAACCTAAACTGACAGATTCAGCAGTAACAGCAGTTTATACATAAAGGAGCCTTCTACAGCTCTGTAACTACTACAAAATTACTACAAAGAGCTTCACACCTACATTCTTACATGGCTATATAACCATAATGAATGGCAATATATGTATTTCATAGTTCAAAGAACCATCTTTCTTCTGGCAGTACTTCAGTGGGAGCTTGAGTTCGATGGGCTGAAGATTCACTGAAGTTACAGGAAATTAAAGATATGCCTGATGTTACTCTTCTGCTCAAGTGCTGGCAGAGGCAGGGATTGCTTTAAGCATGTTGGAGTGCTCTCCTGAATCCTTGCCCCAAGGCCACAGTGCAGAAGTGTACGTGAGCCCTTCTGCACAGAGGAATTGCAGGATTGATAACAGCTGCCAGAGCTGCAGCTGTAGGTTGGAGGTTTGCTCTGCACAGGCAAAAAATGCAAACAGGACAACCCCCCAGTCCTCACTCCTTTGGATCTGCCACTGACCTGAGATGTGGGGTTGATGGAGTTAGGACTGGCAGATCTGGCTTGGAGGAGCTGGTGCAAGGTTCCTCACTCAGGGCTGCAACCTGTCAGCCCGCTTTGTCCAGGAGCAACCCAGAACTTGCAGTCATTGTAGACCCACTTTAGGCCAGTTATTCTAATTTACTGTCTTTCCTTCTCTTTCCCCATTTATTAACATTAACATGCCTTTTTGCAGCTCCTCAGAGAAGTGGTGCCAGTGGAATATTCCTGTGTAGAAAAAATTGCTTCTGAGACACAGAACACAGCTAATTACAGTGCTCCGATTAGCTGAATGCCCTTAACAGAGTCCAAGGGGGGAAATCATAGTGCAGCATCTGCTGTAACATATGCTTTTCTAGTTTCCAGAAGATAACAGTGAGCATGTAGGCTGCCATGGACTGTGCTTTCTGCCTGAAAAGCAGAGCAGCCTACAAATGCTCCAGTATTTTTTCTACCCGGCCTCTGTTAGAGACGTCTGATGCTGTGTATGTCTGTCAGCAGGAATTATTGGGGATTTTTTGGCTTTAGTCTCCCACATGCAGACAGAACTCATGCAATGGTGATTCAGATCTCATCGTTCCTGAGTGCACACTTCATCCTAAGGGCAGGTGTCACACCAGGAGCAGCAGAGAGGTGACAGGCAGCATGGCACATTGCAAGAGCTTGTGCTCACTGCTTTCTGTGTGAGGCTTTTTTCTTTCATGGTGGTACTGGAAAGATGAAGTGTTTTTCTGTGTATTGTTTAGTGAACTAAACCTAAAGTGGCTCATTATTTTCTATCCTATAGATTAACTTGGCCAGAATAGTTGATATAGCCCTGCCAATATACTGCTCAATGTGCTGAGCTGTGTTAATTACTGTTGAATTAGAGCTGACAATGATTGAGCCAGCTTAGTCAAGTACTGCTTCCCATTTAACATTCCATTACTTGAATTTTTTATCACATTTTTAACATTTCACTGTCTTTTGCTTTAACCAGGCCCAGAACTACAAGAAGAAACATGTTTGTAAAGATGCTGTTAAAAATATGTCACTACAGTCACAAAACAGCAAGTAGTAAGTAACTTTGGACCACATCCATCCTCCTGAGCACTGATTAATAGGAGAGTTTGTTTACAGAAAGTGGGTCTCTGTTATTTAGCCAATTACTTAATGATCGACTCTTTCTTCCCAGTTTGTGTGGCAGCATTGAGCTATGATTTGTGGCAATTCCTGACCAAAAAGATGCTAAATTTTTGGAAAGAGCTTTGGCCAGGGTATAAAAATCAGTGATTTACCTCCAGTAAAAGCTGGAGGAAGGATGCTGAGAGAGAAAGATGCCAGTGGCTTGTCTGTTAGCAGTTGGAAAATAACCTGAATCTGGTCAGATCTCTATAGAATTGTTACTGTGCCCCAGGATTTCACTGTGTGTGCTTTCAGGGCGATGCCAGAGCTGTTGGTTCTTCATGAACATGGTGGCAGGATTAGCGCTCGTGTCTTTGTGAATTAGAGGACTGTGACCATTCTGTGGGTGTCCTGCATCCTGCTGTGGAGGCAGTGAGTGCACTGGGGAGTTATCCCTGGGCTCTCAGCAGCGGCACCAGCTCTGCAGGGGAGGCTAAATGAGCAGAGTCAGGGGAGTGGGAGTTTTCCCACTTGGGCCCTGGTATTAATTCTCTGACTGACCCAGTTAAGTCTGGCTCATCTGTGACTGTGTGTGAGCTACACTTACAGGTGTTGAGGCCAGTGGGGCTCCTCGTCTGCACCAAAATTTGAGTGCCTGAAAGGGGCACTGAACAGAAAAGGCTGTGAATCCATACAGGTAGTTACACAGCAAAGCCTGAGGGCTGGGTAAGCTTTGAAGTAGAATGAGT
Source organism: Melospiza georgiana (assembly GCF_028018845.1). Lineage (NCBI taxonomy): Eukaryota > Metazoa > Chordata > Aves > Passeriformes > Passerellidae > Melospiza > Melospiza georgiana. The sequence goes on along the minus strand of NC_080432.1, from coordinate 22,989,576 downwards.
TGTAAGCTTTATTCACTGGATGACAAACCCCCATGTCTTTGATCCAGTAATCCGTGTGTCAGGTGGATGATAAATCCAATAATTAAGTACAGTGTAGTCTTACAGCTCCTCTTCCTAAGACTTTCTTTCACCTTTTTATTTTATTTTTATTTTTTTTTTTGTCTGTTATCTCAAAATGTCAAAAGAGGGTGGTACAGCCTTTTGCAAAGAGGTCTGGGCCATTCACAATGAGGCCTGAGCCTGATTCCTCTGTCACTTTTAGCACATATCATGCACTGATTTAAAGACTATTTTAAAATAAATTAAAGCCGTCGTGAGAAATGAAGGGAGCCCTGCTCTTCTGGACTGTGTTTGATGCTTACCTTGTTGAATTCAGGAAGAAGGCATTATTAAAGACATAAAAGCTGTCTCTGTGTCAGGAGCTTAAAAACACTCCAAGGGAAACAAAATCTGTTGTGCTTAGCTGCTGTAATTTAAAAGCCAAATTCTGCTCATGTTTGCAATGGCATAAATTTGAATTTGATTGAACTCTGGATTAACGTTGCTGCAAATGAGACCAAAATGTGACTTCCAAAGTTCATGAGGTAAGAAGGAGTTTTGCACCCAACCTTGTTAATCTTACATATGTAAGCTCTGTGCTGTGGGATGGCACCTTGGACAAAAATACCTGTGGCACATTTGATCTCTTTTTAATGGTCCTAGTCAGAATGGGTATTTTTAATTCTGTCAGCAGATGTGGCCAGATTGGTAAAATTCCACTAGGTTACACTTTACCATTCCCATGATATTTGTATACTGAGTGAAAAAAATAATGGCATGCTGCCTAGATCCTGAGATTTTGGTTCAAGTATTTCATGGACTTTCAGGTTCAAAAGGGCTGCAATTACATCGAGTTTCAATTGCTACATAAGGCAGGCCAGCTTGTGAGATTCTGACAGTGCAGAGATGGATAGGGGACAGCCTAAAAAGACTGCAGTGATTTCCATAATTAAATATTGGTTTAATAGTCAATACAAGTTCATTAGATAGAAATGATAGCTCACAAACTGTTAATAAAAATCAGAAATGCCTGTACTATATTGATCTAAAAAATATTTTTTTTGGTAATAATATGAAATGGTTTGGAAAGCAGTTAATATTCCTGTTTTTCCTGGGAGTTCATTAAAGCAGCAATTCTCGAGTTAGACAAAGATATGTAAACTTAGAATGGAGAATAATCCAAATCTTGGTGTTAATTTCAAAAAGTAGTTGTGTTATCCATCTTCATCTTGTTCACTTTCTCACCTCTTGCACTGACATCCAAGAGGGTTACATTATTTCAAGGTCAGTATTTTCAAGGGTGATGCTTTCCAAGGGAGCAGGACCTTGTGTAATTGGCCATCAGTCAGAAAATGCATTAATAATGATAAAACATGGAATGATTTCTGCTTGCCCTTATATAACTTACAAAGCATACAGTCCTTTTTCCCCCAACTCAATGTCAAATTAATGGAGTCTGTCAGCTGTTTAGGTAATGGGCTAGAGCAGATATTATGTTTTTGGAGGAGATGTGTGTGTGTTGGATTGTCAGGCCAGAATCCAGAAAGATTAATGCTTTCAACCATCTTGACAGTCAGATTATCTCCCTGAATATACAGTGCCCAGTAACCCTAAGGAAAGACTATTTTGTAAAACCTTTTAATGATTACTGGCAGAAATTCAAGAAAAAGGCATTTTGATTTACACCAACATGAAGTGAGATTGGAATCAAGATCTAAATGATAGGCACTTGTGGTTAGCCTCATATGCCTCTTTTTTCTGTTTATTTATTTCTTTTTTTTTCTCTTCAGTAACATTTCACTGGTGTGGATAAGGAGTCAGTGCCATGCTTGGGAACAGCCCCAGGAGATGATGACCCCAACGCTTTCATTTCCTACCTGGGCTTAGCTGGGTTGTGATTTTGTAGAGGTCTATAGTATCACCTGATGTTGAAAACCTGGGGCTGACACCAAAATTCTCTGCCTACCTATTGCCTATCCAACCACTTCAGCAGCAGCACCCATCTCCAAGGTGTGGTCTGTAAGCTTCTCGTAAAGCTCATGGAAGAAGTGAGACCCCTCCAAAAAAGTGATCCCAAGCCATGCAAACTGTATAAAAGGTAAGCCAGGGTGTTCTGGGCAGAGGCATGGACATGGAGCCCAGCTCAGCCTGGAGCTGGGTTCCTGGAGGAAAACACCCACATCCTTTCAGGATGCAGAGCTGCAAAGCACCACACCTGTCATTTGGGAGGAGGAAATCCTTGCAAACACATCCTTGGCTTTTAAAGAGCTTCCACAAAGGGAAGAAATGCTGCTGCCTGTAAGGGGAAGGGAGCCTGGGTTTGGTGCCTTTCCTGCTCAAAGGCAGCTTGGATTTGTGCCTCCCACCTTCCAGCAGCTCTTGTTGGGGCTTGAGCACCTGCAAGCTGCTGCCTGGAGTAAAGGAAGGTAAGAGGTGGTTTCTCTTATATTTTACAGTTTGCTATAACTTTTGCTTGCTTTTCTCTTTTTTCCTCTACAATTTCTGATTCAGATTAGCTGAGAGATCTTTGGTGCTGTGGCTTTGTTGTGTTTCTCTGTTATTGCTAATGTCCTTCTGAGATGTGTGCTCCACCAGCTGCCTCTGGAACACTTCTCCACTTGTTTTCTCCTCAGGACACACTCTGGTTCTCCCACTGAGCTTAGCCTAGTGTGGATGAAAGGAAGTGTTTTGTCAGGCTCACCAGGGCCAGTCTTTTTTGAATACCAGCCAAAGGAGACTAAAATGGAATCCTCAGATTGTGGCTTCCATCACCAGAGCCCAATGAGGTGGGGAAGGGCCACAGTTGGCATCTTAGTGCAGTGCTTCTGATTACTTACCTGTTTGGATTTGGAGTAATTGTCTACTTCTATATGACAATTTGGGATGTGCCACTGCCCTTCTTGAGCTCTGTTCCCCCATGTACAACCCCTCAGCTGTGTGTTCCCTGATGTGCTTCAGATCCCATCCCTTGGCCTCCTCTGAGCTTCCTGCTCCCCCCAGAGGCATTTGGGCCAGCCAGCCTTGGCACACTTCAGCTCTCTCCAGTGCCACCACTCCTGCCCTGGCCCTGCCAGCCTGATGTTCCCAGAGGAGCAGGTCCTTGAGGCCTGTGGAGCTCTCACTGTATGTTCACTGCTTGGCTAGCAGGCACTGCTACTCTGACACATGTAGGACACTTGATTTTTCCTCCCTATTTCCAGCTCCGCCACAGCATCCTTTCCTACTTATTTCAGTTTGCTCTGTTCACACTCTCCTGCATCCCCACACCAGCCCAAGAAGCCCAAGGTGTTGCCAGCTCTGGGTTTGGTGCTGCCCTGTCGTGCCTCTTGCTGGCTCCCCCCAGCACAGATGAAGCCTGGGTGTGAAGGGGAGCTGGAAGGAGCTCTGCCTTAGGCAGTCAGCTGTTGCTGCATGCCCAGATCACACAGCAAGCACCCTTTGGCTAAACTCTCCTGGCTCCACCTCATTCCTTTTGGCTCAGAGTAAGTGTGGGATTGTGTGCATGGCTGCCAGAGGAGAGTGTTTTCCAGATAAAATGAAGCAGAAGAATATGGGTGGGACAAATATCAGAAAGATGTTTCATGGATCTGCCCCTACTTTCCTTTTTCTCAGTGTGCTATGTGCCTTTCCCAAGGGCAGGCCAGCCCCAGGATCCTGATCTTTCTTTGCTGCACTCCTTGGTGTAGCTGCTGAGAATGGGGCCAGTTTGTATCAGTGGGGGACACCAGTTGCTTTAAGCCTCCACTTCAGCTGCTTTGGGGTCAAATAAATGGGAACAGGGTGCACTTCTTGTGAGCTCGTATATAATTGCTGCAGCTCCATGGAGGAAATTTGTTCAGCACATCTCTTGGTTGTGAAAAATGTTGAGGTCAAGATAGTCCCTTTTCACACCTTTCCTCATTACTTTTTGATGTGTGTCTTGTTTAGATGAGCAGCTGAGAAACTTAAAAAAGACAAGCAAATATTCTCTTTAAAAAAAAGAGTTTTGTTGTTTTGACCTTTATTACATAAATATTTAATTGGTTACCAAATCCTAAAAGATGGAGGGAGCTTCAATGCTCCTCTTGTGTCCATGAAACCTTTGTACAGATTTGTATTCTGCTAGGGGGGGGTAAGAGGCTCAGAATGGAAAATAAAGCAAAAATTTTAATTTGTGATAAATAAAAACTAAAGCAGATGAGTGATTTTTAATGATATTATTTTTAAATTTGTGAGTATGTGTGGAGAGTGAACAAGTAACAACAAAAAGTTATTTGTTTTTTTTTATTAGTCTCTGATGTCAGGATGCCTTTCACTTATTGAAATTGCATGGGTGTGAGCAATCTCATTAAAAGCAAATTGAGCAAATTCATAGGATTGAAGTTAGTTGTATGCATCAATCCCACTGAGTTTAAGGGGATAAATGGTGAAGATACCCATGGATCCTCTTGTCCTGAAAAGGTCTTCTGAAGAGGTAAATACTTGCTGGAGCTGCCATGGAAGGCAGGTGTATATCCCATCCTCCATCTCTCCAGATGAAGCAGTGAAACCCAACTTTTATAACCCAGTCCATTTATCTAAGTTTAATTACTCCAAGTTCCTGCAGATGTGACAGGTTGGAAATTATCCCAGGGTGTAGTTGTACATCAGTCTTTAGATGTGACTTTACCTCTGTATAATAACTGATGCAGTTTAGGTGTGCAAAAGAAAACTGAATTATGGGTGGCCTAGGAAACTGCCTTCTTGAGCAAACAGATTTTTTTGGGAGTGCACTGGTTTAATGAACCGGCTTGGTGCCAATCCAGATCTAACCAGATTGTCCTTGTGCCAACGTCGAGGCAGATGGCTTGTGAGAAATGGCTTGCAGAATGGAAAAGAACAGCAGGAAGTTTTCACTGGTTTGGAAAGGCTCAGTCTTGATTCAGAAATTGTGTTCCAGAAGAAAAGCACAAGCTGTTTGGGAAACAAAGATATGTCTGAGGTTCTCCTGTCCCCTCTGCCCCTGGCTTGGGATGTCATGGGAGACCTGCACCAGCACAGGGAGTTCAAATAGGGCATTATTTCACTTGTCCCACATACCAAAAGTGCAAAGGGAAGATCCCTCTGTCACCTCTCAAATCAGGCAGACCCAACCTGATCCATTTTCCTAGGAACCCTTTCATGGAAGAGCACTGTTAGCGTGGGTGAGGGCAGGGTGGCCAGATCTATGGGATGTCTGGAGTGTGGAACTCCTCGTGCATCCAGTCATGGTCTGACTGAGGGGTGAGAGGCACAGCTCATTGTCTCTGAAATCAAAGCACTTGGTATCAGGCCAAGATGTATCTGAAATGGAAAAATCTTTTGAAATCCCATAACAGTTATAGTCCATCCAAATTAGCTCTAAGTTCAATCCTTAATTATCCCTGCTCTTTCTTTGCTCATTAACACTAAAGCTGTACACAAATGTCCTTACTCAGTGTGGCTTGAGGCCTGCCTTTAGTTATGTTTGACATTGCAAAGAGTGAGAAATGCACAGGGCAGAAATATGGAGATGTCATGTCAAATGCAAATAACTACCAAGAACTTGCACCATTCCTTGTCACCCTGCTGCCATTCAAATCAGCACTCACAAGATTGGGTAGGGATTCCATTTCCATAGCTGAAGCATCCAGGTGTTCCTGGAAACAGCACTTCCCAGTGTGGAGCTACTATTTCCACTATGCTGTTGGGGTAAATCCAACATCATCAATACCTAAGTAGATGGGAAAACAACAGCAAAGTTTTGCATTGTGCTTTTATATCTAGCACTTTCCAGTCCTTCAAGCATCCCTCTTCACAGGCCAGCGTCTCTGAAAGTTTAGAGCTGAGGCATCTGGAAGCCAACTCTCTCATCAATGGCACATGGGGAGTTCAAGTTGTATTTTAGTCCCCGGCCCTTCATTATTTTTCAGGGGTAAATAGTGATTTCTGTGTGAACTTTGGGTTCTCAGCTCTGCTCCTGCAGGCTCAGATGTGATGCAGCAAGGAGCACATCCACAGCTGGATCTCTGCAGCCCTTTCAAGTCTCCAGCCCATTGATTCACCTGGCACTCATATCCTCAATTTCCCTGATTGTTTGTTACATTAAGAACATGTGTTCTTAATGTTAGATTAGATACCTCTAATATCTACATTAGATATCTCTAATAATTTCTTTAAATCCCAACTCAAAGACATTTGATATTTGTGTTTCTGCACAGGAGAAGCATCCACTGATGCAAAGGAAACTTGCCCAAATGAATTTAAATGGCCAACCAACTCTGTTTGTCTCCAGTGCTAGTTGCTCACAAGCTCTCCTGTGTCTGTACATCTGCATTTTCTGTAGGGACTGATTCTGCACCTCAGCATCCTCAGTGATTTTTCTTCATGCCTTCCACTGAAATACTTTGGAGTTAAAGCAGAAGTGAGATCACTCCTGTATGCTGTGAGGTCATGTTACTTCTCTTGCAGTAAGAAAAACCCAGCACAGTGATCTTGAGAAAACATTTATGATATATATAAGTTTAAATGCATCTAAATCCATTCTATTTTCTGCTATGAGGAAGTCGTGATTTTTTTTTTGGTCTCCTTGACTTGATTTTTTTGCATTTGTTTTCAGATGTTGTCATAATACAAAAGTTGCAAATTAAGGCACAAGTTTTACAGTTTTGTCTTTTCAGATTTTTTTTTTGTGCATAGAGACCCCACAGTGTAATGTGCCTTAATTAATGGAAAGCAAGAATGGATTGCATAAACTCCCAGTGAATATTGTCTTAGCAAATTAAATCTGATTTAATGCTTTAAGCCGAAGACATATTTGCATAGCTAATGAAACTGATTAACTTGGAATTAATTTGCAATGTTTAGTCATAAGGCTTAAAACTAAAGTGATGTTAGTAATGTGTTGATTATTATTAGTACTCAAGATAATCAGGCTTGCTGGATGATTAAATGTAAATACATAGTAAAAAAATTGGTTCAGGTTAATAAACAATTTCAAATAGGAAAATGCCCCATGATGATAAAGTGAAATGAAGGAGTGTTAATTGTACAAGCAGAAGTTAAGACAGCTCTTGTCTGCTGGAAGTGGGTGAAAAGCTGCTTCTTTTTAGCTTCCCTGTGATTTGATAATGATTTCTTTGTGGTCTGTGTTACACTTGTGCCCGGGAACACTCAGTATGGGCCACGGACCTGGCGTACCCGAGTGCTGTACAAACAGATCCTGGGGAGCCCAGGGAGGTGTGGGCAGGAGCTGATGGGTGGACGAGATGCTTTGTGTGCATGGACAGCAGGGACCTTGGTTTGCCAGAAGCTTCTTTGCAGCTGTGAATTTTTTTCCCCCCCTTAGTTCTGCCAGCTTTGTAGGAAAGTTCTGCAAGGAGGACAACGTAGAGGCTTTCAGGGATGTATAGGAAAATCCCCCTTAAGATAAAGTGTCTATTGGGCAAAGCATGGAAGGGCATGCTTAAAAATGAAGTGGTGGTTGTGCTAAGAGGTGGCACTGCTGACTTGTAAGGATGCAGAGGTTACTGGTTCCTTTGCATAAAATTGGCTATTTAAATAAGGTTTTTTTCTGTGCTTTGAATTTTCCTAGTGTGAGTCAGATCAGAGGTGACTAGATAATTTCTTCACTTGGTTACACTGATGTAAATACCAGTTAAATGGATGTACAAATTTGTTTTCATACAGCTGTGAGCAGAATTTGACCCAGAGAATCATCCTTTGACCCCACATTAGCACACTCATGCTTTGTCTATGAATTAGGTGGAAGAAGTAGAAATCAAATCAACTTTTGCTCATCAAGAAGAAGAGCTGCTATTCTGTTTGAGTTCTCTCAGATTCTCTCTCAGGCTGGAGTGTCCACAGAGCTTATAAAGATCAAAGACAACATTGGGGGATGGCAAAAATCCTTTTCTGGGTCTGATAAATTTGCCAGTTTGGGCCATTTGACTATTGTGGCCAATGCTGGAGTCAGTGTGAAGGATCATGTGAACTTTCCTCACCCACTTCACTGGGAAGTCTGTAGTAAGCTTTACCTAAACTTAAAGTCCAGAGTAAAACTAATGGTTGTGTGACCATTTTAGTTTCGAAGGTGCTGTGGGAACTTGCAGCAGAAGGGCAACAACAAGCACGTGGTAATGCACACATGGTGGTTGCTGGCAGCAGAGAAGCAGATGGAAAGTGCAAAATGACCTGTTCCATGTCCCATTGCATCTCCTCATCATGTCTATTTTCACTTCCATGGCTGGGTCTCATCCCTCTGTAACTCACTCCTTCCCAGTGGCTGAAGATGCGTGTGGTATGAATTTTTTGTTTTCCTTTCTATTTTGCTCTCCTTCCTTCATACCACTAGATTTTGGTTCAGATCATTTTGACTCGTCAAGATGAAGTTTTGCAATGCCTGTGGCTTATAATCCTATCTCTGTTATGGCTGGTGAAGTCTTGATAGCCACAAGAAAAAAAGCTAAATTTAACTAAGCTGAGAAACCCTTCCTGCACAGTATCACAGTGTGCTGCCACTCATTCTGATATCTCAGGGGGCCTTCCCAAGAGGATATCATCCCTAATTCCACAAAATTCTCCAGGATCCCCAGCTGTCAGTAGTTAAACAGCATAAACATGAGTTTTCTAGGCTGAGCAGTAATGTTGTGCAGCTCTGTCATCTCTGTAACTTAGCAGGGGTCTGGTTCCATTGACATCATACAAATCCACTTTTTGCTCCCTGAATCACCTTTTAGAGGTGAGAGCTCTGTCCTCCTGGGTGATGTGAGTGCGTTCATGGGATGTTTTGGGAACTGATGCTTGTGTTTTCTGTGGGATTTTATGTAAGTGAAGAGTGACTCAGAGCTGAATAAGGACAGGGAGATGTGCCCTGGTGTGAGGGCAGGTGACCCAGATTATGTGGGCACATTGTGTGGCTCGTGGTCATCTTGGAGTCTGTCAGCTGAATCCTTCCTCTCCACCAAATGATGGTGACACTCCTCCTTTGTGCCACCAACTTCAGGGGTTTCATGCTATGATTTTAAAGAAGCTGCCAAGATGACACCCTGGCCTCTGGCTGGATGTTCTAGGTCCTGCTGTAATGCAATAATATAGATTTCAGACACCATTCACAGCTCCCACCAGCTTCTTTGTGTCCAGGGAGCCCTGGAGGGGTACCATGTGTGATAACCTTGTTCCATGGAAAGGTTTCAGGTTTGTAATATTGTCCAAATGCTGCTGCAATATAACCCAAGTGTGCACACCTGTATGTAGCTCACAAGGGATGCCCAGATTTTCTTGTTACAGCAAAATTTGAAAGGAATTGTAGTGAAAACCACTTAATTCAGGGCAGAATCAGGCCCATTGTGAGGTTCAAGATGTTGTCAGGATAGTTCTGTACACTGATAATGTTATTAGGAAAAATTGCCTGTATTGCCTCCTTTACTGCATAAAATATCTAACCTTGCACTGTGTATAATGCATGAGAACAATGTTTATAACACAACTTTTCTGCTTATAACATAATAGTGTTCTTGGTCAGCATCCCTTGATGTTTTACAACCAAATTGTAAGTCCATTTAAATGATTTAGTGGACCACAGCCTGGTTAGTAAGCACAGGTAAACAAGTTCTCTGGGAAGATTTAAACTGTAAGGACAGTCACTATAAAGTCTATCAGAAATTCATTGCACTTCACAGATGGAACAGATAAAAAAAAAGTCCTTAACTGCAGACAGCAGGGAAAGAAAATCCTAAATTATCAAGATGCAATGAAATCCTCTTGCAGGGTGCGAATTGTTGGAAAACAATTTTTATCGATTATTTAAAAGAGAAGATGAAAACTGGTGGTGAGCTATTTTATATATTTCCAGATGACCTGTCCCCAGTGGGTGGTTGTTTTTGGGTGGACAGTGAAGGGGAACTTCTTGTAATGACTTTTTGTGCTGCCAAAACCTGCCACCCATCTACAGACTGAGAGGTGTCTGTTCTGATGGTCCCAAGCACTTAAAAATCACATGTAGCTTTCATGCAAACCTGTCCACCATGAAAAAGAGTAAATGTCAGGATTTTTAATTTTGCTTCCTATTGTTTGGCTTGTGAGGGTTGCTTTTTTCTTTCTCTCCCAACTTCTGTCTGTGACCTTGAGCATCAGATGCTTATTTTGTAGATGATGAGGTGAAAAACAGATCAGCTATTGAAAGATTTGCCATTTAGTCAATCAAGATGACAACACTAAATCAAAAAGGAGCAACAACAACAACAACCACAGTTGCTTGCTGTGAGCATGGACTAGAAAATTTAGAGCTAGTGATACTTTTCAGAGCTGTGAGGTGCCAGCAAAGTACAGAAAAGCAGGACAGAGCCAGCAGAGAGGCTCAGAGCTGGAGGGAAGGAGCATCTGTGAAATGGCTGTCAAAGCCACAAGTCTGAAATTTTTGCAAGTCTGTAGAGCTACAGTTAGTAAAGCTTTGCCAGTTAATGCTGCATCAAGATCTAGGTTGTCCTCCTTAAATAGGAGCCCCTTTGCTTAATGAGGATCTCTCCCTACAGACTGGCTGAACTGCAGCAGTGAACTCAATCTTGGTTCAGATTTATTGTGGTGGCCCAGAGTGACTTGCTGGAGTCAATGTAGTTGGTGTCTGAAATCAGGGCTGTGTCTCATCCAGATCTTTTGGCTTCATCCTCCAGTTTTGTTGCAAGCCAGATTTTGAGGGACGGGGAAATGGAACAACATGCTTAACATAATAAGGTTTAGAGAAAAAAAAAAAAGGAAAATATTTCTGTCCTTTAATCCTGAAGAATTTCTGGTTTTACTATTTTGCACTGAAGAATTTTACTAATAAAGAATTAAATTACCCCAATACCATTGTCCTTGCAGGAAATTTCAATAGTCTGCCAAGTTGTACTGTGGTTAAAGGGTAAAGTATACTTTGTTAAATTTGAGATCCTCCAACATCAATCTTGCTCTGGGAATATGGGAACTGACTTGCCAGCTACTATCAGTTATTGGAGTCCTGTGTACAAGCAGATATCAAATCCTTTTTTTTTGGTAAAGAGACTTTCTCTTACTTAAAAACTGCTTATGCATGGAGGAAATGAGAGGCTGAAATATTTTTTGCTTCATGACCCCCATCTCTTGCCTGAAAAGAAAGAAAACCATTCCCTATCTAACTTTCATCTTTCTTCTGCACCCAGACAATAGATGGCCATGTTTTGTTGAGTTCTGGGCAGATGTTACCCACTGTGAAAAATGTGGATATATATATATAAAATATGTATATCTATATATAATATGTATATATATAGTATATATTTATATATGCATGTATATTGAATATATATAATATATATATAATGTGTGTATATATATATATATATATATATATATAATGCTCAAAAAGATCATGAAAACAACTCTGCTGGCAATAGGTGTTAAATGGTGTCTGAATTCTGACTGTTGGCTGGCTGGGTATTGACTCTGCAAATAAACAGAAGTCTCTTCCCAAAATCTTCCTATCAGTCATTTGTAGTGCACCATTGACTCTGCTGCAGGAGTCCTTATGTGGACATTCTTTACTTATGCCATGCAGGAATATTTAGGCTGAATTCCTCCTGAAGCTGCAGTTTGCAGTAAAGTTGTTTTAGGATGGCAAATGCAGTGAGATCTTTGACTCTGTAAAGAGATATGAGAGTTTAGGTCTGTGTTTGTAGGATACTTTCAAAAAAAAAGGGCTTTGAATACAAGAAAGGTAATAGTGACTAATAAATATGAAAATCTATAGGTCTTTGTAATTTTCAGTTAAAACAAGTTGCATTTTCATTTCAAATGTCTGTTATTGATGATGAAATGGATTTATGCCCTCACTAAAGGTCCATACACCAATCCTTAACCCCCTGCTAACACCCACTCCCTGAAATCCATCAAAGCAGTGCATCCTTTTGGAGTCTGCAGTCTTGCATTTGCTTGTCTGTGCCTGCTTCCAAGGGACTGAGCTGCAGGGACAGTGGGGGAGCTCTGCCTTTGCTGCTGCAGACTAACACAATTTGTGCAGGGCACAAAAATTAACTGGCTCAGCAAGCTGGGACTGTATTTCTTTCCCTGCTGAAAGGAGGGATATAAAATTTCATGTGTGCATTTGTAGGCTTTGTAGATGTGGAGGTTCTGTTTGCTAAAATTTGATGAAGATAAGGCAGTAGTAGGCAGGTGATGTGGTTGGATCTTATTTCTGCAAAGCTGTTGATTCTCTTAATGCAGTAGAGGTTATGTTGCCATGCCATGATCATTTGTATTTGGTGGCCCAGCTCTTTGTCACTGTGGGGTTTAGATAGAGAAGGTGATGATTTCTGCAGTGACTGGTCCTTTAGACAGGAATGTAAATAGTTGATAAAAATATTCCTCACCTGCTGAGCCTGTGCTGGATTCCCAGTGCCCCAGGGTCCTGCCCAAGGACCCTGCAAGCCTCCTCTCCCTGCACTTGGCAGGCTGGAGGATGTCACAGCTGTTTGCTGCCTCGCTGGTGCTTTTGTAAAGACACAGACAATGTCTGTTCCCAAGAAAGTTTCTTCCTTACTTTCACCATTCCCCTCCCATCCACGCCCCTTTCCTTCCAGGGTAGCATACAAGGAGTTTCGCTTTGCCAAAAAGGTCTCACATGTGCATGCTTGTTTTGTCCTTTTTGGTCAGCTGAAGCATGCAAAGGCATTTTTGGCTCCCCACTTCTACAGAAAACATGTAGAACTGACTGCTGTAGGAATTGCCTAAAGTCAGGTTTAAGGAAAAGAATAAATCCTGAATGTTTGATGCCCATAATGTGCTGGAATTGGATTGGGAGAGCAGCAGTTCGTATTTCAATCTGTGAAGTGATGTGCTTTGGTGTCAAATCTAGGTGAGTGGAATTCATGTATTAAATCAGGTTTATGCTTATGTTGTGCTGGTTTCCCTTTGAGGATAACCAGAGCACAGCTCTTGCTCAGTAATAAAGGTGTAGCAGGAAAATCTGGTCCCTTACAAGTGGTACTCATTTTGCTTTTGAACATTTTACCATTTCCACTGCTTAGGTTTGGACAGCAGATGAAAGAGTTCAGCAAACCTTATTTCTCACTGGTGTCTTTTCTAAGTTAGCGCAGCATTTCAGTTTGATGTACTGCAAATTTTTTTTCTCCCATGGAAACATTATAAACTAGAGAGCATACTGACTGGAAGAAAATGGCTGCTAATCTTCTGAAACTAATGTTTAATCAGTGATGGAAAGAAAATAAGTAACTAAAAAGCTTCATCCAGCTAATTAAATAAAGCTGGTTATTCTGCTGGAAACAGTTAATGAACCTCAAGTAATAAAATTATTTTCAGAATATTAAAGAAGGAAAAAAGTGATTACTTATTTAAGACTAAATAATTACAATGTATTCTTCACTATAAGAGGTTATAGATGCCAAAGACTAAATAACCACTCTGCTTCTGATTCTCCATAAAAGGGTATTTCTCAGGAATTATTACATCTTATGTTGAGCTTGCACTGAATTTTCTTCTCTTAAGATAATCTCCAATGATCTCTAAGGGAATTTGCCTCCCTTGGTGCCTGTTATTATTCTCCTTTTTAGGGACTGGCTGGATTTGATTGCCTTTAAAATGAGCTGAGGCTGTGTTAACTGTGCAGAAGGGATGGGGTGCAGTGGCTCTGACCACAGCAGGAGCAGCTCTGAGTGAGCCCTGGGTCCTGCTCTGCTGCTCAAACACTGCTGGGACAGCCCAGTTTGGCCTCAAATCCTTCCTCAGCTGCAGCTCAGCTTGTCTCTGAAATGCTGCACATCCCTCCTGTTCCCAGATTACAGATAAGGAGGAATTTCTCTCAGAAAGGCAGCCTGTAGCCGAATTACCCTGCAAGTGCCGCAAGCTTCCATTTTGGGACCAGAGTCTCCTTAATGCTGGGTGCTTTGGAAAAAATCCTGCCTGGCTCTGTCCTAATAATCCCTGTAATTTTTTTCCTTTTAGCACCTGAGAGCTGGCATGTGAGGTGCTTAAAGAAACCAAACTCCAGAGCCCCCGAGCTGGGAGGGGGAAGCTCATGCAAAGCTGCCATCCCAGGCAGCTACAGACAAATGATTTATTTATGAGGCACATCCCTGAGGATGGGGCAGTGCAGAACAGCCTGTGCTGGGGGGAATCCCTGAAGGAAAGCATTCTGCTGCCATGCTGGCACTGGCTGCTGCACCCTTCTATGTCCTCCTGGCTGGGGTCAGAGCCTCCTCTGCTCCCTGGGGCAGGCAGGTGAAGCCCGGCCCCTGTGCCCACGAGTGATGGGTGTGTTTGGCTTGGAAAGGCTCTGTGCTGAGGTGGGAAGGTTCCCTGCTGGTCCAGCTCTCCCCTGCTCATCTCTGCAGGGCTCAGGCTCAGTTTGGGGGTGTGGAAGGCCAGAAAGTTCTGTGCATTGGGAGGGAATGGGACTGGCTTCCACCTGCCTCCCTAAGCCTGGCTCAATACCCTTCCCCATGCAGGGACATCAGATTAAACCCACAAAAGGCAGAACAAGTCCTCTGCTTCTCACTCCTTTCACTTGCCTGAATTAAATTCAGTGCCCACACCACACACCTTCACTGCCTGCTCCATCCCCTTTGCCAGAAGCACCCACCCAAAACGTGGATCCAGCTCAAATGATCATGGAAATAAACATCTCAGCCATTTAAAATTATATCTTACACTTGAGAGAGACATGCTGAGGACATAGAGAAACAATAGATTTAATTAGGCTTTTAAAATGTGACACATCTATTATATGTTCTGTTACAGCTTTAAAAAAGTCTCAGTTTCTGTATAATAAATCTTGCTGGAGTACTACCATTTAATTAAATGGGAGTCAGCACTGGGAACAATTAAAATGAGTTTATGCACTTTCAGGGAAACCCTATAGCAAGATGTGCAAAATAGCATACAATAAAATGAAAAATTAAGCCCTTAGTGGGTTTGAGCTGCTGCATATAAGAAATTTGATAAAAAGCATTTTAAGAAAGTAGGCAATTTTACAGTGTGGCAAGTAGTCTGTTCTGCCTCAAAGGTACCAGCCCATGTCCCTTGGATTTTTGCCATTGGCAAAGACTCCAGATGGACGTAGGCATCAATACTAATAAGTGAAATTCATCCCTGAGAAAAAAAAGTTTGTTTGAAACCCTGAATAGGAGTGGATATCATCTAGCAGAAAATATTCATCAATAGGTGAAAAAATATCTCTGTTCTGAATAGTTTCTGAGTTGCTTCAATCAAGAGTTTCTCTGCTTATGGGATTTACTGAAGGCAAACTTAATTTTTAGGCTATCGTTTGTACAGAAACATATGTAAGCAAATAGTGATGCTATCTTAACTAGAACATGATATATACATTTTATTGCATATTAAAATCCATTTCAACATTGCATTCAGCCCAGGGTTTTTAGTGTTTCCCCCTCTCTGCCTCAGTATAAACAAGCAGCCTTGAAATGAACATCAAAACTAAATGGCATTGAATATAATGAAGCAACATTGAGTCTAATGAAGCAGAATTGCTATGTAAACAGGGATGCTTTTATCTCATTGGAATTTTTATGTCCTTGCATGTCTCTCAGCTACATTTTTGTAACCTGATTCTTAGGAAATGTCTGATATCTCTTCATGATTGTTAGCAGAGACCAAGACAGCAGTGTAATGTGTGGCTCAGCTGAGTAGTGTGAAAGTACCACATGAGTTTGCTGCTTTAGAGGCAAAATGGTCATCACCCTCATCCTCATCTTGTTACAGGGGGCTGGCTGTAAAACTTGGTAACCTCCAAGTGTGAATAGGTCTGCTAAGAGGAATGACTTGCAGGCACTCAGGGATTGGGTGAAAGTGCCACTTGGAAGCTCCCTGCCTGTGAGCATTCCAGCCCTTTCCTTGTCTGTTAGTGCCTTTGTGGAGGGACAGGCAGTGATAAACACAAACAATAACACCAAACCTCGTAAATCTTTTCTCTGGGCTGAGAACCATGCCTCCCACTGTCTCGCTGTAGCATAAGCCTCAGCAGGACACAAGCTGACCTTCCTTTGGCAGGGAAGAGTGAAACACCCAGGCACCTGCTCTTTGTCACCATGGGCTGTTGCAGGAGCTCTGAGAAACTCTGTGCTTCCTCCATTGCAAATTAAAATACTAGTAAAGGCCTCCCTCAAATTTCCTTTTTATTCCCACCTTCTTTGATTCTGCACTTGGAAGTCATGCTCTTTAATAAATATTGGCTTGCACCTGAACATCTCCCCCTTCCCCACAGATATGAGCTTTTTGGCCTTTTGGACAGCAGCTCAAAATTCAGCATTCAAGTTAATGTGCTGCAGCTCCTCATAGAAGAGTTGGGTTGAGCAGAAGCAGGTAAATAAATGCAGCTTTTTGGCAGTGTTGGACATGGAAGAATTTGTCATGATACACTGATATATGATGCCCTTTCACATTCTCCACTTGAACTTAAAAAAGTGTGATTGCAAAGTAAATTAATGGAATCTTGTCTGCAATGTAGTCACTGGAAAAGAGAGAAGGAAGCCACTGAGATATCTATTGCTGTAAACTGTCCTGTTCTGTAATAGCTACTTCATATAAAATACCATCAACACTGCCAAGACTTGCAGCTGTTCTTAAACCTCTTGCTCCTCAAAGTTTGTGTATGGTTTTTATGGCTTTTATTTGTTTGCTTGCTTTTTCCCTGAAAATTTGTGTTTCACTAAAAGTTTTTTCCTGATCTTTGACCTGTTGCATTTCTCTGTGTGCTGCCTTTTAGTGGGCACAGTGCACAGAAGAGCTGTGCCATAACGTTTTCCATATCTGTGCATTTATATAGGCTGAGAACTTGGGTCTTAAAATGCATTCCTCTCCATGGGTTGTTAAGTCTGTAGTCAGAAATTTAGGAGAATGGCTAGCTGGCCCAGCTTCCAAATATTGAAAAACCTCAAAGTAATGTAGCACATAACTGAAATCACATAAAGTTTGGATATAGGGAATGAAGCTTCTGGCACCTCATTTTCATTATGAAGATGGCAACAAGAATGGAAAATGTCACAAGAATAATTCACATGTGTTTGGTCTTTAGTGCTATAATTATCTAGACCTTCTTGCTTTGGGCTCCCCTTTTCCTACATAGCTTTTGGGAAAAGGTGGGTTTGGCTTTTAATGGCCTAATAAATACAAGTAATAGCTTGTGATTTGTTTAATATTTTGAACTGAAAGGTCAAGGGTAGGAAGATTAAAAAGTCACTGGGGGAAATGCTCTCAGTAAAAGCCATCTCTTGCTGGAAGTAATGCAGCTTCTTAAGTAAGCATAAAATCAGTTTAAGGCAGCTCCAAGCCCAAATTAAAGCAGAAAGGAGAATAATGTTAGTGTATAGATACTACCTGCTATAGAGGGGTAAGTGAAATGAAACACCAGACAGGGAAATCATCCTTAGTACCCCCATAGGGTCTCTGCAGTACTGATTATAACATTTTTGTAGGATTTTTGAGCATGTGCAGCTGTCTGAAAGTCTGGGAATCCAAAGTAATGACTGAAGTGTTCTTGTGTCTCTCTGCTTGCAAAGCTTCAGATGAGACTGAGCCATGAAGCATTTTATAAAAAGCTACCTGCTGCCAAACAACTGCCTTAAATTCCAGCATCTGCCCACATCCCAGCTCCTCTCCCAAGCCTGAGCACCCCCCTTCCCTCCTTCCCTTCTCTTTTAAATGTGACAGATATGGAGGAGAAATGAAAGGACTCTTTTGCCAAGACTTTTTTCCCTGCTCCGAAGGTGCTCAGTTGTGGAGGCTCTGCCTTGCCCCACTTCTCTCCTCAGCAGTGCTGCAGTGAGTGATGCAGTAAAGCAGCTCTGATGATTCAAGGCTGCTTCTGCAAGTGCTATTTGTGCACTGTGAGAAATGGAGACCTGAGACAGATGGGTCCTTTTCTTCTCTCAAGGATACTCTGGAGGGTTTGCACATTTTCCTGGGGCCCCAGGCAAGTGCATTGCTTGCTTTTCTCCAAAATAGGCCCTTTCCATCACAGAAAATGGGATTGTGCCTCCAAAGATCTTGAAATATGCTATTAATTTTGCATATTTGTTCTGAGTGACAGAGTGGGAGCCTTTTCTCTAGAAAAAAATTTCATTACAGAAAACAGGCTGAGCACACACATTATGGGGGTGTCTAGTTGTGTATTTGGTAGGTAGAAGGCAGGCTTTTTGTCATTTTGGTGAAAAGAAGTGAGGGAATAGGATCTGGGGCATTGTTAAGAGCTCATTGTGCATTTGAGGATATCTGCTGTTTTATTGATATTATAAAATCAGCACCTCGTGTGGCTCTGGTGAACGTGGAAGCACAACCCAGGTGTAGGAGGCTGAGAGCTCAGGTAAGAGCTGCCTCCACCACTGCCACAGGTCTGCTGGGGGCCACACACACAACAGCTTGGTGCTGAAGGTGTGATTAATACCAGTGTGGTATTTTCTCTCAGCACTGGAGGTGGAAATGTACCTGTAATTATCATCCCCCAAGTTAAGAATGTTACCGCAGCAGTGCTAGGTCATCCTGACCTTCCGTGGTGGAAAGAGAAAACACCATTTAGTACTTCTTTTACAGTTTTTTGAGAGCACCTATTTTTCCCTGGGATGTTCTGAGCTGTTAAAGCCAGCCCTCCCACAGGGTAGGATCGTGCTCTTCTTATTTAGTTGCAGAAAACGTTTACCATATACAACAGCAAATCACACAATCAATCTTCATGTTAATCATTCTCTGCTGGAAGCTATTTACTACAAAAACTTCTGAAATTTTCTTACTAGCTGGAGAGCTGACTGTCACAGCCAAAAGAGTGATTCATTTATGCTTTATTTTTTTTTAATAAAACCAAAATTGAACGCTTTGAAATAGGCTTGAGTATTTCAGATTGGATGGGTAAAGGCTGAACGAAGAGACACCCAGAAATTGTCTTCTTCAGTAGGGCTTCTCCTTTAATCCTCCCAGATCTAATTCTAGCTAGTCACTTGCCTCAGCCTTTATTTGCTCCCATGTTGCCATTTAAATGACAGGCCCCTGGTGATTTGCATTCACCCTGTGGCCGTGGTTTCCTTAGAGTTAGCTCTGGTTTGCACCAGCAGCTGCGGCTGTGCCTGGATGTGCAGCTCCCTTTGTGCCAGAGCAGTCTCCAGGGTAGGTTTGAATGTTGTACTGCTCATGAGCACTGGGGCAAGTTTTGCCCCTCATGCTACAGAGCTGCCAGCTGGTTATGTGATTTAGAAATTCAAAAGTTCAACTGAGCCTCCAAAACCTGCTATTTCTGGTTTTATTTTGTATGAAACACACTGTTGTATTCTCTTCTGTATTGATGAATTCAGCTCTGAGAAGCAAATGCTTATATTCCTGCTCCTGATTCATAGAATCACAGAATGGTTTGGGTTGGAAAGGACCTTAAATATCATCTAGTTCCAGCCCCTCTGCCATGGGCAGGGAAACCTTCCACTAGACCAGGTGGTCTAGTGCTCAAAGCCTCATCCAGCCTGGCTTGTATACCTCCAGGGGCATCCACAGCTTCTCTGGGCAACCTGTTCCAATGCCTCACCACCCCCACAGCCAAGAATTGTGGCACATACTCTTCTTCTAGAATATTTCTCCTCCTGATGAAAGCAGAGAGCTTTGGTCTGGTTACAAAACGTCTGGTGCTTGTTTCTGATGTTCCACTGCTCCCCCAGAACGCTGCAGTTTGCAGATGGGGAAAAAAATGACATACCTCAAAATCTCTGCTAGGATCCAGCCTGGTTAATTGTGCTGCAGATCTGCAAAGCCAATTGCTACCAAAAAGAAAAATCATCACTGTCTGCAGCTTACCTGTTCACCTGCACGGTATAACAGGGCAGCAAAGGCACCAGTGGAGTGGGGTACATCAGTGTCCAGCTTGTGGAAACCCTGCTATACGTGCAGAAAGCCTCAGGGGCCAAGTGAGGTTTTGTGCTCTTTTTGCATCACCTCCATGTATGTGAGCGTTCAGACCTCTTGCTGTGCTCTGTGGCCATTCTGGCTGTGCTTACCTGTAGAAAGGACAGAGAGACTTGTGCCAGTTTGGCTTTGAGGGAGTTGGAAGGAAGTGTCAGTGATTCACAAAGGTAAAAAAAAAAAAGAAATGAAAAAAAGAAATGGCAGGCATGTGAAGCTATTGGATGTCTGTGGTAGGTCCCTTCAGAAGGCAAATGTATGGATGCAACAGAACTGAACAGGGATTTGAGTTTTTCTGGAAGGGAAACAGAGAAATTTGCTTTTAAATATGTCTCTGGTACAGAGCTGTAGCATTCCTCACCCTCTGCTGCACTGTATATTTGATTTGCTTTCCAAAATCAAACAGCTTAAGGTTTGAGTCACCCTCCATTAAGCTGAACAAAATGAAAATGCCAACACTTTTGGAACGTGTTGGTGTGGGCCTTAAATTGGAAAACAAACACAGCATCGAGCTGCCCTTCCCAATGTGAATGGAGAGAAAGAAACTATTTAGTGAAGTGTGGAATTTGGAGGACTGTGTCTTCTGCATTGCTCTCTGTGCTGGGGAAAAAGCACTGGACAACAGAAAACTTCAGTCTTTGTTGAATGAGATTGGCTTCTCTACTTGTTTCTGATGTTTCTGCTCTTGCCCGCTTCTTTTTTACCTTGTTTGCTACTCAAAAGCTGATTCACAGGAGGAGGTCTGATAACTTAAAGCAGAATTATCTGGGGCACCAGTGAGAACAGCTCAGCCCCCGGTGTGGGGGTGTGGGTTTCAGCCTCTCTCACCATCTGAGCGCAGCTTTTCTGGTAGGAGACGGAACAAAGGTGGGAGAAGGTTTGTCCTAAAGTGTTAGGGAGTGCAGCACGGAGCAGAGGGTGTTTTGGCAGGTGTACACCTGCAGGCTCACCATTAGCCATGATTGGATTCCCTCCTCCTCCTCCTCCTCCTCACCACCTCTGCAGACGGCCACAGCAGAACGTGCAGGCAGTGAGAGCTCTGCCCATCCAAAGGCACCTGGGAGGATAAGGCTACTGGAAAATGATATTAAATTGTGAATATGGCCAGGAAAGCTCCAGAGGCTACAGGTGAGCCCTGAGCTATGTGGGGGAAGAGAGAGTGGGATGTTAGCAGAGGCATGCAGTGCTGGGTTTTCCAAGGGGCATGAGGTGCCTCACACAACCCTTAGGGCAAACCAGGCTCAGTTTCAGCAGGGCTGTGATTCCCAGCTTAATGAATTTAGGAGCCATGGTGATTGCCTCTGAAAGTAGTTCTCAGTTCTCTCCTGTGCCAACAAGAGTGCAGGCAGTGCCTGAGCTGCAGTGTGGTCACACTCAGTGCCCCTCTCTGAGTGACCCTCTGTGACCAGAGCCCCTTGTGGCTGTGACATGACCACTTTGTCTTTGAATGGTGGCACAAGGCAGGAGCTTCTGTTGGCCTCACGGGGATATTAATGGGACGAGGGAGCCCTCCATGGGCTCAGACAGACCCCTTCTCGGGTGAGGTGGGCAAGCAGCTTATACATTTGTCTTTTTTCTTATGTCCCACCTTTCTGTCTGCAGCATAAAGAGGAAAAGTGGTAGTAAGTCACTGCAGCCTGATGGAGTCATGGACACGGGAGTAGATCTCTGCTCTGATTAATGACTTCTATCACTTAAAAAAGGGCATTTTAATGTTTTAACTACCCATTTCATAATGATCTGAGTTCTCAGGTTGGACCACAGGGCTGATTAATGCTCACCTCAGGTGTGCCAGAGGCTCACGTTTATTACACATGCGGCACAGCCATTAATCGGCAGCGCAGTGCGGGCTGTCGTCCCCGATTGCTTAATTACATTGTCTCCCCCTGCCCAGGGCTTATGTGTGTTGTGCAAAGCCATAAATACTCCTAGAGCCCCATTTCCACTGAAATCAATAGGAGTTTTGCCATTGTGCTGCCATGAGAACTGTGAAAGCAAAATAATGCAGATAACTGTGACTTTCGAGTGGGAAGAGGGGCAGCAAAGGACAGGTGAATTGTGAAAGATTGAACTTAGAGGTGGTCTGAAAAAATTACAGGATAAACTGGGAAGTGTTAAAGGAGCCATAGGAGTAGGAAAGATAGAAGGCAAAAGGAAAATTGGACAAGAAGTAAAAATAAATAAGAGGGATTTCAAGTGGATAAAGAATAAGAAGTGAATGAGGCAACAGGGATTCTGCAAAATGGAAAGGGTAATTTTGCAGCAGAAGCAGCAGAGGTTGAATAAATAACTGAATTATGTGTCTCTTTTCACAGAGGAGAATGGGAAAATTTAATGTGTCAAAAGCAGGGAGGTTCCAAGGCAAGGGACATCCATGTGGAACAAGAGGTGAAGAACACGAGTGAGCCCAGCACTGAGACAAACACTGGGCACCGTGATTCCTTTACTGGTTCTCCTGGGAATTTCCTCTGTGCTGCAGAGATGGTCTGCTTGTCTCTCTGTACTTCATCCAAGGTGCTGCTCTTTTTGTCCAGTGTTTTGGTTGGAGGCAGGATCTGAGCATCTGTTCTGCTTCTGCAGCACTATAGTCACTGCTGACCACCAAGAAACTGCATTAGAATAACTGAATAACTTATTCAGTTTTGACTGAAAATTTAGACAAAAGAAGATAATTTAATTTTTGGCAGCCGTACCTTTTGCTTTTGTCTTCTAGAATAATTTGCTATGGCAGATATTTGCCAGTGTTTGAGTCAGTCTGGCCCTGGATGTTTATCAGCTGCCCATCAGAGAAATCTGTTTGAGTCTAACAGCAAAAGAAAAGTCTGCTGAAAATTACTTTGAAGGCTAAATTAACATTTGGTCAGTTTACAAACACCGTGGCTGGCAGGATTTGGAAATACATTGGTCATTTGACTTTCTCTTGTCATAAATATGTTTTAAGTGCAGCAGAATAAAGAAGGATGCATCAGATCTTAATGGTTATAAAAATTTATCTTGAGGAGTCTGCAGACCTAAACTTAAAAGTGCATTATTTTGTATCACTAAAGGGCTGCTCAGTGTGGTCATAATTTTTGCCACTTAGAATCAGGAAGAAATGTGAAAACATGAGGAGGTATCCTTAAGGAATTTACCTGAGAACAAAATGCTGTAATAGCTGAAGAATTCAAATAGTCATATCTAGATTAAAGAAATAAAAATATCCTTAAGGATTATGGGTTAGTATAGAAAGTTCCAAAAATTAGTTTGACAATCATACTAGCTGAGTAAATCTGATTCCATATAAAGCAAAGGTCAATAAGTAGGCAGGGAACCCTGGACAGGTTTCAAGAGAATAAAGGAACATTTGTTGGGAGGGAATGAAAAGATGCTTGAAAAGAAAAGCAAGAACAACAACAAAAAAGAAAGAAAAAAGGAAAAAATCCAAGCTTTACAGGCTATTGCTCGTAGCTGGAGCAAAACCACAGTGCAAGGATGATAATGGAAGGTTAGCCCAGGAGCTGTTCAGCTTTGGAGCCTTGTTGCCAGGATATTTTAGGACCACATTGCTCTCTCTTTTTAAGCAGTGTTAAAATAATGTGGGAAGTGTGATGTGCAATCCATCCCTGGACAGGGGCAGTTCTGGCTCCTGCCAGGGAAGGAACATGGGCGAGGGCAATGAGCTGGGAGCTGCAGCTCCTGCTGGACAGGTGGGGCTGAGCCCTGGAGGATCTGGGCTGGTTGCAGGGATGGGGACACTCCTGGGCAGAGACATCAGCTCCAGAGATGGCACAGAGCTCAGTGTGAGGTAAAAGCCTGAAGTGAGCTGGTATACAACCACATCCCTGCAGCCTGGAGAGGCAAATTCAGGTGCTGTGGACACTTGGACATTGCATCCCTGGGACACTGACAAGGCTGTTATCATTTTTCTCCATTGAGTTTTTCTTTCAGTGTGGATGAAGAAGTATTAAACCAAACCATGCTATTTATCTGTTTAAAAAAGCTGTTTTGACAAAGACCTGCTTACAGCACTGAGGATACATTTTCTTTTTCCTTTCCAATAATAAATCTTACATAAAATTAAGGCATTGGCATTACATCTCTGTTAGGGTAATTTACTCCCCACAGTAATTTTGACTTAGTTTGTTCTACATGGAGTGATATTTTAATCATCCTTTCAGTGCTTATTGATGAGGGTTTTCTGCAAAAGATGAGAAGATTAGTTTAAAATTATCCCTTGTGAATTTAAAACAATAACAAGGAAGTGAACACAGTCTAAAACAAATTAAGAAATGTATTGAACTTAATAAAAGGCCAATATTTTATTCAACATACAAAAAATGACTGCAAGACTTGCTGTGATGGGGCTGCACATACTCTTATCAAACTATGTTCCTTTGTTTCTTTTTAATTGAACAGGCACAAATCTCCCTCTCTCTAAAGGTGAGTGATGAATGAAATAAATGGCTTATATTTTGTCCAATAATAAAAAAGCATTACCTTGACTCAGATATCATATAAAATCTGTGCCTCATTCCTATACCCATCACCTGGGAATAATTTGCATTTCCTCACCCAGCAGGAGGACCCTGGTTTCAAAGTCTTGTCCTCATCAACTCTTGGCTCTTCCTCAGCGTGTGAGGGGTTAGATTTCTTCAAAGATTAATTAACTGCCAGGTCAGAGGGAGTGGAATATCTTCTTTGAACACCAGGATCCCTGCAATGCTGCAAGGATACTGAAGGGCATCCTTAAAGGCTGAAATTACAGCTTCAAATGACGATTTATCTTTTTTCTTTAACTTAATGTGACACAGCCTCCACAATCTCCACAGTCTCCTGCACTGATGTTAAGTGGCAATCAGCCAGATGAAAGAAGTCATGGTGCCAGAGTCCTTGGATGGCTCGACTGTCTCAGAGGTTTGAGACCTTAGTGAGTCTCTACCCAGGGTGAAGTCTAGTAATCACAAGCTAAAAAAGAATATCACAGGGCAGTTTTTGCCAGTATTTCCCAGGCACTCAAGAGAACGTGGATTAAAAAAATGTTTCAGCTTTTTCCAAAGTGGGAACTGAATAGGTGTATGGAACTGGTTCTTCAAGAGCATTGGTGGCAGAGGAAGCTGAGATATGAGTGTCTGCTCTGAGGAGCAGCAGAGAGTCTTTCATGGTGGCCAGATTCCTTCTTGCACTGTGTCCCTAAATGCCTGGATGGGGACGGAGGTTTTGTGTGGGCTTTTTCTACCCTTTCTGTCATAAATTGTGGCTGCATCTTGCAGCGTCTTGCCAAGCCACAGCTGTCCATGTCTGTGCATGCACCTGTACCTATATAAATGTACACAAACTTGGCACAAACTCTTCTGGGTCTCCTGGGCTCACTCTTGCTTCGCCAAGTTGCAAACCCTGTCACTTTGGCTCACTGTGTGATTTGTGAGTTTTGCTGAATTCTTCAGAACTGCTTGGGATTTAAGGCCCTATTTGAGCGTAAAATGTGATTAGCTACAGTGAAGTGACTTTTTATCTGGCTGATGCACCTTTCTTTCAATTTAGTTGATGAATGTGCAGCGTTAGGCTAGTCACAGGTGTTTCACTTGTGATCCTAGGGAAGCAGCTGGTGGGACTTTTGATGCTGATGTGAAATGACTGGCTCTTTCTGCTGGCTGCTGACCATGTGGTTGCTGTTGTGTGCTGAGCTAGGATGTGGAGAGGCATGGTCTTTGGACAGCATGAGTGGTGAGAGGTCTCACTCCTCACATTCCTCACACCAGTTTAATGTTTTGGCTGGGGAAGGATGCTCATCAGTGGAGTGGTGGCAATATCTTCAGTGCACCCCGTTCAATCTGCAGGAGAAAAGATTTTGCTGTGCCCTTTGCATCTGAGTTAAGTAATGAACCCTTGCACTGGTTTAACTATACCTATTTACTTTGTGTGGGCCCTGCAAGGCTTAATTAAACGTTTATGTATTTGCTTTGAGAGGCTCCTATGGAAAGAAATGGAAAATTGCTACATGTTAATCCTTCCATTGATTCACATTATGGTGCCCTGGCGTGCTGACTTTAATCATTTGGGGGTCCATTTCACTGGATTGAAAGAAAATACTGGTGCTTTTCAGATGGCTAAAGAGCACCCAAGTGTAATGTCCAGCAACCTGGGCCGCTGTGGGCTGCAAAATATAAAATTGTGTTAGCCAAAGCTTTCCCTCCATCCGCTTCTCTGGAGTAATGGATAGCCAGGAATTATTTACCAGATATTCTGCGTGCTACTTCAATTTAATTATGTCTTTGACTGGAACAGAAGGCGTATAAAGCGTGCCTGTGTACTCCTGTGGAAGGATTAAAGAGGAGGAATGGGTTCTGCCTGATTTGCAGAGCCTGTCGGGGACGGACCTCGGCGTACATATGTTGACGGCAATAAGATGATCATTATCCAGCCCTTGCCTCCTCTGTAGGTAGAGAGGTAGGGATGCCCCCAGGGTTTAATTCCCAAACTTTCATTTCCTTCCTCTATTTTCAGCTGCTATTAACTTTAAAAGCTTTTTTTCTTTGCACAAGGAAGGATTATGCACAGCGCCGACACCTTATCACTCAGCTGGGTTCGCCGATTGGCTGAAACTCAAAAGTCTTTACTAGTTAGGCTAAAACATTAAAAATGTCTTTTGATAAATGATCTGAAGGGAAAATCAAGCAGATGGCTTTTAGGCCTGTCTCACGATGCAACTTTGCAGGGAAATAATAGTTTCAGTAATGGGTTATAGAGCTTTATTTAAATCACTAAACTCTTTAGTGGAGAGGGGTGAATCATTTAGGCTTTTTTGGGGGTGGTTTTTTTCTTCCCTTCTGTTTTTTCAGATTTCTCTCCTTGAAATGAACTGAAGCACACTTTGAAGTGCCGTGAAGTTATTCTTTCTTCACTTTTTGTAATTGGTCCATCGGTTTTCTGCTGCTGTCTCAGATTTTTTATGGGTGATATCCCCTGACTTTCCACAGCCTGCTTCCTGATGGATTCATTTACTGTGTGTGTTGCAGGGGCAGGATTTATGTGCCTCAACCTGCTGCCTGCAGCTAGAGATCTCCTCTATTATACTGGGTTTATAGGGTGAATTACAGCTTCTGGGAGGCTTTGTGGAAAATTGTAGGAAAGTTCTAACCAGCTTGTTTGGCCTCCAGAGGGATTAGGCAGATGCAGCTGGGATGGGCAGGTCCTCTGTGTGTGCTGGGAGGGCAGGTCTCCCTTCTGCAGAGCCCCAAGGTGCCCAGATTTGGTCTGCAGGCATAAATACCAACCCCATGGTTTAGCTGTGTAGGCAGGGCTGCAGTTGTGGTGTGGCTGGGAATTTGTGGTTGTTGTGTGAGACACAAGGGCCAAGCTTTTGGAGGGGCAGGAGCTGCTTTATGCAGTGCAGATGAAGAGACGTTGTAGAGGAGCTGTACTTTTACATGTGTTTTATCACCCAGTCTCTAAGGAGCAAAGCCCTTTAACCTGTTTCCCACTGAGCATTCCAGAAATCAAACGTCAAAGATCCTTAGCTGCTTTTGAACTTCTGAGCCAAAAAAAATGCTGCACTTGTACAGAAAGGCATCATCCTCCTAGGGATAACACTTTCCTCTTTGAAACATCCACTCAGCCCAGCACTCTTCATTAGATGTTGGTGAAATCTTTGGAATAAATACTGGATGTAATTGTCCAGATGCTCTTATTTCTGCTTTTAGCAGAAAATAATGACACATTTAATATTGCCCCCCTTTTTTTTTTTAAATAAAAAAGTAAAGATATGTTTATTCCAGCATGGTGCTGCTTCAGTGTGAGCTGGAGGACAGATAATGGCTATGCTCCATGCTCCAGCACACTAAATGCTTGAGATGATGTCTTTGTTACTGTCTTTTCATAGATCAATGCAACACCCTGTTGAGAACTCAATGCAGAAACATGAAAATGGCTAACTCTAGGTAAGAGAGCTGGAATCCTGGAGTGTTTCAAAGAGTCTGAAATCAGAAAGACTAAAAACGGGCTCCAAGCTACCAGCAGTTTGTTGTCTTGGGGGCATTGTTTTTTTGGCACAGCTTCTTCTGGGAGCTGGTCCTGCATCTGCTGGAGCACAGTGCCTCTCCCTGGCTGCCTCAGCAGAGCCAGAGAGGTCTGTGCTCAATTAAATGTGGAGGAGAGAGACAGAACATGAAACCTGAAGGAATGTTGTGTAGGGGCTGTGTAGGGAAGGAGTGTGTAGTAGGGGGTCAATCAAAGCTGTCATAGTTGTCCAAATTGTGCTGGCAGAAAGAGTAAAGATAAGAGGATTTTGTTAAGTCTTGTAATATTACAGTGCAGAATAAAATGCAAGTTGCCTCTCATCTCTGCTGTGCCAGGAACTGAGAGAACAATACTCCAGAAAAAGAAGTCCAGGTGAAACAGTGAACATGACTTCCTATGCTAAAGCATGGTCTAAACACGACTTAGTCATTATCATCCTCAGTAAAAATAGTTTTCTCCTGAGAGATAGGAGCTTAAAATATAAGGTCTTAATCTCTAAATGGAATCCCTCTGGGCAGAACTTTTCTGTCAGCCTGAACCCCTTTGATTTCAATAGCCCTTTGTGGTCCTGGACACATCAGTCTGGCCAGAGGTTTAGATTCCTACTACACACTGGTATAGTAGCTTTTCATGCATTTTGATTAAAAACCCTGAAACTCTTAACCCCAAATGATATGGGTTCTTTATTTTGTTGGTTTTTTTCCCCCCCACAGTTCACTCCTTTGTGTAGTCCTTGGTCCCAGTCTTTCTGGTCTTTCTCAGGTGATTGCAGGCACTGACATTTTATTTTTGGATCATGTAACGGAGATAAATACAACAGGGTGGTAAATTAAACTTCACAGGTAATTTCAGACTGGAGACTCCAGTCAGCACCTCTTCTTTTGAGGGTATAGCTCCTCTTGACCCATGAGGGCATCTCATTTTGTGTCTATAGAGGATGGCAGCTTGGCCAGGCATAGAGCATCCCACGGCACTTAGCACCTGGAAATACCCCGTGCAAGGGAGGGTTGGTTCTATAGCACAATCACACGTTTTGCCATCCAAGACTGATAGAAAGTCCTTGGGAATGATAACTCTGGTGAGCAGCAAACTTTGGAGATAAATGGTACATTGACTTTGCCATTTGCATTTACTGTGCAGCTTGAGATGGCTTTTAATTATTCAGAAGAGGCAGAATGTTAGTCACATCTATCTTTGTTCCTCCCCCTAAAGCAAACCCACTCTGTAAATTTTCCTGTGACCACTATACCAATATTTCCCTGTTACAGCTCCTCTGACTTTCACCTAGTTTTTTCCCCCTTTCCTTTGAATTTTTTTGTTAGATCTTTGAGATGCAACAGAATTCAGCTACATAGAATTTTTTTCTTATCAGCTAACTCAGAGCAGATTGATCAGGTCTATTCATGCAGGGAACAAGGAGAGGAACAGAAACACTCACCAGTGCTACTGGCACATATCTGGAAAAACAAAGTCACAGTGAAACAGCCTCATCAACATGAACATCGAAAAAACTCCATCCTATTTATTCATGTTGGCAAGAAATGGGTGCTCAGTG